>NW_027459365.1:0-361635 GCF_050624435.1 Tenrec ecaudatus
AGAGGGCCCTTTGACTATGTAGGTTAACTAAGGGGCACTTGGAATATCTAGGTTAACTAGCGGACCTTGGACTATGTAGGTTAACTAGCGGGCACTTGGACGATCTAGGTTAAGTAGCGGGCACTTGGACTATCTAGGTTAACTAGCGGGCACTTGGACTATCTAGATTAACTAGCGGGCACTTGACCGATGCAGTTTCCCTAGCGGGCACTTGGACTATATAGGTAAATTAGTGGGCAATTGGACTATGGAGGTTACCTAGCGGGCACTTGGACTATCTAGGTTAGCTAACGGGTACTTGGACAATCTAGGTTACCTAGCGGGCACTTGGACTATGTAGGTTAGCTAGCGGGCACTTGGACTATCTAGGTTACCTAACAGGCTCTTGGACTATGCAGGTAACCTAGCGGGCACTTGAACTGTCTAAGTTACCTGCCGGCTCTTGGACTATGTAGGTTACCTAGCGGGCAATTGTACTATCTAGGTTAACGAACGGGCACGTGGACTATGTAGGTAACCTCACGGGCACTTGGACTATCTAGGTTAGGTAACGGGCACTTTGACTATCTAGGTTACCTAGCGGGAACTTGGAATATGTAGGTTACCTAGAGGGCACTTGGACTATAGGTTACCTAGTGGCCCTTGGACTATGTAGGTTACCTAGCGCGACTTGGACTATCTAAGTTAACGAACGTGCACTTGGACTATGTAGGTAACCTAGCAGGCACTTGGACAGTATAGGTTACCTAGCGGGCACTTGGACTATCTAGGTTAACGAATGGGCACTTGGACTATGTAGGTTACCTAGCGGGCACTTGGACTATCTAGGTTAGCAAACCGGAACTTGGAATATCTAGGTTACCTAGCGGGCACTTGGACTATGTAGGATCCCTATCGGACATTTGTACTACTTAGGTTAACTAGCGGGCACTTGAACTATCTAGGTCAACTAGCGGGCCATTGTACTATGTAGGTTTACTAGCGGGCACTTGGCCTATCTAGGTTACCTAACGGGAACTTGGACTATGTAGGTTTACTAGCGGACACTTGGACGATCTAGGTTAACTAGCGGGCACTTGGACAATGCAGGTTCCCTAGCGGGCACTATGAATATGTAGCTTCCCTAGAGGGCACTTGGACTATGTAGGTTCCCTATGGGCACTTGGACTATCTGGGTTCCCTAACGGGCACTTGGAATATGAAGATTCCCTATCGGGCACTTGGACTATGTAGGTTCCTCATTGGGCACTTGGACTATGTAGGTTCCTATCGGGCACTTGGACTTTGTAGGTTAACTAGCGGGCCCTTGGACTATCTAGGTTACCTAGCGGGCACTTGGACTATCTAGGTTAACTAGAGGGCACTTGTACAATGCAGGTTCCCTAGCGGGCACTTTGACTATGGAGGTTCCCTAGAGGGCACTTGGACGATATAGGTTCCCTATGGGCACTTGGACAATCTAGGTGCCCTAATGGGCACTTGGAATACGTAGGTTCCCTTTCGGACACTTGGACTATGCAGGTTCCTCAGTGGGCACTTGGACTATGTAGGTTTACTAGCGGGCACTTGGACTATCTAGGTTACCTATCGGGCACTTTGACTATGCAGGTTCCCTAGCGGGCACTTGGACTATGTTCGTCCCTTAGCGGGCACTTGGACTATGTAGGTTCCCTATCGGGCAGTTGGACTATGTAGGTTAACTAGCGGGCCCGTAGACTATCTAGGTTACCTAGCGGGCACTTGGACTATGTACGTCCTCCAGCGGGGACTTGGACTATCTAGGTTAACTAGAGGGCCGTTGGACTATGTAGGTTAACTAGCAGGCCCTTGGACTATCTAGGTTACCTAGCGGGCACTTGGACTATCTAGGTTAACTAACGGACCTTGGACTATGTAGGTTAACTAGCGGGCACTTGGACGATCTATGTTAACTAGCGGGCACTTGGACTATCTAGGTTAACTAGCGGGAACTTAGACTATCTATGTTAACTGGCGGGCACATGGACGATGCAGGTTCCCTAGAAGGCACTTGGACTATGTAGGTTCCCTAACGGGCACTTGGACTATGTAAGTCCCTTAGCGGGCACTTGGACTATGTTGGTTCCCTATCGGGCAGTTGGACTATGTGGGTATCCTAGCGGGCATTTGGACTATCTAGGTTACCTAGAAGGCACTTTGACTATCTAGGTTAACTAACGGGCACTTGGACTATGTAGGTTCCCTAGCGGGCACTTGGACTATGTAGGTTACCTAGCAGGCACTTGGACTGTCTAGGTTACCTAGCGGGCACTTGAACTATCTAGGTTAACGAACGGGCACTTGGACTATGTAGGTTAGCTAACAGGAACTTGGACTATCTAGGTTAACGAACGGGCACTTGGACTATGGAGGTTACCTAGCGGGCACTTGGACTATCTAGGTTAGCTAACGGGTACTTGGACTATCTAGGTTCCCTAGCGGGCACTTGGACTATGTAAGTTCCCTAGCAGGGCTTTGACTATGTAAGTTCTCTAACGGGCACTTGGACTATGTGTGTTCCCTAGCGGGCATTTGGACTATCTAGGTTACCTAACGGGCACTTGGACTATGTACGTTACTAGCGGGCATTTGGACTATGTAGGTTACCTAGCGGATACTTGGACTATGTAGGTTCCCCATCAGGGACTTGGACAATGTAGGTTAACTAGCGGGCACTTGGACTATCTAGGTTAACTAGCGGGCCCTTGGACTATGTAGGTTCCCTAGCGGGCACTTGGACTATGTAGGTTACCTAGCAGGCACTTGGACTGTCTAGGTTACCTAGCGGACACTTGAACTATCTAGGTTAGCGAACGGGCACTTGGACTATGTAGGTTAGCTAACAGGAACTTGGACTATCTAGGTTAACGAACGGGCACTTGGACTATGTAGGTTACCTAGCGGGCACTTGGACTATCTAGGTTAGCTAACGGGTACTTGGACTATCTAGGTTCCCTAGCGGGCACTTGGACTATGTAGGTTCCCTAGCAGGGCTTTGACTATCTAAGTTCTCTAACGGGCACTTGGACTATGTGGGTTCCCTAGCGGGCATTTGGACTATCTAGGTTACCTAACGGGCACTTGGACTATGTACGTTACTAGCGGGCATTTGGACTATGTAGGTTACCTAGCGGATACTTGGACTATGTAGGTTCCCCATCAGGGACATGGACAATGTAGGTTAACTAGCGGGCACTTGGACTATCTAGGTTAACTAGCGGGCCCTTGGACTATGTAGGTTAACTAGCGGGCTCTTGTACTTTCTAGGTTAACGAACGGGCACGTGGACTATGTAGGTAACCAAGCGGGCACTTGGACAGTCTAGGTTACCTAGAGGGCCTTGGAAAATCTAGGTTAATGAATGGGCACTTGGACTATGTAGGTTACCTCGCGGGCACTTAGACTATGTGGGTACCCTAGCGGGCATTTGGACTATCTAGGTTACCTAACGGGCATTTGGACTATGTAGGTTCCCTAGCGGGCACTTGGATTATGTAGGTTCCCTTCTTGCACTTGGACTATGTAGGTTTCTAGCGGGCATTTGGACTATGTAGGTTACCTAGCGGGCACTTGGGCTATGTAGGTTCCCTAGCGGGCATTTGGACTATCTAGGTTACCTAACGGGCATTTGGACTACGTACGTTACTAGTGGGCATTTGGACTATGTAGGTTACCTAGCGGATACTTGGACTATGTAGGCTCCCCATCAGGGACTTGGACAATGTAGGTTAACTAGCTGGCACTTGGACTCTCTAGGTTAACTAGAGGGCCCTTGGACTATGTAGGTTAACTTGCGGGCCCTTTGACGATCTAGGTTAGCAAACGGGCACTTGGACTATGTAGGTTACCTAGCAGGCACTTGGACTGTCTAGGTTACCTAGCGGGCACTTGGACTATGCAGGTAACCTAGCGGGCACTTGGACTGTTTAAGTTACCTTGAGGGCACTTGGACTATGGGTTAACTAGCGGGCAATTGGACTATATAGGTTACCTAGCGGCCCTTAGATTATGTTGGTTACCTAACGCGACTTGGACTATCTAAGTTAACGAACGTGCACTTGGACTATGTAAGTAACCTAGCGGGCACTTGGACAGTATAGGTTACCTAGCGGGCACTTGGACTATCTAGGTTAGCAAACCGGAACTTGGAATATCTAGGTTACCTTGCGGGCACTTGGATTATGTAGGATCCCTATTGGACATTTGTACTACTTAGGTTAACTAGAGGGCACTTTGACTAGCTAGGTTAACTAGCGGGCACTTGGACTATCTAGGTCAACTAGCGGGCCATTGTACTATGTAGGTTAACTAGCGGGCACTTGGCCTATCTAGGTTACCTAACTGGAACTTGGACTATGTAGGTTTACTAGCGGACCCTTGGACGATCTAGGATAACTAGCGGGCACTTGGACAATGCAGGTTCCCTTGCGGGCACTATGAATATGTATCTTCCCTAGAGGGCACTTGGACCATATAGGTTCCCTATGGGCACTTGGACTATCTAGGTGCCCTAATGGGCACTTGGAATACGTAGGTTCCCTTTCGGACACTTGGACTATGTAGGTTCCTCAGCGGGCACTTGGACTATGTAGGTTAACTAGCGGGCACTTGGACTATCTAGGTTACCTAGCGGGCACTTGGACTATGTAGGTTCCCTAGCGGGCACTTGGACTATGTTCATCCCTTAGCGGGATCTTGGACTATGTAGGTTCCCTATCGGGCAGTTGGACTATGTAGGTTAACTAGCGGGCCCTTAGAATATCTAGGTTACCTAGCGGGCACTTGGACTATGTACGTCCCCTAGCGGGCACTTGGACTATCTAGGTTAAATAGAGGGCCCTTGGACTATGTAGGTTAACTAGCGGGCACTTGGACTATCTAGATTAACTAGCGGGCACTTGGACGATGAAGGTTCCCTAGCGGGCACTTGGACTATATAGGTTAATTAGCGGGCACTTGGACTATGGAGGTTACCTAGCGGGCACTTGGATTGTCTAGGTTACCTAACGGGCACTTGGACTATGTAGGTTAATTAGCGGGCACTTGGACTATCTAGGTTAACAAACAGGCACGTGGACTATGTAGGTAACCTAATGGGCACTTGGACTATCTAGGTTAGGTAACGGGCACTTGGACTATCTAGGTTACCTAGCGGGAACTTGGAATATGTAGGTTACCTAGCGGGCACTTGGACTATAGTTTAACTAGCGGGCACTTGGACTAGATAGGTTACCTAGCGGGCCCTTGGTCTATGTATGTTACCTAGCGCAACTTGGACTATCTAAGTTAACGAACGTGCACATGGACTATGTAGGTAACCTAGCGGGCACTTGGACAGTATAGGTTACCTAGCGGGCACTTGGACTATCTAGGTTAACGAATGGGCACTTGGACTATGTAGGTTACCTACCGGGCACTTGGACTATCTAGGTTAGTAAACCGGAACTTGGAATATCTAGGTTACCTAGCGGGCACTTGGACTATGTAGGTTATCTTGCGGGCAATTGGCCTATCTAGGTTACCTAACGGGAACTTGGACTATGTAGGTTTACTAGCGGACACTTGGACAATCTTGGTTAACTAGCGGGCACTTGGACAATGCAGGTTCCCTAGCGGGCACTATGAATATGTAGCTTCCCTAGAGGGCACTTGGACCATATAGGTTTCCTTTGGGCACTTGGACTATCTGGGTTCCCTAACGGGCACTTGGAATATGAAGATTCCCTATCGGGCACTTGGACTATGTAGGTTCCTCATTGGGCCCTTCGACTATCTAGGTTACCTAGCGGGCACTTGGACTATCTAGGTTAACTAACGGACCTTGGACTATGTAGGTTAACTAGCGTGCACTTGGACGATCTATGTTAACTAGCGGGCACTTGGACTATCTAGGTTAACTAGCGGGAACTTAGACTATCTATGTTAACTGGCGGGCACATGGACGATGCAGGTTCCCTAGAGGGCACTTGGACTATGTAGGTTCCCTAACGGGCACTTGGACTATGTAGGTCCCTTAGCGGGCACTTGGACGATGTTGGTTCCCTATCGGGCAGTTGGACTATGTGGGTATCCTAGCGGGCATTTGGACTATCTAGGTTACCTAGAAGGCACTTTGACTATCTAGGTTAACTAACGGGCACTTGGACTATGTAGGTTCCCTAGCGGGCACTTGGACTATGTAGGTTACCTAGCAGGCACTTGGACTGTCTAGGTTACCTAGCGGGCACTTGAACTATCTAGGTTAACGAACGCGCACTTGGACTATGTAGGTTAGCTAACAGGAACTTGGACTATCTAGGTTAACGAACGGGCACTTGGACTATGGAGGTTACCTAGCGGGCACTTGGACTATCTAGGTTAGCTAACGGGTACTTGGACTATCTAGGTTCCCTAGCGGGCACTTGGACTATGTAAGTTCCCTAGCAGGGCTTTGACTATGTAAGTTCTCTAACGGGCACTTGGACTATGTGGGTTCCCTAGCGGGCATTTGGACTATCTAGGTTACCTAACGGGCACTTGGATTATGTACATTACTAGCGGGCATTTGGACTATGTAGGTTACCTAGCGGATACTTGGACTATGTAGGTTCCCCATCAGGGACTTGGACAATGTAGGTTAACTAGCGGGCACTTGGACTATCTAGGTTAACTAGCGGGCCCTTGGACTATGTAGGTTCCCTAGCGGGCACTTGGACTATGTAGGTTACCTAGCAGGCACTTGAACTGTCTAGGTTACCTAGCGGACACTTGAACTATCTAGGTTAACGAACGGGCACTTGGACTATGTAGTTTAGCTAACAGGAACTTGGACTATCTAGGTTAACGAACGGGCACTTGGACTATGTAGGTTACCTAGTGGGCACTTGGACTATCTAGGTTAGCTAAAGGGTACTTGGACTATCTAGGTTCCCTAGCGGGCACTTGGACTATGTAGGTTCCCTAGCAGGGCTTTGACTATCTAAGTTGTCTAACGGGCACTTGGACTATGTGAGTTCCCTAGCGGGCATTTGGACTATCTAGGTTACCTAACGGGCACTTGGACTATGTACGTTACTAGCGGGCATTTGCACTATGTAGGTTACCTAGCGGATACTTGGACTATGTAGGTTCCCCATCAGGGACATGGACAATGTAGGTTAACTAGCGGGCACTTGGACTATCTAGGTTAACTAGCGGGCCCTTGGACTATGTAGGTTAACTAGCGGGCTCTTGTACTTTCTAGGTTAACGAACGGGCACGTGGACTATGTAGGTAACCAAGCGGGCACTTGGACAGTCTAGGTTACCTAGAGGGCACTTGGAAAATCTAGGTTAATGAATGGGCACTTGGACTATGTAGGTTATCTCGCGGGCACTTAGACAATGTGGGTACCCTAGCGGGCATTTGGACTATCTAGGTTACCTAACGGGCATTTGGACTATGTAGGTTCCCTAGCGGGCACTTGGATTATGTAGGTTCCCTTCTTGCACTTGGACTATGTAGGTTTCTGGCGGGCATTTGGACTATGTAGGTTACCTAGCGGGCACTTGGGCTATGTAGGTTCCCTAGCGGGCATTTGGACTATCTAGGTTACCTAACGGGCATTTGGACTACGTACGTTACTAGTGGGCATTTGGACTATGTAGGTTACCTAGCGGATACTTGGACTATGTAGGCTCCCCATCAGGGACTTGGACAATGTAGGTTAACTAGCTGGCACTTGGACTATCTAGGTTAACTAGAGGGCCCTTGGACTATGTAGGTTAACTAGCGGGCCCTTTGACGATCTAGGTTAGCAAACGGGCACTTGGACTGTTTAAGTTACCTAGAGGGCACTTGGACTATAGGTTAACTAGCGGGCACTTGGCTATATAGGTTACCTAGCGGCCCTTAGATTATGTTGGTTACCTAACGCGACTTGGACTATCTAAGTTAACGAACGTGCACTTGGACTATGTAAGTAACCTAGCGGGCACTTGGACAGTATAGGTTACCTAGCGGGCACTTGGACAGTATAGGTTACCTAGCGGGCACTTGGACTATCTAGGTTAGCAAACCGGAACTTGGAATATCTAGGTTACCTAGCGGGCACTTGGATTATGTAGGATCCCTATTGGACATTTGTACTACTTAGGTTAACTAGAGGGCACTTTGACTAGCTAGGTTAACTAGCGGGCACTTGGACTATCTAGGTCAACTAGCGGGCCATTGTACTATGTTGGTTAACTAGCGGGCACTTGGCCTATCTAGGTTACCTAACGGGAACTTGGACTATGTAGGTTTACTAGCGGACCCTTGGACGATCTAGGATAACTAGCGGGCACTTGGACAATGCAGATTCCCTTGCGGGCACTATGAATATGTAGCTTCCCTAGAGGGCACTTGGACCATATAGGTTCCCTATGGGCACTTGGACTATCTGGGTTCCCTAACGGGCACTTGGAATATGAAGATTCCCTATCGGGCACTTGGATTATGTAGGTTCCTCATTGGGCACTTGGACAATGTAGGTTCCCTATCGGGCACTTGGACTATGTAGGTTAACTAGCGGGCCCTTCGACTATCTAGGTTACCTAGAAGGCACTTTGACTATCTAGGTTAACTAACGGGCACTTGGACTATGTAGGTTCCCTAGCGGGCACTTGGACTATGTAGGTTACCTAGCAGGCACTTGGACTGTCTAGGTTACCTAGCGGGCACTTGAACTATCTAGGTTAACGAACGCGCACTTGGACTATGTAGGTTAGCTAACAGGAACTTGGACTATCTAGGTTAACGAACGGGCACTTGGACTATGGAGGTTACCTAGCGGGCACTTGGACTATCTAGGTTAGCTAACGGGTACTTGGACTATCTAGGTTCCCTAGCGGGCACTTGGACTATGTAAGTTCCCTAGCAGGGCTTTGACTATGTAAGTTCTCTAACGGGCACTTGGACTATGTGGGTTCCCTAGCGGGCATTTGGACTATCTAGGTTACCTAACGGGCACTTGGATTATGTACATTACTAGCGGGCATTTGGACTATGTAGGTTACCTAGCGGATACTTGGACTATGTAGGTTCCCCATCAGGGACTTGGACAATGTAGGTTAACTAGCGGGCACTTGGACTATCTAGGTTAACTAGCGGGCCCTTGGACTATGTAGGTTCCCTAGCGGGCACTTGGACTATGTAGGTTACCTAGCAGGCACTTGGACTGTCTAGGTTACCTAGCGGACACTTGAACTATCTAGGTTAACGAACGGGCACTTGGACTATGTAGGTTAGCTAACAGGAACTTGGACTATCTAGGTTAACGAACGGGCACTTGGACTATGTAGGTTACCTAGCGGGCACTTGGACTATCTAGGTTAGCTAAAGGGTACTTGGACTATCTAGGTTCCCTAGCGGGCACTTGGACTATGTAGGTTCCCTAGCAGGGCTTTGACTATCTAAGTTCTCTAACGGGCACTTGGACTATGTGAGTTCCCTAGCGGGCATTTGGACTATCTAGGTTACCTAACGGGCACTTGGACTATGTACGTTACTAGCGGGCATTTGCACTATGTAGGTTACCTAGCGGATACTTGGACTATGTAGGTTCCCCATCAGGGACATGGACAATGTAGGTTAACTAGCGGGCACTTGGACTATCTAGGTTAACTAGCGGGCCCTTGGACTATGTAGGTTAACTAGCGGGCTCTTGTACTTTCTAGGTTAACGAACGGGCACGTGGACTATGTAGGTAACCAAGCGGGCACTTGGACAGTCTAGGTTACCTAGAGGGCACTTGGAAAATCTAGGTTAATGAATGGGCACTTGGACTATGTAGGTTATCTCGCGGGCACTTAGACAATGTGGGTACCCTAGCGGGCATTTGGACTATCTAGGTTACCTAACGGGCATTTGGACTATGTAGGTTCCCTAGCGGGCACTTGGATTATGTAGGTTCCCTTCTTGCACTTGGACTATGTAGGTTTCTGGCGGGCATTTGGACTATGTAGGTTACCTAGCGGGCACTTGGGCTATGTAGGTTCCCTAGCGGGCATTTGGACTATCTAGGTTACCTAACGGGCATTTGGACTACGTACGTTACTAGTGGGCATTTGGACTATGTAGGTTACCTAGCGGATACTTGGACTATGTAGGCTCCCCATCAGGGACTTGGACAATGTAGGTTAACTAGCTGGCACTTGGACTATCTAGGTTAACTAGAGGGCCCTTGGACTATGTAGGTTAACTAGCGGGCCCTTTGACGATCTAGGTTAGCAAACGGGCACTTGGACTGTTTAAGTTACCTAGAGGGCACTTGGACTATAGGTTAACTAGCGGGCACTTGGCTATATAGGTTACCTAGCGGCCCTTAGATTATGTTGGTTACCTAACGCGACTTGGACTATCTAAGTTAACGAACGTGCACTTGGACTATGTAAGTAACCTAGCGGGCACTTGGACAGTATAGGTTACCTAGCGGGCACTTGGACAGTATAGGTTACCTAGCGGGCACTTGGACTATCTAGGTTAGCAAACCGGAACTTGGAATATCTAGGTTACCTAGCGGGCACTTGGATTATGTAGGATCCCTATTGGACATTTGTACTACTTAGGTTAACTAGAGGGCACTTTGACTAGCTAGGTTAACTAGCGGGCACTTGGACTATCTAGGTCAACTAGCGGGCCATTGTACTATGTTGGTTAACTAGCGGGCACTTGGCCTATCTAGGTTACCTAACGGGAACTTGGACTATGTAGGTTTACTAGCGGACCCTTGGACGATCTAGGATAACTAGCGGGCACTTGGACAATGCAGATTCCCTTGCGGGCACTATGAATATGTAGCTTCCCTAGAGGGCACTTGGACCATATAGGTTCCCTATGGGCACTTGGACTATCTGGGTTCCCTAACGGGCACTTGGAATATGAAGATTCCCTATCGGGCACTTGGATTATGTAGGTTCCTCATTGGGCACTTGGACAATGTAGGTTCCCTATCGGGCACTTGGACTATGTAGGTTAACTAGCGGGCCCTTCGACTATCTAGGTTACCTAGAGGGCACTTAGACTATCTAGGTTAACTAGCGGGCACTTGTACAATGCAGGTTCCCTAGCGGGCACTTTGACTATGTAGCTTCCCTAGAGGGCACTTGGACTATATAGGTTCCCTATGGTTACTTGGACTATCTAGGTGCCCTAACGGGCACTTGGAATACGTAGGTTCCCTTTCGGACACTTCGTCTATGTAGGTTCCTCAGCGGGCACTTGGACTATGTAGGTTAACTAGTGGGCACTTGGACTATCTAGGTTGTCCAGCGGGCACTTGGACTATGTACGTCCCCTAGCAGGCACTTGGACTATCGAGGTTAACTAGAGGGCCCTTGGACTATGTAGGTTATCTAGAGGGCACTTGGACTATCTAGGTTAACTAACGGACCTTGGACTATGTAGGATAACTAGCGGGCACTTGGACGATCTATGTTAACTAGCGGGCACTTGGACTATCTAGGTTAACTAGCGGAAACGTAGACTCTCTATGTTAACTGGCGGGCACTTGGACGATGCAGGTTCCCTAGAGGGCACTTGGACTATGTAGGTTCCCTAACGGGCACTTGGACTATGTAGGTCCCTTAGCGGGCACTTGGACTATGTTGGTTCCCTATCGGGCAGTTGGACTCTGTGGGTACCCTAACGGGCATTTGGACTATGTAGGTTCCCTAGCGGTCACTTGGACTATGTCGGTCCCTTAGCGGGCACTTGGACTATGTTGGTTCCCTATCGGGCAGTTGGACTATGTGGGTACCCTAGCGGGCATTTGGACTATCTAGGTTACCTAGCAGGCACTTTGACTATCTAGGTTAACTAACGGGCACTTGGACTATGTAGGTTACCTAGCGGGCACTTGGACTATGTAGGTCCCTAGCGGGCACTGAGACTATGTAGGTTACCTAGCAGGCACTTGGACTGTCTAGGTTACCTAGCGGGCACTTGAACTATCTAGGTTAACGAACGGGCACTTGGACTATGGAGGTTACCTAGCGGGCACTTGGACTATGGAGGTTACCTAGCGGGCACTTGGACTATCTAGGTTAGCTAACGGGTACTTAGACTATCTAGGTTCCCTAGCGGGCACTTGGACTATGTAGGTTCCCTAGCAGGGCTTTGATTATGTAAGTTCTTTAATGGGCACTTGGGCTATGTGGGTTCCCTAGCGGGCATTTGGACTATCTAGGTTACCTAACGGGCACTTGGACTATGTACGTTACTAGCGGGCATTTGGACTATGTAGGTTACCTAGCGGATACTTGGACTATGTAGGTTCCCCATCAGGGACTTGGACAATGTAGGTTAACTAGCGGGCACTTGGACTATCTAGGTTAACTAGCGGGCCCTTGGAATATGTAGGTTAACTAGCGGGCCCTTTGACGATCTAGGTTAGCAAACGGGCACTTGGACTATTTAGGTTACCTAGCAGGCACTTGGACTGTCTAGGTTACCTAGCGGGCACTTGAACTATCTAGGTTAACGAACGGGCACTTGGACTATGTAAGTTAGCTAACAGGAACTTGGACTATCTAGGTTAACGAACGGGCACTTGGACTATGGAGGTTACCTAGCGGGCACTTGAACTATGGAGGTTACCTAGCGGGCACTTGGACTATCTAGGTTAGCTAACGGGTACTTGGACTATCTGGGTTACCTAGTGGGCACTTGGACTATGTAGGTTATCTAGCGGGCACTTGGACTATCTAGGTTACCTAACGGGCACTTGGACTATGCAGGTAACCTAGCGGGCACTTGGACTGTTTAAGTTAACCAGCGGGCACTTGGACTGTGTAGGTTAACTAGCGGGCACTTGGACTATCTAGGTTACCTAACGGGCACCTGGACTATCTAGATTACCTAGTGGGCACTTGGATTCTAAAGGTTACCTAGACGGCCCTTGGACTATGTTGGTTACCTACCGCGACTTGGACTATCTAAGTTAACGAAAGTGCACTTGGACTATGTAAGTAACCTAGCGGGCACCTGGACAGTATAGGTTAACTAGCAGGCACTTGGACTATCTAGGTTAACGAATGGGCACTTGTACTACGTAGGTTACCTAGCGGGCACTTGGACTATGTAGGTTAGCAAACCGGAACTTGGAATATCTAGGTTACCTAGCGGGCACTTGGACTATCTAGGTTAGCTAACGGGTACTTGGACTATCTAGGTTCCCTAGCGGGCACTTGGACTATGTAGGTTCCCTAGCAGGGCTTTGACTATGTAAGTTCTCTAACGGGCACTTGGACTATGTGGGTTCCCTAGCGGGCATTTGGACTATCTAGGTTACCTAACGGGCACTTGGACTATGTACGTTACTAGCGGGCATTTGGACTATGTAGGTTACCTAGCGGATACTTGGACTATGTAGGTTCCCCATCAGGGACTTGGACAATGTAGGTTAACTAGCGGGCACTTGGACTATCTAGGTTAACTAGCGGGCCCTTGCATTATGTAGGTTAACTGGCGGGCTCTTGTACTATCTAGGTTAACGAACGGGCACGTGGACTATGTAGGTAACCAAGCGGGCACTTGGACAGTCTAGGTTACCTAGAGGGCACTTGGAAAATCTAGGTTAATGAATCGGCACTTGGACTATGTAGGTTACCTCGCGGGCACTTAGACTATGTGGGTACCCTAGCGGGCATTTGGACTATCTAGGTTACCTAACGGGCATTTGGACTATGTAGGTTCCCTAGCGGGCACTTGGATTATGTAGGTTCCCTTCTTGCACTTGGTCTATGTAGGTTTCTAGCGGGCATTTGGACTATGTAGGTTACCTAACGGGCATTTGGACTACGTACGTTACTAGTGGGCATTTGGACTATATAGGTTACCTAGCGGATACTTGGACTATGTAGGTTCCCCATCAGGGACTTGGACAATGTAGGTTAACTAGCGGGCACTTGGACTATCTAGGTTAACTAGAGGGCCCTTGGACTATGTAGGTTAACTAACGGGCCCTTTGACGATCTAGGTTAGCAAACGGGCACTTGGACTATGTAGGTTACCTAGCAGGCACTTGGACTGTCTAGGTTACCTAGGGGCACTTGAACTATCTAGGTTAACGAACGGGCACTTGGACTATGTAGGTTAGCTAACAGGAACTTGGACTATCTAGGTTAACGAACGGGCACTTGGACTATGGAGGTTACCTAGCGGACACTTGGACTATCTAGGTTAGCTAACGGGTACTTGGACTATCTAGGTTACCTAGCGGGCACTTGGACTATGTAGGTTCCCTAGCAGGGCTTTGACCATGTAAGTTCTCTAACGGGCACTTGGACTATGTGGGTTCCCTAGCAGGCATTTGGACTATCTAGGTTACCTAACGGGCACTTGGACTATGTACGTTACTAGCGGGCATTTGGACTATGTAGGTTACCTAGCGGATACTTGGACTATGTAGGTTCCCCATCAGGGACTTGGACAATGTAGGTTAACTAGCGGACACTTGGACGATCTAGGTTAACTAGCGGGCACTTGGACAATGCAGGTTCCCTAGCGGGCACTATGAATATGTAGCTTCCCTACAGGGAACTTGGACTATATAGGTTCCCTATGGGCACTTGGACAATCTGGGTTCCCTAACGGGCACATGGAATATGAAGATTCCCTATCGGGCACTTGGTCTATGTAGGTTCCTCATTGGGCACTTGGACTATGTAGGTTAACTAGCGGGCTCTTGGACTATCTAGGTTACCTAGCGGGCACTTGGACTATCTAGGTTAACAAGAGGGCACTTATACAATGCAGGTTCCCTAGCGGGCACTTTGACTATGTAGGTTCCCTAGAGGGCACTTGGACTATATAGGTTCCCTATGGGCACTTGGACTATCTAGGTGCCCTAATGGGCACTTGGAATACGTAGCTTCCCTTTCGGACACTTGGACTATGTAGGTTCCGCAGCGGGCACTTGGACTATGTAGGTTAACTCGCGGGCACTTGGACTATGTAGGTTCCCTAGCGGGCACTTGGACTATGTTCGTACCTTAGCGGACACTTGGACTATGTAGGTTCCCTTTCGGGCAGTTGGACTATGTAGGTCAACTAGCGGGCCCTTAGACTATCTAGGTTACCTAGCGTGCACTTGGACTATGTACGTCCCCTAGCGGGCACTTGGACTATGTAGGTTAAATAGAGGGCCCTTGGACTATGTAGGTTAACTAGCGGGCACTTGGAATATCTAGGTTAACTAGCCGACCTTGGACTATGTAGGTTAACTAGCGGGCACTTGGACGATCTAGGTTAACTAGCGGCCACTTGGACTATCTAGCTTAACTAGCGGGCACTTGGACTATCTAGATTAACTAGCGGGCACTTTTACGATGCAGGTTCCCTAGCGGGCACTTGGACTATATAGGTTTATTAGCGGGCACTTGGACTATGGAGGTTACCTAGCGGGTACTTGGACTGTCTAGGTTACCTAATGGGCACTTGGACTATGTAGGTTAATTAGCGGGCACTTGGACTATGTAGGTTACCTAGCGGGCACTTGGACTATCTAGGTTAACGAACCGGCACGTGGACTATGTAGGTAACCTAACGGGCACTTGGACTATGTAGGTTAGGTAACGGGCACTTGGACTATCTAGGTTACCTAGCGGGCACTTGGACTATCTGGGTTAGTAAACTGGAACTTGGAATATCTAGGTTACCTAGCGGGCACTTGGACTATGTAGATTACCTTGCGGGCACTTGGCCTATCTAGGTTACCTAACGGTTCTTGGACTATGTAGGTTTACTAGCGGACACTTGGACAATCTTGGTTAACTAGCGGGCACTTGGACAATGCAGGTTCCCTAGCGGGCACTATGAATATGTAGCTTCCCTAGAGGGCACTTGGACCATATAGGTTCCCTATGGGCACTTGGACTATCTGGTTTCCCTAACTGGCACTTGGAATATGAAGTTTCCCTATCGGGCACGTGGACTATGTTGGTTCCTCATTGGGCACTTGGACTATGTAGGTTACCTATCGGGCACTTGGACTATGTAGGTTAACTAGCGGGCCCTTTGACGATCTAGGATAGCAAACGGGCACTTGGACTATGTAGGTTACCTAGCAGGCACTTGGACTGTCTAGGTTACCTAGCGGGCACTTGAAATATCTAGGTTAACGAACGGGCACTTGGACTATGTAGGTTAGCTAACAGGAACTTGGACTATCTAGTTTAACGAACGGGCACTTGGACTATGGAGGTTACCTAGCGGGCACTTGGACTATGGAGGTTACCTAGCGGGCACTTGGACTATCTAGGTTAGCTAACGGGTACTTGGACTATCTAGGTTACCTAGCGGGCACTTGGACTATGTAGGTTCCCTAGCAGGGCTTTGACTATGTAAGTTCGCTAACGGGCACTTGGACTATGTGGGTTCCCTAGCGGGCATTTGGACTATCTAGGTTACCTAACGGGCACTTGGACTATGTACGTTACTAGCGGGCATTTGGACTATGTAGGTTACCTATCGGGCAATTGGACTATGTAGGTTAACTAGCGGGCCCTTTGACGATCTAGGTTAGCAAACGGGCACTTGGACTATGTAGGTTACCTAGCAGGCACTTGGACTGTCTAGGTTACCTAGCGGGCACTTGAACTATCTAGGTTAACGAACGGGCACTTGGACTTTATAGGTTAGCTAACAGGAACTTGGACTATCTAGGTTAACGAACGGGCACTTGGACTATGGAGGTTACCTAGCGGGCACTTGGACTATCTAGGTTAGCTAACGGGTACTTGGACTATCTGGGTTACCTAGTGGGCACTTGGACTATGTAGGTTACCTAGCGGGCACTTGGACTATGTAGGTTCCCTAGCGGGCACTTGGATGATATAGGTTCCCTATGGGCACTTGGACTATCTAGGTGCCCTAATGGGCACTTGGAATACGTAGGTTCCCTTTCGGACACTTGGACTATGTAGGTTCCTCAGCGGGTACTTGGACTATGTAGGTTAACTAGCGGGCACTTGGACTATCTAGGTTACCTAGCGGGCACTTGGACTATGTAGGTTCCCTAGCGGGCACTTGGACTATGTTCGTCCCTTAGCGTGCACTTGGACTATGTAGGTTCCCTATCGGGCAGTTGGACTATGTAGGTTATCTAGCGGGCCCTTAGACTATCTAGGTTACATAGCGGGCACTTGGACTATGTATGTCCCCTAGCGGGCACTTGGACTATCTAGGTTAACTAGAGGGCCCTTTGACTATGTAGGTTAACTAAGGGGCACTTGGAATATCTAGGTTAACTAGCGGACCTTGGACTATGTAGGTTAACTAGCGGGCACTTGGACAATCTAGGTTAAATAGCGGGCACTTGGACTATCTAGGTTAACTAGCGGGCACTTGGACTATCTAGATTAACTAGCGGGCACTTGAACGATGCAGTTTCCCTAGCGGGCACTTGGACTATATAGGTAAATTACTGGGCACTTGGACTATGGAGGTTACCTAGAAGGCAATTGGACTATGGAGGTTACCTAGCGGGCACTTGGACTATCTAGGTTAGCTAACGGGTACTTGGACTATCTAGGTTACCTAGCGGGCACTTGGACTATGTAGGTTACCTAGCGGGCACTTGGACTATCTAGGTTACCTAACGGGCACTTGGACTATGCAGGTAACCTAACGGGCACTTGAACTGTCTAAGTTACCTGCCGGCTCTTGGACTATGTAGGTTACCTAGCGGGCAATTGTACTATCTAGGTTAACGAACGGGCACGTGGACTATGTAGGTAACCTCACGGGCACTTGGACTATATAGGTTAGGTAACGGGCACTTTGACTATCTAGGTTCCCTAGCGGGAACTTGGAATATGTAGGTTACCTAGAGGACACTTGGACTATAGGTTACCTAGTGACCCTTGGACTATGTAGGTAACCTAGCAGGCACTTGGACAGTATAGGTTACCTAGCGGGCACATGGACTATCTAGGTTAACGAATGGGCACTTGGACTATGTAGGTTACCTAGCGGGCACTTGGACTATCTAGGTTAGCAAACCGGAACTTGGAATATCTAGGTTACCTAGCGGGCACTTGGACTATGTAGGATCCCTATCGGACATTTGTACTACTTAGGTTAACTAGCGGGCACTTTGACTATCTAGGTTAACTAGCGGGCACTTGAACTATCTAGGTCAACTAGCGGGCCATTGTACTATGTAGGTTAACTAGCGGGCACTTGGCCTATCTAGGTTACCTAACGGGAACTTGGACTATGTAGGTTTACTAGCGGACACTTGGACGATCTAGGTTAACTAGCGGGCACTTGGACAATGCAGGTTCCCTAGCGGGCACTATGAATATGTAGCTTACCTAGAGGGCACTTGGACTATGTAGGTTCCCTATGGGCACTTGGACTATCTGGGTTCCCTAACGGGCACTTGGATTATGAAGATTCCCTATCGGGCACTTGGACTATGTAGGTTCCTCATTGGGCACTTGGACTATGTAGGTTCCCTATCGGGCACTTGGACTTTGGAGGTTAACTAGCGGGCCCTTGGACTTTTTAGGTTACCTAGCGGGCACTTGGACTATCTAGGTTAACTAGAGGGCACTTGTACAATGCAGGTTCCCTAGCGGGCACTTTGACTATGTAGGTTCCCTAGAGGGCACTTGGACGATATAGGTTCCCTATGGGCACTTGGACTATCTAGGTGCCCTAATGGGCCCTTGGAATACGTAGGTTCCCTTTCGGACACTTGGCCTATGCAGGTTCCTCAGTGGGCACTTGGACTATGTAGGTTTACTAGCGGGCACTTGGACTATCTAGGTTACCTATCGGGCACTTTGACTATGCAGGTTCCCTAGCGGGCACTTGGACTATGTTCGTCCCTTAGCGGGCACTTGGACTATGTAGGTTCCCTATCGGGCAGTTGGACTATGTAGGTTAACTAGCGGGCCCGTATACTATCTAGGTTACCTAGCGGGCACTTGGACTATGTACGTCCTCCAGCGGGCACTTGGACTATCTAGGTTAACTAGAGGGCCGTTGGACTATGTAGGTTAACTAGCAGGCCCTTGGACTATCTAGGTTACCTAGCGGGCACTTGGACTATCTAGGTTAACTAGAGGGCACTTGTACAATGCAGGTACCCTAGCGGGCACTTTGACTATGTAAGTTCCCTAGAGGGCACTTGGACTATATAGGTTCCCTATGGGCACTTGGACTATCTAGGTGCCCTAATGGGCACTTGGAATATGTAGGTTCCCTTTCGGACACTTGGACTATGTAGGTTCCTCAGCGGGCACTTGGACTATGTAGGTTAACTAGCGGGCACTTGGACTATCTAGGTTACCTAGCGGGCACTTGGACTATGTAGGTTCCCTAGCGGGCACTTGGACTATGTTCGTCCCTTAGCGATCGCTTGGACTATGTAGGTTCCCTATCGGGCAGTTGGACTATGTAGGTTAACTAGCGGGCCCTTAGACTATCTAGGTTACCTAGCGGGCACTTGGACTATGTACTTCCCCTAGTGGGCACTTGGACTATCTAGGTTAACTAGAGGACCCTTGGACTATGTAGGTTAACTAGCGGGCACTTGGAATATCTAGGTTAACTAGCGGACCTTGGACTATGTAGGTTAACTAGCGGGCACTTGGGCGATCTAGGTTAACTAGCGGGCACTTGGACGATCTAGGTTAACTAGCGGCCACTTGGACTATCTAGCTTAACTAGCGGGCACTTGGACTATCTAGATTAACTAGCGGGCACTTGGATGATGCAGGTTCCCTAGCGGGCACTTGGACTATATAGGTTAAGTAGCGGGCACTTGGACTATTGAGGTTAACTATCGGGCACTTGTGCTGTCTAGGTTACCTAACGGGCACTTGGACTATGTAGGTTAATTAGCGGGCACTTGGACTATGTAGGTAACCTAAAGGGCACTTGGACTATCTAGGTTAGGTAACGGGCACTTGGACTATCTTGGTTACCTAGCGGGAACTTGGAATATGTAGGTTACCTAGCGGGCACTTGGACTATAGTTTAAATAGCGGGCACTTGGACTATATAGGTTACCTAGCGGGCCTTTGGACTATGTAGGTTACCTAGCGCGACTTGGACTATCTAAGTTAACGAACGTGCACTTGGACTATGTACGTAACCTAGCGGGCTCTTGGACAGTATAGGTTACCTAGCGGGCACTTGGACTATCTAGGTTAACGAATGGGCACTTGAACTATGTAGGTTACCTAGCGGGCACTTGGACTATCTAGGTTAGCAAACCGGAACTTGGAATATCTAGGTTACCTTGCGGGCACTTGGACTATGTAGGTTACCTTGCGGGCACTTGGCCTATCTAGGTTACCTAACGGGAACTTGGACTATGTAGGTTTACTAGCGGACACTTGGACGATCTTGGTTAACTAGCGCGCACTTGGACAATGCAGGTTCCCTAGTGGGCACTATGAATATGTAGCTTCCCTAGACGGCACTTGGACCATATAGGTTCCCTATGGGCACTTGGACTATCTGGGTTCCCTAACGGGCACTTGGAATATGAAGATTCCCTATCGGGCACTTGGACTATGTAGGTTCCTCATTGGGCACTTGGACTATGTAAGTTCCCTATCGGGCACTTGGACTATCTAGGTTACCTAGTGGGCACTGGGACTATCTAGGTTAACTAGCGGGCACTCGTACAATGCAGGTTCCCTAGCGGGCACTTTGACTATGTAGCTTCCCTAGAGGGCACTTGGACTATATAGGTTCCCTATGGTTACTTGGACTATCTAGGTGCCCTAACGGGCACTTGGAATACGTAGGTTCCCTTTCGGACACTTGGACTATGTAGGTTCCTCAGCAGGCACTTGGACTATGTAGGTTATCTAGCGGGCACTTGGACTATCTAGGTTGCCCAGCGGGCACTTGGACTATGTACGTCCCCTAGCGGGCACTTGGACTATCGAGGTTAACTAGAGGGCCCTTGGACTATGTAGGTTAACTAGAAGGCACTTGGACTATCTAGGTTAACTAACGGACCTTGGACTATGTAGGTTAACTAGCGGGCACTTGGACTATCTAGGTTAACTAGCGGGCACATGGACGATGCAGGTTCCCTAGAGGGCACTTGGACTATGTAGGTTCCCTAACGGGCACTTGGACTATGTAGGTCCCTTAGCGGGCACTTGGACTATGTTGGTTCCCTATCGGGCAGTTTGACTCTGTGGGTATCCTAGCGGGCATTTGGACTATCTAGGTTACCTAGAAGGCACTTTGACTATCTAGGTAAACTAACAGGCACTTGGAATATGTAGGTTCCCTAGCGGGCACTTGGACTATGTAGGTTACCTAGCAGGCACTTGGACTGTCTAGGTTACCAAGCGGGCACTTGAACTATCTAGGTTAACGAACAGGCACTTGGACTATGTAGGTTAGCTAACAGGAACTTGGACTATCTAGGTTAAGGAACGGGCACTTGGACTATGGAGGTTACCTAGCGGGCACTTGGACTATCTAGGTTAGCTAACGGGTACTTGGACTATCTAGGTTCCCTAGCGGGCACTTGGACTATGTAGGTTCCCTAGCAGGGCTTTGACTATGTAAGTTCTCTAACGGGCACTTGGACTATGTGGGTTCCCTAGCGGGCATTTGGACTATCTAGGTTACCTAACGGGCACTTGGACTATGTACGTTACTAGCGGGCATTTGGACTATGTAGGTTACCTAGCGGATACTTGGACTATGTAGGTTCCCCATCAGGGACTTGGACAATGTAGGTTAACTAGCGGGCACTTGGACTATCTAGGTTAACTAGCGGGCCCTTGCACTATGTAGGTTAACTAGCGGGCTCTTGTACTATCTAGGTTAACGAACGGGCACGTGGACTATGTAGGTAACCAAGCGGGCACTTGGACAGTCTAGGTTACCTAGAGGGCACTTGGAAAATCTAGGTTAATGAATGGGCACTTGGACTATGTAGGTTACCTCGCGGGCACTTAGACTATGTGGGTACCCTAGCGGGCATTTGGACTATCTAGGTTACCTAAAGGGCATTTGGACTATGTAGGTTCCCTAGCGGGCACTTGGATTATGTAGGTTCCCTTCTTGCACTTGGACTATGTAGGTTTCTAGCGGGCATTTGGACTATGTAGGTTACCTAACGGGCATTTGGACTACGTACGTTACTAGTGGGCATTTGGACTATGTAGGTTACCTAGCGGATACTTGGACTATGTAGGTTCCCCATCAGGGACTTGGACAATGTAGGTTAACTAGCGGGCACTTGGACTATCTAGGTTAACTAGAGGGCCCTTGGACTATGTAGGTTAACTAGCGGGCCCTTTGACGATCTAGGTTAGCAAACGGGCACTTGGACTATGTAGGTTACCTAGCAGGCACTTGGACTGTCTAGGTTACCTAGGGGCACTTGAACTATCTAGGTTAACGAACGGGCACTTGGACTATGTAGGTTAGCTAACAGGAACTTGGACTATCTAGGTTAACGAAGGGGCACTTGGACTATGGAGGTTACCTAGCGGACACTTGGACTATCTAGGTTAGCTAACGGGTACTTGGACTATCTAGGTTACCTAGCGGGCACTTGGACTATGTAGGTTCCCTAGCAGGGCTTTGACTATGTAAGTTCTCTAACGGGCACTTGGACTATGTGGGTTCCCTAGCAGGCATTTGGACTATCTAGGTTACCTAACGGGCACTTGGACTATGTACGTTACTAGCGGGCATTTGGACTATGTAGGTTACCTAGCGGATACTTGGACTATGTAGGGTCCCCATCAGGGACTTGGACAATGTAGGTTAACTAGCGGACACTTGGACGATCTAGGTTAACTAGCGGGCACTTGGACAATGCAGGTTCCCTAGCGGGCACTATGAATATGTAGCTTCCCTACAGGGAACTTGGACTATATAGGTTCCCTATGGGCACTTGGACAATCTGGGTTCCCTAACGGGCACATGGAATATGAAGATTCCCTATCGGGCACTTGGACTATGTAGGTTCCTCATTGGGCACTTGGACTATGTAGGTTAACTAGCGGGCCCTTGGACTATCTAGGTTACCTAGCGGGCACTTGGACTATCTAGGTTAACTAGAGGGCACTTGTACAATGCAGGTTCCCTAGCGGGCACTTTGACTATGTAGGTTCCCTAGAGGGCACTTGGACTATATAGGTTCCCTATGGGCACTTGGACTATCTAGGTGCCCTAATGGGCACTTGGAATACGTAGCTTCCCTTTCGGACACTTGGACTATGTAGGTTCCGCAGCGGGCACTTGGACTATGTAGGTTAACTAGCGGGCACTTGGACTATGTAGGTTCCCTAGCGGGCACTTGGACTATGTTCGTACCTTAGCGGACACTTGGACTATGTAGGTTCCCTTTCGGGCAGTTGGACTATGTAGGTTAACTAGCGGGCCCTTAGAATATCTAGGTTACCTAGCGTGCACTTGGACTATGTACGTCCCCTAGCGGGCACTTGGACTATGTAGGTTAAATAGAGGGACCTTGGACTATGTAGGTTAACTAGCGGGCACTTGGAATATCTAGGTTAACTAGCCGACCTTGGACTATGTAGGTTAACTAGCGGGCACTTGGACGATCTAGGTTAACTAGCGGCCACTTGGACTATCTAGCTTAACTAGTGGGCACTTGGACTATCTAGATTAACTAGCGGGCACTTGGACGATGCAGGTTCCCTAGCGGGCACTTGGACTATATAGGTTTATTAGCGGGCACTTGGACTATGGAGGTTACCTAGCGGGTACTTGGACTGTCTAGGTTACCTAATGGGCACTTGGACTATGTAGGTTAATTAGCGGGCACTTGGACTATGTAGGTTACCTAGCGGGCACTTGGACTATCTAGGTTAACGAACCGGCACGTGGACTATGTAGGTAACCTAACGGGCACTTGGACTATGTAGGTTAGGTAACGGGCACTTGGACTATCTAGGTTACCTAGCGGGCACTTGGACTATCTAGGTTAGTAAACTGGAACTTGGAATATCTAGGTTACCTAGCGGGCACTTGGACTATGTAGATTACCTTGCGGGCACTTGGCCTATCTAGGTTACCTAACGGTTCTTGGACTATGTAGGTTTACTAGCGGACACTTGGACAATCTTGGTTAACTAGCGGGCACTTGGACAATGCAGGTTCCCTAGCGGGCACTATGAATATGTAGCTTCCCTAGAGGGCACTTGGACCATATAGGTTCCCTATGGGCACTTGGACTGTCTGGTTTCCCTAACGGGCACTTGGAATATGAAGTTTCCCTATCGGGCACGTGGACTATGTAGGTTCCTCATTGGGCACTTGGACTATGTAGGTTACCTATCGGGCACTTGGACTATGTAGGTTAACTAGCGGGCCCTTTGACGACCTAGGTTAGCAAACGGGCACTTGGACTATGTAGGTTACCTAGCAGGCACTTGGACTGTCTAGGTTACCTAGCGGGCACTTGAACTATCTAGGTTAACGAACGGGCACTTGGACTATGTAGGTTAGCTAACAGGAACTTGGACTATCTAGGTTAACGAACGGGCACTTGGACTATGGAGGTTACCTAGCGGGCACTTGGACTATGGAGGTTACCTAGCGGGCACTTGGACTATCTAGGTTAGCTAACGGGTACTTGGACTATCTAGGTTACCTAGCGGGCACTTGGACTATGTAGGTTCCCTAGCAGGGCTTTGACTATGTAAGTTCGCTAACGGGCACTTGGACTATGTGGGTTCCCTAGCGGGCATTTGGACTATCTAGGTTACCTAACGGGCACTTGAACTATGTACGTTACTAGCGGGCATTTGGACTATGTAGGTTACCTATCGGGCACTTGGACTATGTAGGTTAACTAGCGGGCCCTTTGACGATCTAGGTTAGCAAACGGGCACTTGGACTATGTAGGTTACCTAGCAGGCACTTGGACTGTCTAGGTTACCTAGCGGGCACTTGAACTATCTAGGTTAACGAACGGGCACTTGGACTATGTAGGTTAGCTAACAGGAACTTGGACTATCTAGGTTAACGAACGGGCACTTGGACTATGGAGGTTACCTAGCGGGCACTTGGACTATGGAGGTTACCTAGCGGGCACTTGGACTATCTAGGTTAGCTAACGGCTACTTGGACTATCTAGGTTACCTAGCGGGCACTTGGACTATCTAGGTTAACTAGCGGGCACTTGTACAATGCAGGTTCCCTAGCGGGCACTTTGACTATGTAGCTTCCCTAGAGGGCACTTGGACTATATAGGTTCCCTATGGTTACTTGGACTATCTAGGTGCCCTAACGGGCACTTGGAATACGTAGGTTCCCTTTCGGACACTTGGACTATGTAGGTTCCTCAGCGGGCACTTGGACTATGTAGGTTATCTAGCGGGCACTTGGACTATCTAGGTTGCCCAGCGGGCACTTGGACTATGTACGTCCCCTAGCGGGCACTTGGAATATCGAGGTTAACTAGAGGGCCCTTGGACTATGTAGGTTAACTAGAGGGCACTTGGACTATCTAGGTTAACTAACGGACCTTGGACTATGTAGGTTAACTAGCGGGCACTTGGACGATCTATGTTAACTAGCGGGCACTTGGACTATCTAGGTTAACTAGCGGGAACTTAGACTATCTATGTTAACTGGCGGGCACATGGACGATGCAGGTTCCCTAGAGGGCACTTGGACTATGTAGGTTCCCTAACGGGCACTTGGACTGTGTAGGTCCCTTAGCGGGCACTTGGACTATGTTGGTTCCCTATCGGGCAGTTGGACTATGTGGGTATCCTAGCGGGCATTTGGACTATCTAGGTTACCTAACGGGAACTTGGACTATGTAGGTTTACTAGCGGACACTTGGACAATCTTGGTTAACTAGCGGGCACTTGGACAATGCAGGTTCCCTAGCGGGCACTATGAATATGTAGCTTCCCTAGAGGGCACTTGGACCATATAGGTTCCCTATGGGCACTTGGACTATCTGGTTTCCCTAACGGGCACTTGGAATATGAAGTTTCCCTATCGGGCACGTGGACTATGTAGGTTCCTCATTGGGCACTTGGACTATGTAGGTTACCTATCGGGCACTTGGACTATGTAGGTTAACTAGCGGGCCCTTTGACGATCTAGGTTAGCAAACGGGCACTTGGACTATGTAGGTTACCTAGCAGGCACTTGGACTGTCTAGGTTACCTAGCGGGCACTTGAACTATCTAGGTTAACGAACGGGCACTTGGACTATGTAGGTTAGCTAACAGGAACTTGGACTATCTAGGTTAACGAACGGGCACTTGGACTATGGAGGTTACCTAGCGGGCACTTGGACTATGGAGGTTACCTAGCGGGCACTTGGACTATCTAGGTTAGCTAACGGGTACTTGGACTATCTAGGTTACCTAGCGGGCACTTGGACTATGTAGGTTCCCTAGCAGGGCTTTGACTATGTAAGTTCGCTAACGGGCACTTGGACTATGTGGGTTCCCTAGCGGGCATTTGGACTATCTAGGTTACCTAACGGGCACTTGGACTATGTACGTTACTAGCGGGCATTTGGACTATGTAGGTTACCTATCGGGCACTTGGACTATGTAGGTTAACTAGCGGGCCCTTTGACGATCTAGGTTAGCAAACGGGCACTTGGACTATGTAGGTTACCTAGCAGGCACTTGGACTGTCTAGGTTACCTAGCGGGCACTTGAACTATCTAGGTTAACGAACGGGCACTTGGACTATGTAGGTTAGCTAACAGGAACTTGGACTATCTAGGTTAACGAACGGGCACTTGGACTATGGAGGTTACCTAGCGGGCACTTGGACTATGGAGGTTACCTAGCGGGCACTTGGACTATCTAGGTTAGCTAACGGCTACTTGGACTATCTAGGTTACCTAGCGGGCACTTGGACTATCTAGGTTAACTAGCGGGCACTTGTACAATGCAGGTTCCCTAGCGGGCACTTTGACTATGTAGCTTCCCTAGAGGGCACTTGGACTATATAGGTTCCCTATGGTTACTTGGACTATCTAGGTGCCTTAACGGGCACTTGGAATACGTAGGTTCCCTTTCGGACACTTGGACTATGTAGGTTCCTCAGCGGGCACTTGGACTATGTAGGTTATCTAGCGGGCACTTGGACTATCTAGGTTGCCCAGCGGGCACTTGGACTATGTACGTCCCCTAGCGGGCACTTGGAATATCGAGGTTAACTAGAGGGCCCTTGGACTATGTAGGTTAACTAGAGGGCACTTGGACTATCTAGGTTAACTAACGGACCTTGGACTATGTAGGTTAACTAGCGGGCACTTGGACGATCTATGTTAACTAGCGGGCACTTGGACTATCTAGTTTAACTAGCGGGAACTTAGACTATCTATGTTAACTGGCGGGCACATGGACGATGCAGGTTCCCTAGAGGGCACTTGGACTATGTAAGTTCCCTAACGGGCACTTGGACTATGTAGGTCCCTTAGCGGGCACTTGGACTATGTTGGTTCCCTATCGGGCAGTTGGACTATGTGGGTATCCTAGCGGGCATTTGGACTATCTAGGTTACCTAGAAGGCACTTTGACTATCTAGGTTAACTAACGGGCACTTGGACTATGTAGGTTCCCTAGCGGGCACTTGGACTATGTAGGTTACCTAGCAGGCACTTGGACTGTCTAGGTTACCTAGCGGGCACTTGAACTATCTAGGTTAACGAACGGGCACGTGGACTATGTAGGTTAGCTAACAGGAACTTGGACTATCTAGGTTAACGAACGGGCACTTGGACTATGGAGGTTACCTAGCGGGCACTTGGACTATCTAGGTTAGCTAACGGGTACTTGGACTATCTAGGTTCCCTAGCGGGCACTTAGACTATGTAAGTTCCCTAGCAGGGCTTTGACTATGTAAGTTCTCTAACGGGCACTTGGACTATGTGTGTTCCCTAGCGGGCATTTGGACTATCTAGGTTACCTAACGGGCACTTGGACTATGTACGTTACTAGCGGGCATTTGGACTATGTAGGTTACCTAGCGGATACTTGGACTATGTAGGTTCCCCATCAGGGACTTGGACAATGTAGGTTAACTAGCGGGCACTTGGACTATCTAGGTTAACTAGCGGGCCCTTGGACTATGTAGGTTCCCTAGCGGGCACTTGGACTATGTAGGTTACCTAGCAGGCACTTGGACTGTCTAGGTTACCTAGCGGACACTTGAACTATCTAGGTTAACGAACGTGCACTTGGACTATGTAAGTAACCTAGCGGGCACTTGGACAGTATAGGTTACATAGCGGGCACTTGGACTATCTAGGTTAGCAAACCGGAACTTTGAATATCTAGGTTACCTAGCGGGCACTTGGATTATGTAGGATCCCTATTGGACATTTGTACTACTTAGGTTAACTAGAGGGCACTTTGACTAGCTAGGTTAAATAGCGGGCACTTGGACTATCTAGGTCAACTAGCGGGCCATTGTACTATGTAGGTTAACTAGCGGGCACTTGGCCTATCTAGGTTACCTAATGGGAACTTGGACTATGTAGGTTTACTAGCGGACCCTTGGACGATCTAGGATAACTAGCGGGCACTTGGACAATGCAGGTTCCCTTGCGGGCACTATGAATATGTATCTTCCCTAGAGGGCACTTGGACCATATAGGTTCCCTATGGGCACTTGGACTATCTAGGTGCCCTAATGGGCACTTGGAATACGTAGGTTCCCTTTCGGACACTTGGACTATGTAGGTTCCTCAGCGGGCACTTGGACTATGTAGGTTAACTAGCGGGCACTTGGACTATCTAGGTTACCTAGCGGGCACTTGGACTATGTAGGTTCCCTAGCGGGCACTTGGACTATGTTCATCCCTTAGCGGGATCTTGGACTATGTAGGTTCCCTATCGGGCAGTTGGACTATGTAGGTTAACTAGCGGGCCCTTAGAATATCTAGGTTACCTAGCGGGCACTTGGACTATGTACGTCCCCTAGCGGGCACTTGGACTATCTAGGTTAAATAGAGGGCCCTTGGACTATGTAGGTTAACTAGCGGGCACTTGGACTATCTAGATTAACTAGCGGGCACTTGGACGATGAAGGTTCCCTAGCGGGCACTTGGACTATATAGGTTAATTAGCGGGCACTTGGACTATGGAGGTTACCTAGCGGGCACTTGGATTGTCTAGGTTACCTAACGGGCACTTGGACTATGTAGGTTAATTAGCGGGCACTTGGACTATGTAGGTTAATTAGCGGGCACTTGGACTATCTAGGTTAACGAACCGGCACGTGGACTATGTAGGTAACCTAATGGGCACTTGGACTATCTAGGTTAGGTAACGGGCACTTGGACTATCTAGGTTACCTAGCGGGAATTGGAATATGTAGGTTACCTAGCGGGCACTTGGACTATAGTTTAACTAGCGGGCACTTGGACTAGATAGGTTACCTAGCGGGCCCTTGGTCTATGTATGTTACCTAGCGCAACTTGGACTATCTAAGTTAACGAACGTGCACATGGACTATGTAGGTAACCTAGCGGGCACTTGGACAGTATAGGTTAGCTAGCGGGCACTTGGACTATCTAGGTTAACGAATGGGCACTTGGACTATGTAGGTTACCTACCGGGCACTTGGACTATCTAGGTTAGTAAACCGGAACGTGGAATATCTAGGTTACCTAGCGGGCACATGGACTATGTAGGTTATCTTGCGGGCAATTGGCCTATCTAGGTTACCTAACGGGAACTTGGACTATGTAGGTTTACTAGCGGACACTTGGACAATCTTGGTTAACTAGCGGACACTTGGACAATGCAGGTTCCCTAGCGGGCACTATGAATATGTAGCTTCCCTAGAGGGCACTTGGACCATATAGGTTCCCTATGGGCACTTGGACTATCTGGGTTCCCTAACGGGCACTTGGAATATGAAGATTCCCTATCGGGCACTTGGACTATGTAGGTTCCTCATTGGGCCCTTCGACTATCTAGGTTACCTAGCGGGCACTTGGACTATCTAGGTTAACTAACGGACCTTGGACTATGTAGGTTAACTAGCGGGCACTTGGACGATCTATGTTAACTAGCGGGCACTTGGACTATCTAGGTTAACTAGCGGGAACTTAGACTATCTATGTTAACTGGCGGGCACATGGACGATGCAGGTTCCCTAGAGGGCACATGGACTATGTAGGTTCCCTAACGGGCACTTGGACTATGTAGGTCCCTTAGCGGGCACTTGGACTATGTTGGTTCCCTATCGGGCAGTTGGACTATGTGGGTATCCTAGCGGGCATTTGGACTATCTAGGTTACCTAGAAGGCACTTTGACTATCTAGGTTAACTAACGGGCACTTGGACTATGTAGGTTCCCTAGCGGGCACTTGGATTATGTAGGTTACCTAGCAGGCACTTGGACTGTCTAGGTTACCTAGCGGGCACTTGAACTATCTAGGTTAACGAACGCGCACTTGGACTATGTAGGTTAGCTAACAGGAACTTGGACTATCTAGGTTAACGAACGGGCACTTGGACTAAGGAGGTTACCTAGCGGGCACTTGGACTATCTAGGTTAGCTAACGGGTACTTGGACTATCTAGGTTCCCTAGCGGGCACTTGGACTATGTAAGTTCCCTAGCAGGGCTTTGACTATGTAAGTTCTCTAACGGGCACTTGGACTATGTGGGTTCCCTAGCGGGCATATGGACTATCTAGGTTACCTAACGGGCACTTGGATTATGTACGTTACTAGCGGGCATTTGGACTATGTAGGTTACCTAGCGGATACTTGGACTATGTAGGTTCCCCATCAGGGACTTGGACAATGTAGGTTAACTAGCGGGCACTTGGACTATCTAGGTTAACTAGTGGGCCCTTGGACTATGTAGGTTCCCTAGCGGGCACTTGGATTATGTAGGTTACCTAGCAGGCACTTGGACTGTCTAGGTTACCTAGCGGGCACTTGAACTATCTAGGTTAACGAACGGGCACTTGGACTATGTAGGTTAGCTAACAGGAACTTGGACTATCTAGGTTAACGAACGGGCACTTGGACTATGTAGGTTACCTAGCGGGCACTTGGACTATCTAGGTTAGCTAACGGGTACTTGGACTATCTAGGTTCCCTAGCGGGCACTTGGACTATGTAGGTTCCCTAGCAGGGCTTTGACTATCTAAGTTCTCTAACGGGCACTTGGACTATGTGAGTTCCCTAGCGGGCATTTGGACTATCTAGGTTACCTAACGGGCACTTGGACTATGTACGTTACTAGCGGGCATTTGGACTATGTAGGTTACCTAGCGGATACTTGGACTATGTAGGTTCCCCATCAGGGACATGGACAATGTAGGTTAACTAGCGGGCACTTGGACTATCTAGGTTAACTAGCGGGCCCTTGGACTATGTAGGTTAACTAGCGGGCTCTTGTACTTTCTAGGTTAACGAACGGGCACGTGGACTATGTAGGTAACCAAGCGGGCACTTGGACAGTCTAGGTTACCTAGAGGGCACTTGGAAAATCTAGGTTAATGAATGGGCACTTGGACTATGTAGGTTATCTCGCGGGCACTTAGACTATGTGGGTACCCTAGCGGGCATTTGGACTATCTAGGTTACCTAACGGGCATTTGGACTATGTAGGTTCCCTAGCGGGCACTTGGATTATGTAGGTTCCCTTCTTGCACTTGGACTATGTAGGTTTCTGGCGGGCATTTGGACTATGTAGGTTACCTAGCGGGCACTTGGGCTATGTAGGTTCCCTAGCGGGCATTTGGACTATCTAGGTTACCTAACGGGCATTTGGACTACGTACGTTACTAGTGGGCATTTGGACTATGTAGGTTACCTAGCGGATACTTGGACTATGTAGGCTCCCCATCAGGGACTTGGACAATGTAGGTTAACTAGCTGGCACTTGGACTATCTAGGTTAACTAGAGGGCCCTTGGACTATGTAGGTTAACTAGCGGGCCCTTTGACGATCTAGGTTAGCAAACGGGCACTTGGACTATGTAGGTTACCTAGCAGGCACTTGGACTGTCTAGGTTACCTAGCGGGCACTTGGACTATGCAGGTAACCTAGCGGGCACTTGGACTGTTTAAGTTACCTAGAGGGCACTTGGACTATAGGTTAACTAGCGGGCACTTGGACTATATAGGTTACCTAGCGGCCCTTAGATTATGTTGGTTACCTAACGCGACTTGGACTATCTAAGTTAACGAACGTGCACTTGGACTATGTAAGTAACCTAGCGGGCACTTGGACAGTATAGGTTACCTAGCGGGCACTTGGACAGTATAGGTTACCTAGCGGGCACTTGGACTATCTAGGTTAGCAAACCGGAACTTGGAATATCTAGGTTACCTAGCGGGCACTTGGATTATGTAGGTTACCTTGTGGGCACTTGGCCTATCTAGGTTACCTAACGGGAACTTGGACTATGTAGGTTTACTAGCGGACACTTGGACAATCTTGGTTAACTAGCGGGCACTTGGACAATGCAGGTTCCCTAGCGGGCACTATGAATATGTAGCTTCCCTAGAGGGCACTTGGACCATATAGGTTCCCTATGGGCACTTGGACTATCTGGGTTCCCTAACGGGCACTTGGAATATGAAGATTCCCTATCGGGCACTTGGACTATGTAGGTTCCTCATTGGGCCCTTCGACTATCTAGGTTACCTAGCGGGCACTTGGACTATCTAGGTTAACTAACGGACCTTGGACTATGTAGGTTAACTAGCGGGCACTTGGACGATCTATGTTAACTAGCGGGCACTTGGACTATCTAGGTTAACTAGCGGGAACTTAGACTATCTATGTTAACTGGCGGGCACATGGACGATGCAGGTTCCCTAGAGGGCACATGGACTATGTAGGTTCCCTAACGGGCACTTGGACTATGTAGGTCCCTTAGCGGGCACTTGGACTATGTTGGTTCCCTATCGGGCAGTTGGACTATGTGGGTATCCTAGCGGGCATTTGGACTATCTAGGTTACCTAGAAGGCACTTTGACTATCTAGGATAACTAACGGGCACTTGGACTATGTAGGTTCCCTAGCGGGCACTTGGATTATGTAGGTTACCTAGCAGGCACTTGGACTGTCTAGGTTACCTAGCGGGCACTTGAACTATCTAGGTTAACGAACGCGCACTTGGACTATGTAGGTTAGCTAACAGGAACTTGGACTATCTAGGTTAACGAACGGGCACTTGGACTAAGGAGGTTACCTAGCGGGCACTTGGACTATCTAGGTTAGCTAACGGGTACTTGGACTATCTAGGTTCCCTAGCGGGCACTTGGACTATGTAAGTTCCCTAGCAGGGCTTTGACTATGTAAGTTCTCTAACGGGCACTTGGACTATGTGGGTTCCCTAGCGGGCATATGGACTATCTAGGTTACCTAACGGGCACTTGGATTATGTACGTTACTAGCGGGCATTTGGACTATGTAGGTTACCTAGCGGATACTTGGACTATGTAGGTTCCCCATCAGGGACTTGGACAATGTAGGTTAACTAGCGGGCACTTGGACTATCTAGGTTAACTAGTGGGCCCTTGGACTATGTAGGTTCCCTAGCGGGCACTTGGACTATGTAGGTTACCTAGCAGGCACTTGGACTGTCTAGGTTACCTAGCGGGCACTTGAACTATCTAGGTTAACGAACGGGCACTTGGACTATGTAGGTTAGCTAACAGGAACTTGGACTATCTAGGTTAACGAACGGGCACTTGGACTATGTAGGTTACCTAGCGGGCACTTGGACTATCTAGGTTAGCTAACGGGTACTTGGACTATCTAGGTTCCCTAGCGGGCACTTGGACTATGTAGGTTCCCTAGCAGGGCTTTGACTATCTAAGTTCTCTAACGGGCACTTGGACTATGTGAGTTCCCTAGCGGGCATTTGGACTATCTAGGTTACCTAACGGGCACTTGGACTATGTACGTTACTAGCGGGCATTTGGACTATGTAGGTTACCTAGCGGATACTTGGACTATGTAGGTTCCCCATCAGGGACATGGACAATGTAGGTTAACTAGCGGGCACTTGGACTATCTAGGTTAACTAGCGGGCCCTTGGACTATGTAGGTTAACTAGCGGGCTCTTGTACTTTCTATGTTAACGAACGGGCACGTGGACTATGTAGGTAACCAAGCGGGCACTTGGACAGTCTAGGTTACCTAGAGGGCACTTGGAAAATCTAGGTTAATGAATGGGCACTTGGACTACGTAGGTTATCTCGCGGGCACTTAGACTATGTGGGTACCCTAGCGGGCATTTGGACTATCTAGGTTACCTAACGGGCATTTGGACTATGTAGGTTCCCTAGCGGGCACTTGGATTATGTAGGTTCCCTTCTTGCACTTGGACTATGTAGGTTTCTGGCGGGCATTTGGACTATGTAGGTTACCTAGCGGGCACTTGGGCTATGTAGGTTCCCTAGCGGGCATTTGGACTATCTAGGTTACCTAACGGGCATTTGGACTACGTACGTTACTAGTGGGCATTTGGACTATGTAGGTTACCTAGCGGATACTTGGACTATGTAGGCTCCCCATCAGGGACTTGGACAATGTAGGTTAACTAGCTGGCACTTGGACTATCTAGGTTAACTAGAGGGCCCTTGGACTATGTAGGTTAACTAGCGGGCCCTTTGACGATCTAGGTTAGCAAACGGGCACTTGGACTATGTAGGTTACCTAGCAGGCACTTGGACTGTCTAGGTTACCTAGCGGGCACTTGGACTATGCAGGTAACCTAGCGGGCACTTGGACTGTTTAAGTTACCTAGAGGGCACTTGGACTATAGGTTAACTAGCGGGCACTTGGACTATATAGGTTACCTAGCGGCCCTTAGATTATGTTGGTTACCTAACGCGACTTGGACTATCTAAGTTAACGAACGTGCACTTGGACTATGTAAGTAACCTAGCGGGCACTTGGACAGTATAGGTTACCTAGCGGGCACTTGGACAGTATAGGTTACCTAGCGGGCACTTGGACTATCTAGGTTAGCAAACCGGAACTTGGAATATCTAGGTTACCTAGCGGGCACTTGGATTATGTAGGTTACCTTGCGGGCACTTGGCCTATCTAGGTTACCTAACGGGAACTTGGACTATGTAGGTTTACTAGCGGACACTTGGACGATCTTGGTTAACTAGCGGGCACTTGGACGATGCAGGTTCCCTAGCGGGCACTATGAATATGTAGCTTCCCTAGACGGCACTTGGACCATATAGGTTCCCTATGGGCACTTGGACTATCTGGGTTCCCTAACGGGCACTTGGAATATGAAGATTCCCTATCGGGCACTTGGACTATGTAGGTTCCTCATTGGGCACTTGGACTATGTAAGTTCCCTATCGGGCACTTGGACTATCTAGGTTACCTAGTGGGCACTGGGACTATCTAGGTTAACTAGCGGGCACTTGTACAATGCAGGTTCCCTAGCGGGCACTTTGACTATGTAGCTTCCCTAGAGGGCACTTGGACTATATAGGTTCCCTATGGTTACTTGGACTATCTAGGTGCCCTAACGGGCACTTGGAATACGTAGGTTCCCTTTCGGACACTTGGACTATGTAAGTTCCGCAGCGGGCACTTGGACTATGTAGGTAATCTAGCGGGCACTTGGACTATCTAGGTTGCCCAGCGGGCACTTGGACTATGTACGTCCCCTAGCGGGCACTTGGACTATCGAGGTTAACTAGAGGGCCCTTGGACTATGTAGGTTAACTAGAGGGCACTTGGACTATCTAGGTTAACTAACGGACCTTGGACTATGTAGGTTAACTAGCGGGCACTTGGACTATCTAGGTTAACTAGCGGGCACATGGACGATGCAGGTTCCCTAGAGGGCACTTGGACTATGTAGGTTCCCTAACGGGCACTTGGACTATGTAGGTCCCTTAGCGGGCACTTGGACTATGTTGGTTCCCTATCGGGCAGTTGGACTCTGTGGGTATCCTAGCGGGCTTTTGGACTATCTAGGTTACCAAGAAGGCACTTTGACTATCTAGGTAAACTAACAGGCACTTGGAATATGTAGGTTCCCTAGCGGGCACTTGGACTATGTAGGTTACCTAGCAGGCACTTGGACTGTCTAGGTTACCAAGCGGGCACTTGAACTATCTAGGTTAACGAACAGGCACTTGGACTATGTAGGTTAGCTAACAGGAACTTGGACTATCTAGGTTAAGGAACGGGCACTTGGACTATGGAGGTTACCTAGCGGGCACTTGGACTATCTAGGTTAGCTAACGGGTACTTGGACTATCTAGGTTCCCTAGCGGGCACTTGGACTATGTAGGTTCCCTAGCAGGGCTTTGACTATGTAAGTTCTCTAACGGGCACTTGGACTATGTGGGTTCCCTAGCGGGCATTTGGACTATATAGGTTACCTAACGGGCACTTGGACTATGTACGTTACTAGCGGGCATTTGGACTATGTAGGTTACCTAGCGGATACTTGGACTATGTAGGTTCCCCATCAGGGACTTGGACAATGTAGGTTAACTAGCGGGCACTTGGACTATCTAGGTTAACTAGCGGGCCCTTGCACTATGTAGGTTAACTAGCGGGCTCTTGTACTATCTAGGTTAACGAACGGGCACGTGGACTATGTATGTAACCAAGCGGGCACTTGGACAGTCTAGGTTACCTAGAGGGCACTTGGAAAATCTAGGTTAATGAATCGGCACTTGGACTATGTAGGTTACCTCGCGGGCACATAGACTATGTGGGTACCCTAGCGGGCATTTGGACTATCTAGGTTACCTAACGGGCATTTGGACTATGTAGGTTCCCTAGCGGGCACTTGGATTATGTAGGTTCCCTTCTTGCACTTGGACTATGTAGGTTTCTAGCGGGCATTTGGACTATGTAGGTTACCTAACGGGCATTTGGACTACGTACGTTACTAGTGGGCATTTGGACTATGTAGGTTACCTAGCGGATACTTGGACTATGTAGGTTCCCCATCAGGGACTTGGACAATGTAGGTTAACTAGCGGGCACTTGGACTATCTAGGTTAACTAGAGGGCCCTTGGACTATGTAGGTTAACTAGCGGGCCCTTTGACGATTTAGGTTAGCAAACGGGCACTTGGACTATGTAGGTTACCTAGCAGGCACTTGGACTGTCCAGGTTACCTAGGGGCACTTGAACTATCTAGGTTAACGAACGGGCACTTGGACTATGTAGGTTAGCTAACAGGAACTTGGACTATCTAGGTTAACGAACGGGCACTTGGACTATGGAGGTTACCTAGCGGACACTTGGACTATCTAGGTTAGCTAACGGGTACTTGGACTATCTAGGTTACCTAGCGGGCACTTGGACTATGTAGGTTCCCTAGCAGGGCTTTGACTATGTAAGTTCTCTAACGGGCACTTGGACTATGTGGGTTCCCTAGCAGGCATTTGGACTATCTAGGTTACCTAACGGGCACTTGGACTATGTACGTTACTAGCGGGCATTTGGACTATGTAGGTTACCTAGCGGATACTTGGACTATGTAGGTTCCCCATCAGGGACTTGGACAATGTAGGTTAACTAGCGGACACTTGGACGATCTAGGCTAACTAGCGGGCACTTGGACAATGCAGGTTCCCTAGCGGGCACTATGAATATGTAGCTTCCCTACAGGGAACTTGGACTATATAGGTTCCCTATGGGCACTTGGACAATCTGGGTTCCCTAACGGGCACATGGAATATGAAGATTCCCTATCGGGCACTTGGACTATGTAGGTTCCTCATTGGGCACTTGGACTATGTAGGTTAACTAGCGGGCCCTTGGACTATCTAGGTTACCTAGCGGGCACTTGGACTATCTAGGTTAACTAGAGGGCACTTGTACAATGCAGGTTCCCTAGCGGGCACTTTGACTATGTAGGTTCCCTAGAGGGCACTTGGACTATATAGGTTCCCTATGGGCACTTGGACTATCTAGGTGCCCTAATGGGCACTTGGAATACGTAACTTCCCTTTCGGACACTTGGACTATGTAGGTTCCGCAGCGGGCACTTGGACTATGTAGGTTAACTAGCGGGCACTTGGACTATGTAGGTTCCCTAGCGGGCACTTGGACTATGTTCGTACCTTAGCGGACACTTGGACTATGTAGGTTCCCTTTCGGGCAGTTGGACTATGTAGGTTAACTAGCGGGCCCTTAGACTATCTAGGTTACCTAGCGTGCACTTGGACTATGTACGTCCCCTAGCGGGCACTTGGACTATGTAGGTTAAATAGAGGGCCCTTGGACTATGTAGGTTAACTAGCGGGCACTTGGAATATCTAGGTTAACTAGCCGACCTTGGACTATGTAGGTTAACTAGCGGGCACTTGGACGATCTAGGTTAACTAGCGGCCACTTGGACTATCTAGCTTAACTAGCGGGCACTTGGACTATCTAGATTAACTAGCGGGCACTTGGACGATGCAGGTTCCCTAGCGGGCACTTGGACTATATAGGTTTATCAGCGGGCACTTGGACTATTGAGGTTACCTAGCGGGTACTTGGACTGTCTAGGTTACCTAATGGGCACTTGGACTATGTAGGTTAATTAGCGGGCACTTGGACTATCTAGGTTACCTAGCGGGCACTTGGACTATCTAGGTTAGTAAACTGGAACTTGGAATATCTAGGTTACCTAGCGGGCACTTGGACTATGTAGATTACCTTGCGGGCACTTGGCCTATCTAGGTTACCTAACGGGAACTTGGACTATGTAGGTTTACTAGCGGACACTTGGACAATCTTGGTTAACTAGCGGGCACTTGGACAATGCAGGTTCCCTAGCGGGCACTATGAATATGTAGCTTCCCTAGAGGGCACTTGGACCATATAGGTTCCCTATGGGCACTTGGACTATCTGGTTTCCCTAACGGGCACTTGGAATATGAAGTTTCCCTATCGGGCACGTGGACTATGTAGGTTCCTCATTGGGCACTTGGACTATGTAGGTTACCTATCGGGCACTTGGACTATGTAGGTTAACTAGCGGGCCCTTTGACGATCTAGGTTAGCAAACGGGCACTTGGACTATGTAGGTTACCTAGCAGGCACTTGGACTGTCTAGGTTACCTAGCGGGCACTTGAACTATCTAGGTTAACGAACGGGCACTTGGACTATGTAGGTTAGCTAACAGGAACTTGGACTATCTAGGTTAACGAACGGGCACATGGACTATGGAGGTTACCTAGCGGGCACTTGGACTATGGAGGTTACCTAGCGGGCACTTGGACTATCTAGGTTAGCTAACGGGTACTTGGACTATCTAGGTTACCTAGCGGGCACTCGGACTATGTAGGTTCCCTAGCAAGGCTTTGACTATGTAAGTTCGCTAACGGGCACTTGGACTATGTGGGTTCCCTAGCGGGCATTTGGACTATCTAGGTTACCTAACGGGCACTTGGACTATGTACGTTACTAGCGGGCATTTGGACTATGTAGGTTACCTATCGGGCACTTGGACTATGTAGGTTAACTAGCGGGCCCTTTGACGATCTAGGTTAGCAAACGGGCACTTGGACTATGTAGGTTACCTAGCAGGCACTTGGACTGTCTAGGTTACCTAGCGGGCACTTGAACTATCTAGGTTAACGAACGGGCACTTGGACTATGTAGGTTAGCTAACAGGAACTTGGACTATCTAGGTTAACGAACGGGCACTTGGACTATGGAGGTTACCTAGCGGGCACTTGGACTATGGAGGTTACCTAGCGGGCACTTGGACTATCTAGGTTAGCTAACGGCTACTTGGACTATCTAGGTTACCTAGCGGGCACTTGGACTATGTAGGTTCCCTAGCAGGGCTTTGACTATGTAAGTTCTCTAACGGGCACTTGGACTATGTGGGTTCCCTAGCGGGCATTTGGACTATCTAGGTTACCTAACGGGCATTTGGACTACGTACGTTACTAGTGGGCATTTGGACTATGTAGGTTACCTAGCGGATACTTGGACTATGTAGGCTCCCCATCAGGGACTTGGACAATGTAGGTTAACTAGCTGGCACTTGGACTATCTAGGTTAACTAGAGGGCCCTTGGACTATGTAGGTTAACTAGCGGGCCCTTTGACGATCTAGGTTAGCAAACGGGCACTTGGACTATGTAGGTTACCTAGCAGGCACTTGGACTGTCTAGGTTACCTAGCGGGCACTTGGACTATGCAGGTAACCTAGCGGGCACTTGGACTGTTTAAGTTACCTAGAGGGCACTTGGACTATAGGTTAACTAGCGGGCACTTGGACTATATAGGTTACCTAGCGGCCCTTAGATTATGTTGGTTACCTAACGCGACTTGGACTATCTAAGTTAACGAACGTGCACTTGGACTATGTAAGTAACCTAGCGGGCACTTGGACAGTATAGGTTACCTAGCGGGCACTTGGACAGTATAGGTTACCTAGCGGGCACTTGGACTATCTAGGTTAGCAAACCGGAACTTGGAATATCTAGGTTACCTAGCGGGCACTTGGATTATGTAGGTTACCTTGCGGGCACTTGGCCTATCTAGGTTACCTAACGGGAACTTGGACTATGTAGGTTTACTAGCGGACACTTGGACAATCTTGGTTAACTAGCGGGCACTTGGACAATGCAGGTTCCCTAGCGGGCACTATGAATATGTAGCTTCCCTAGAGGGCACTTGGACCATATAGGTTCCCTATGGGCACTTGGACTATCTGGGTTCCCTAACGGGCACTTGGAATATGAAGATTCCCTATCGGGCACTTGGACTATGTAGGTTCCTCATTGGGCCCTTCGACTATCTAGGTTACCTAGCGGGCACTTGGACTATCTAGGTTAACTAACGGACCTTGGACTATGTAGGTTAACTAGCGGGCACTTGGACGATCTATGTTAACTAGCGGGCACTTGGACTATCTAGGTTAACTAGCGGGAACTTAGACTATCTATGTTAACTGGCGGGCACATGGACGATGCAGGTTCCCTAGAGGGCACATGGACTATGTAGGTTCCCTAACGGGCACTTGGACTATGTAGGTCCCTTAGCGGGCACTTGGACTATGTTGGTTCCCTATCGGGCAGTTGGACTATGTGGGTATCCTAGCGGGCATTTGGACTATCTAGGTTACCTAGAAGGCACTTTGACTATCTAGGTTAACTAACGGGCACTTGGACTATGTAGGTTCCCTAGCGGGCACTTGGATTATGTAGGTTACCTAGCAGGCACTTGGACTGTCTAGGTTACCTAGCGGGCACTTGAACTATCTAGGTTAACGAACGCGCACTTGGACTATGTAGGTTAGCTAACAGGAACTTGGACTATCTAGGTTAACGAACGGGCACTTGGACTAAGGAGGTTACCTAGCGGGCACTTGGACTATCTAGGTTAGCTAACGGGTACTTGGACTATCTAGGTTCCCTAGCGGGCACTTGGACTATGTAAGTTCCCTAGCAGGGCTTTGACTATGTAAGTTCTCTAACGGGCACTTGGACTATGTGGGTTCCCTAGCGGGCATATGGACTATCTAGGTTACCTAACGGGCACTTGGATTATGTACGTTACTAGCGGGCATTTGGACTATGTAGGTTACCTAGCGGATACTTGGACTATGTAGGTTCCCCATCAGGGACTTGGACAATGTAGGTTAACTAGCGGGCACTTGGACTATCTAGGTTAACTAGTGGGCCCTTGGACTATGTAGGTTCCCTAGCGGGCACTTGGACTATGTAGGTTACCTAGCAGGCACTTGGACTGTCTAGGTTACCTAGCGGGCACTTGAACTATCTAGGTTAACGAACGGGCACTTGGACTATGTAGGTTAGCTAACAGGAACTTGGACTATCTAGGTTAACGAACGGGCACTTGGACTATGTAGGTTACCTAGCGGGCACTTGGACTATCTAGGTTAGCTAACGGGTACTTGGACTATCTAGGTTCCCTAGCGGGCACTTGGACTATGTAGGTTCCCTAGCAGGGCTTTGACTATCTAAGTTCTCTAACGGGCACTTGGACTATGTGAGTTCCCTAGCGGGCATTTGGACTATCTAGGTTACCTAACGGGCATTTGGACTACGTACGTTACTAGCGGGCATTTGGACTATGTAGGTTACCTAGCGGATACTTGGACTATGTAGGTTCCCCATCAGGGACATGGACAATGTAGGTTAACTAGCGGGCACTTGGACTATCTAGGTTAACTAGCGGGCCCTTGGACTATGTAGGTTAACTAGCGGGCTCTTGTACTTTCAAGGTTAACGAACGGGCACGTGGACTATGTAGGTAACCAAGCGGGCACTTGGACAGTCTAGGTTACCTAGAGGGCACTTGGAAAATCTAGGTTAATGAATGGGCACTTGGACTATGTAGGTTATCTCGCGGGCACTTAGACTATGTGGGTACCCTAGCGGGCATTTGGACTATCTAGGTTACCTAACGGGCATTTGGACTATGTAGGTTCCCTAGCGGGCACTTGGATTATGTAGGTTCCCTTCTTGCACTTGGACTATGTAGGTTTCTGGCGGGCATTTGGACTATGTAGGTTACCTAGCGGGCACTTGGGCTATGTAGGTTCCCTAGCGGGCATTTGGACTATCTAGGTTACCTAACGGGCATTTGGACTACGTACGTTACTAGTGGGCATTTGGACTATGTAGGTTACCTAGCGGATACTTGGACTATGTAGGCTCCCCATCAGGGACTTGGACAATGTAGGTTAACTAGCTGGCACTTGGACTATCTAGGTTAACTAGAGGGCCCTTGGACTATGTAGGTTAACTAGCGGGCCCTTTGACGATCTAGGTTAGCAAACGGGCACTTGGACTATGTAGGTTACCTAGCAGGCACTTGGACTGTCTAGGTTACCTAGCGGGCACTTGGACTATGCAGGTAACCTAGCGGGCACTTGGACTGTTTAAGTTACCTAGAGGGCACTTGGACTATAGGTTAACTAGCGGGCACTTGGACTATATAGGTTACCTAGCGGCCCTTAGATTATGTTGGTTACCTAACGCGACTTGGACTATCTAAGTTAACGAACGTGCACTTGGACTATGTAAGTAACCTAGCGGGCACTTGGACAGTATAGGTTACCTAGCGGGCACTTGGACAGTATAGGTTACCTAGCGGGCACTTGGACTATCTAGGTTAGCAAACCGGAACTTGGAATATCTAGGTTACCTAGCGGGCACTTGGATTATGTAGGTTACCTTGCGGGCACTTGGCCTATCTAGGTTACCTAACGGGAACTTGGACTATGTAGGTTTACTAGCGGACACTTGGACAATCTTGGTTAACTAGCGGGCACTTGGACAATGCAGGTTCCCTAGCGGGCACTATGAATATGTAGCTTCCCTAGAGGGCACTTGGACCATATAGGTTCCCTATGGGCACTTGGACTATCTGGGTTCCCTAACGGGCACTTGGAATATGAAGATTCCCTATCGGGCACTTGGACTATGTAGGTTCCTCATTGGGCCCTTCGACTATCTAGGTTACCTAGCGGGCACTTGGACTATCTAGGTTAACTAACGGACCTTGGACTATGTAGGTTAACTAGCGGGCACTTGGACGATCTATGTTAACTAGCGGGCACTTGGACTATCTAGGTTAACTAGCGGGAACTTAGACTATCTATGTTAACTGGCGGGCACATGGACGATGCAGGTTCCCTAGAGGGCACATGGACTATGTAGGTTCCCTAACGGGCACTTGGACTATGTAGGTCCCTTAGCGGGCACTTGGACTATGTTGGTTCCCTATCGGGCAGTTGGACTATGTGGGTATCCTAGCGGGCATTTGGACTATCTAGGTTACCTAGAAGGCACTTTGACTATCTAGGTTAACTAACGGGCACTTGGACTATGTAGGTTCCCTAGCGGGCACTTGGATTATGTAGGTTACCTAGCAGGCACTTGGACTGTCTAGGTTACCTAGCGGGCACTTGAACTATCTAGGTTAACGAACGCGCACTTGGACTATGTAGGTTAGCTAACAGGAACTTGGACTATCTAGGTTAACGAACGGGCACTTGGACTAAGGAGGTTACCTAGCGGGCACTTGGACTATCTAGGTTAGCTAACGGGTACTTGGACTATCTAGGTTCCCTAGCGGGCACTTGGACTATGTAAGTTCCCTAGCAGGGCTTTGACTATGTAAGTTCTCTAACGGGCACTTGGACTATGTGGGTTCCCTAGCGGGCATATGGACTATCTAGGTTACCTAACGGGCACTTGGATTATGTACGTTACTAGCGGGCATTTGGACTATGTAGGTTACCTAGCGGATACTTGGACTATGTAGGTTCCCCATCAGGGACTTGGACAATGTAGGTTAACTAGCGGGCACTTGGACTATCTAGGTTAACTAGTGGGCCCTTGGACTATGTAGGTTCCCTAGCGGGCACTTGGACTATGTAGGTTACCTAGCAGGCACTTGGACTGTCTAGGTTACCTAGCGGGCACTTGAACTATCTAGGTTAACGAACGGGCACTTGGACTATGTAGGTTAGCTAACAGGAACTTGGACTATCTAGGTTAACGAACGGGCACTTGGACTATGTAGGTTACCTAGCGGGCACTTGGACTATCTAGGTTAGCTAACGGGTACTTGGACTATCTAGGTTCCCTAGCGGGCACTTGGACTATGTAGGTTCCCTAGCAGGGCTTTGACTATCTAAGTTCTCTAACGGGCACTTGGACTATGTGAGTTCCCTAGCGGGCATTTGGACTATCTAGGTTACCTAACGGGCATTTGGACTACGTACGTTACTAGCGGGCATTTGGACTATGTAGGTTACCTAGCGGATACTTGGACTATGTAGGTTCCCCATCAGGGACATGGACAATGTAGGTTAACTAGCGGGCACTTGGACTATCTAGGTTAACTAGCGGGCCCTTGGACTATGTAGGTTAACTAGCGGGCTCTTGTACTTTCAAGGTTAACGAACGGGCACGTGGACTATGTAGGTAACCAAGCGGGCACTTGGACAGTCTAGGTTACCTAGAGGGCACTTGGAAAATCTAGGTTAATGAATGGGCACTTGGACTATGTAGGTTATCTCGCGGGCACTTAGACTATGTGGGTACCCTAGCGGGCATTTGGACTATCTAGGTTACCTAACGGGCATTTGGACTATGTAGGTTCCCTAGCGGGCACTTGGATTATGTAGGTTCCCTTCTTGCACTTGGACTATGTAGGTTTCTGGCGGGCATTTGGACTATGTAGGTTACCTAGCGGGCACTTGGGCTATGTAGGTTCCCTAGCGGGCATTTGGACTATCTAGGTTACCTAACGGGCATTTGGACTACGTACGTTACTAGTGGGCATTTGGACTATGTAGGTTACCTAGCGGATACTTGGACTATGTAGGCTCCCCATCAGGGACTTGGACAATGTAGGTTAACTAGCTGGCACTTGGACTATCTAGGTTAACTAGAGGGCCCTTGGACTATGTAGGTTAACTAGCGGGCCCTTTGACGATCTAGGTTAGCAAACGGGCACTTGGACTATGTAGGTTACCTAGCAGGCACTTGGACTGTCTAGGTTACCTAGCGGGCACTTGGACTATGCAGGTAACCTAGCGGGCACTTGGACTGTTTAAGTTACCTAGAGGGCACTTGGACTATAGGTTAACTAGCGGGCACTTGGACTATATAGGTTACCTAGCGGCCCTTAGATTATGTTGGTTACCTAACGCGACTTGGACTATCTAAGTTAACGAACGTGCACTTGGACTATGTAAGTAACCTAGCGGGCACTTGGACAGTATAGGTTACCTAGCGGGCACTTGGACAGTATAGGTTACCTAGCGGGCACTTGGACTATCTAGGTTAGCAAACCGGAACTTGGAATATCTAGGTTACCTAGCGGGCACTTGGATTATGTAGGTTACCTTGCGGGCACTTGGCCTATCTAGGTTACCTAACGGGAACTTGGACTATGTAGGTTTACTAGCGGACACTTGGACAATCTTGGTTAACTAGCGGGCACTTGGACAATGCAGGTTCCCTAGCGGGCACTATGAATATGTAGCTTCCCTAGAGGGCACTTGGACCATATAGGTTCCCTATGGGCACTTGGACTATCTGGGTTCCCTAACGGGCACTTGGAATATGAAGATTCCCTATCGGGCACTTGGACTATGTAGGTTCCTCATTGGGCCCTTCGACTATCTAGGTTACCTAGCGGGCACTTGGACTATCTAGGTTAACTAACGGACCTTGGACTATGTAGGTTAACTAGCGGGCACTTGGACGATCTATGTTAACTAGCGGGCACTTGGACTATCTAGGTTAACTAGCGGGAACTTAGACTATCTATGTTAACTGGCGGGCACATGGACGATGCAGGTTCCCTAGAGGGCACATGGACTATGTAGGTTCCCTAACGGGCACTTGGACTATGTAGGTCCCTTAGCGGGCACTTGGACTATGTTGGTTCCCTATCGGGCAGTTGGACTATGTGGGTATCCTAGCGGGCATTTGGACTATCTAGGTTACCTAGAAGGCACTTTGACTATCTAGGTTAACTAACGGGCACTTGGACTATGTAGGTTCCCTAGCGGGCACTTGGATTATGTAGGTTACCTAGCAGGCACTTGGACTGTCTAGGTTACCTAGCGGGCACTTGAACTATCTAGGTTAACGAACGCGCACTTGGACTATGTAGGTTAGCTAACAGGAACTTGGACTATCTAGGTTAACGAACGGGCACTTGGACTAAGGAGGTTACCTAGCGGGCACTTGGACTATCTAGGTTAGCTAACGGGTACTTGGACTATCTAGGTTCCCTAGCGGGCACTTGGACTATGTAAGTTCCCTAGCAGGGCTTTGACTATGTAAGTTCTCTAACGGGCACTTGGACTATGTGGGTTCCCTAGCGGGCATATGGACTATCTAGGTTACCTAACGGGCACTTGGATTATGTACGTTACTAGCGGGCATTTGGACTATGTAGGTTACCTAGCGGATACTTGGACTATGTAGGTTCCCCATCAGGGACTTGGACAATGTAGGTTAACTAGCGGGCACTTGGACTATCTAGGTTAACTAGTGGGCCCTTGGACTATGTAGGTTCCCTAGCGGGCACTTGGACTATGTAGGTTACCTAGCAGGCACTTGGACTGTCTAGGTTACCTAGCGGGCACTTGAACTATCTAGGTTAACGAACGGGCACTTGGACTATGTAGGTTAGCTAACAGGAACTTGGACTATCTAGGTTAACGAACGGGCACTTGGACTATGTAGGTTACCTAGCGGGCACTTGGACTATCTAGGTTAGCTAACGGGTACTTGGACTATCTAGGTTCCCTAGCGGGCACTTGGACTATGTAGGTTCCCTAGCAGGGCTTTGACTATCTAAGTTCTCTAACGGGCACTTGGACTATGTGAGTTCCCTAGCGGGCATTTGGACTATCTAGGTTACCTAACGGGCACTTGGACTATGTACGTTACTAGCGGGCATTTGGACTATGTAGGTTACCTAGCGGATACTTGGACTATGTAGGTTCCCCATCAGGGACATGGACAATGTAGGTTAACTAGCGGGCACTTGGACTATCTAGGTTAACTAGCGGGCCCTTGGACTATGTAGGTTAACTAGCGGGCTCTTGTACTTTCTAGGTTAACGAACGGGCACGTGGACTATGTAGGTAACCAAGCGGGCACTTGGACAGTCTAGGTTACCTAGAGGGCACTTGGAAAATCTAGGTTAATGAATGGGCACTTGGACTATGTAGGTTATCTCGCGGGCACTTAGACTATGTGGGTACCCTAGCGGGCATTTGGACTATCTAGGTTACCTAACGGGCATTTGGACTATGTAGGTTCCCTAGCGGGCACTTGGATTATGTAGGTTCCCTTCTTGCACTTGGACTATGTAGGTTTCTGGCGGGCATTTGGACTATGTAGGTTACCTAGCGGGCACTTGGGCTATGTAGGTTCCCTAGCGGGCATTTGGACTATCTAGGTTACCTAACGGGCATTTGGACTACGTACGTTACTAGTGGGCATTTGGACTATGTAGGTTACCTAGCGGATACTTGGACTATGTAGGCTCCCCATCAGGGACTTGGACAATGTAGGTTAACTAGCTGGCACTTGGACTATCTAGGTTAACTAGAGGGCCCTTGGACTATGTAGGTTAACTAGCGGGCCCTTTGACGATCTAGGTTAGCAAACGGGCACTTGGACTATGTAGGTTACCTAGCAGGCACTTGGACTGTCTAGGTTACCTAGCGGTCACTTGGACTATGCAGGTAACCTAGCGGGCACTTGGACTGTTTAAGTTACCTAGAGGGCACTTGGACTATAGGTTAACTAGCGGGCACTTGGACTATATAGGTTACCTAGCGGCCCTTAGATTATGTTGGTTACCTAACGCGACTTGGACTATCTAAGTTAACGAACGTGCACTTGGACTATGTAAGTAACCTAGCGGGCACTTGGACAGTATAGGTTACCTAGCGGGCACTTGGACAGTATAGGTTACCTAGCGGGCACTTGGACTATCTAGGTTAGCAAACCGGAACTTGGAATATCTAGGTTACCTAGCGGGCACTTGGATTATGTAGGTTACCTTGCGGGCACTTGGCCTATCTAGGTTACCTAACGGGAACTTGGACTATGTAGGTTTACTAGCGGACACTTGGACGATCTTGGTTAACTAGCGGGCACTTGGACGATGCAGGTTCCCTAGCGGGCACTATGAATATGTAGCTTCCCTAGACGGCACTTGGACCATATAGGTTCCCTATGGGCACTTGGACTATCTGGGTTCCCTAACGGGCACTTGGAATATGAAGATTCCCTATCGGGCACTTGGACTATGTAGGTTCCTCATTGGGCACTTGGACTATGTAAGTTCCCTATCGGGCACTTGGACTATCTAGGTTACCTAGTGGGCACTGGGACTATCTAGGTTAACTAGCGGGCACTTGTACAATGCAGGTTCCCTAGCGGGCACTTTGACTATGTAGCTGCCCTAGAGGGCACTTGGACTATATAGGTTCCCTATGGTTACTTGGACTATCTAGGTGCCCTAACGGGCACTTGGAATACGTAGGTTCCTTTTCGGACACTTGGACTATGTAGGTTCCGCAGCGGGCACTTGGACTATGTAGGTAATCTAGCGGGCACTTGGACTATCTAGGTTGCCCAGCGGGCACTTGGACTATGTACGTCCCCTAGCGGGCACTTGGACTATCGAGGTTAACTAGAGGGCCCTTGGACTATGTAGGTTAACTAGAGGGCACTTGGACTATCTACGTTAACTAACGGACCTTGGACTATGTAGGTTAACTAGCGGGCACTTGGACTATCTAGGTTAACTAGCGGGCACATGGACGATGCAGGTTCCCTAGAGGGCACTTGGACTATGTAGGTTCCCTAACGGGCACTTGGACTATGTAGGTCCCTTAGCGGGCACTTGGACTATGTTGGTTCCCTATCGGGCAGTTGGACTCTGTGGGTATCCTAGCGGGCTTTTGGACTATCTAGGTTACCAAGAAGGCACTTTGACTATCTAGGTAAACTAACAGGCACTTGGAATATGTAGGTTCCCTAGCGGGCACTTGGACTATGTAGGTTACCTAGCAGGCACTTGGACTGTCTAGGTTACCAAGCGGGCACTTGAACTATCTAGGTTAACGAACAGGCACTTGGACTATGTAGGTTAGCTAACAGGAACTTGGACTATCTAGGTTAAGGAACGGGCACTTGGACTATGGAGGTTACCTAGCGGGCACTTGGACTATCTAGGTTAGCTAACGGGTACTTGGACTATCTAGGTTCCCTAGCGGGCACTTGGACTATGTAGGTTCCCTAGCAGGGCTTTGACTATGTAAGTTCTCTAACGGGCACTTGGACTATGTGGGTTCCCTAGCGGGCATTTGGACTATCTAGGTTACCTAACGGGCACTTGGACTATGTACGTTACTAGCGGGCATTTGGACTATGTAGGTTACCTAGCGGATACTTGGACTATGTAGGTTCCCCATCAGGGACTTGGACAATGTAGGTTAACTAGCGGGCACTTGGACTATCTAGGTTAACTAGCGTGCCCTTGCACTATGTAGGTTAACTAGCGGGCTTTTGTACTATCTAGGTTAACGAACGGGCACGTGGACTATGTAGGTAACCAAGCGGGCACTTGGACAGTCTAGGTTACCTAGAGGGCACTTGGAAAATCTAGGTTAATGAATCGGCACTTGGACTATGTAGGTTACCTCGCGGGCACTTAGACTATGTGGGTACCCTAGCGGGCATTTGGACTATCTAGGTTACCTAACGGGCATTTGGACTATGTAGGTTCCCTAGCGGGCACTTGGATTATGTAGGTTCCCTTCTTGCACTTGGACTATGTAGGTTTCTAGCGGGCATTTGGACTATGTAGGTTACCTAACGGGCATTTGGACTACGTACGTTACTAGTGGGCATTTGGACTATGTAGGTTACCTAGCGGATACTTGGACTATGTAGGTTCCCCATCAGGGACTTGGACAATGTAGGTTAACAAGCGGGCACTTGGACTATCTAGGTTAACTAGAGGGCCCTTGGACTATGTAGGTTAACTAGCGGGCCCTTTGACGATCTAGGTTAGCAAACGGGCACTTGAACTATGTAGGTTACCTAGCAGGCACTTGGACTGTCTAGGTTACCTAGGGGCTCTTGAACTATCTAGGTTAACGAACGGGCACTTGGACTATGTAGGTTAGCTAACAGGAACTTGGACTATCTAGGTTAACGAACGGGCACTTGGACTATGGAGGTTACCTAGCGGACACTTGGACTATCTAGGTTAGCTAACGGGTACTTGGACTATCTAGGTTACCTAGCGGGCACTTGGACTATGTAGGTTCCCTAGCAGGGCTTTGACTATGTAAGTTCTCTAACGGGCACTTGGACTATGTGGGTTCCCTAGCAGGCATTTGGACTATCTAGGTTACCTAACGGGCACTTGGACTATGTACGTTACTAGCGGGCATTTGGACTATGTAGGTTACCTAGCGGATACTTGGACTATGTAGGTTCCCCATCAGGGACTTGGACAATGTAGGTTAACTAGCGGACACTTGGACGATCTAGGTTAACTAGCGGGCACTTGGACAATGCAGGTTCCCTAGCGGGCACTATGAATATGTAGCTTCCCTACAGGGAACTTGGACTATATAGGTTCCCTATGGGCACTTGGACAATCTGGGTTCCCTAACGGGCACATGGAATATGAAGATTCCCTATCGGGCACTTGGACTATGTAGGTTCCTCATTGGGCACTTGGACTATGTAGGTTAACTAGCGGGCCCTTGGACTATCTAGGTTACCTAGCGGGCACTTGGACTATCTAGGTTAACTAGAGGGCACTTGTACAATGCAGGTTCCCTAGCGGGCACTTTGACTATGTAGTTTCCCTAGAGGGCACTTGGACTATATAGGTTCCCTATGGGCACTTGGACTATCTAGGTGCCCTAATGGGCACTTGGAATACGTAGCTTCCCTTTCGGACACTTGGACTATGTAGGTTCCGCAGCGGGCACTTGGACTATGTAGGTTAACTAGCGGGCACTTGGACTATGTAGGTTCCCTAGCGGGCACTTGGACTATGTTCGTACCTTAGCGGACACTTGGACTATGTAGGTTCCCTTTCGGGCAGTTGGACTATGTAGGTTAACTAGCGGGCCCTTAGACTATCTAGGTTACCTAGCGTGCACTTGGACTATGTACGTCCCCTAGCGGGCACTTGGACTATGTAGGTTAAATAGAGGGCCCTTGGACTATGTAGGTTAACTAGCGGGCACTTGGAATATCTAGGTTAACTAGCCGACCTTGGACTATGTAGGTTAACTAGCGGGCACTTGGACGATCTAGGTTAACTAGCGGCCACTTGGACTATCTAGCTTAACTAGCGGGCACTTGGACTATCTAGATTAACTAGCGGGCACTTGGACGATGCAGGTTCCCTAGCGGGCACTTGGACTATATAGGTTTATTAGCGGGCACTTGGACTATGGAGGTTACCTAGCGGGTACTTGGACTGTCTAGGTTACCTAATGGGCACTTGGACTATGTAGGTTAATTAGCGGGCACTTGGACTATGTAGGTTACCTAGCGGGCAATTGGACTATCTAGGTTAACGAACCGGCACGTGGACTATGTAGGTAACCTAACGGGCACTTGGACTATGTAGGTTAGGAAACGGGCACTTGGACTATCTAGGTTACCTAGCGGGCACTTGGACTATCTAGGTTAGTAAACTGGAACTTGGAATATCTAGGTTACCTAGCGGGCACTTGGACTATGTAGATTACCTTGCGGGCACTTGGCCTATCTAGGTTACCTAACGGGAACTTGGACTATGTAGGTTTACTAGCGGACACTTGGACAATCTTGGTTAACTAGCGGGCACTTGGACAATGCAGGTTCCCTAGCGGGCACTATGAATATGTAGCTTCCCTAGAGCGCACTTGGACCATATAGGTTCCCTATGGGCACTTGGACTATCTAGTTTCCCTATCGGGCACTTGGAATATGAAGTTTCCCTATCGGGCACGTGGACTATGTAGGTTCCTCATTGGGCACTTGGACTATGTAGGTTACCTACCGGGCACTTGGACTATGTAGGTTAACTAGCGGGCCCTTTGACGATCTAGGTTAGCAAACGGGCACTTGGACTATGTAGGTTACCTAGCAGGCACTTGGACTGTCTAGGTTACCTAGCGGGCACTTGAACTATCTAGGTTAACGAACGGGCACTTGGACTATGTAGGTTAGCTAACAGGAACTTGGACTATCTAGGTTAACGAACGGGCACTTGGACTATGGAGGTTACCTAGCGGGCACTTGGACTATGGAGGTTACCTAGCGGGCACTTGGACTATCTAGGTTAGCTAACGGGTACTTGGACTATCTAGGTTACCTAGCGGGCACTTGGACTATGTAGGTTCCCTAGCAGGGCTTTGACTATGTAAGTTCGCTAACGGGCACTTGGACTATGTGGGTTCCCTAGCGGTTATTTGGACTATCTAGGTTACCTAACGGGCACTTGGACTATGTACGTTACTAGCGGGCATTTGGACTATGTAGGTTACCTATCGGGCACTTGGACTATGTAGGTTAACTAGCGGGCCCTTTGACGATCTAGGTTAGCAAACGGGCACTTGGACTATGTAGGTTACCTAGCAGGCACTTCGACTGTCTAGGTTACCTAGCGGGCACTTGAACTATCTAGGTTAACGAACGGGCACTTGGACTATGTAGGTTAGCTAACAGGAACTTGGACTATCTAGGTTAACGAACGGGCACTTGGACTATGGAGGTTACCTAGCGGGCACTTGGACTATGGAGGTTACCTAGCGGGCACTTGGACTATCTAGGTTAGCTAACGGCTACTTGGACTATCTAGGTTACCTAGCGGGCACTTGGACTATGTAGGTTCCCTAGCAGGGCTTTGACTATGTAAGTTCTCTAACGGGCACTTGGACTATGTGGGTTCCCTAGCGGGCATTTGGACTATCTAGGTTACCTAACGGGCACTTGGACTATGTACGTTACTAGCGGGCATTTGGACTATGTAGGTTACCTAGCGGATACTTGGACTATGTAGGTTCCCCATCAGGGACTTGGACAATGTAGGTTAACTAGCGGGCACTTGGACTATCTAGGTTAACTAGCGGGCCCTTGGACTATGTAGGTTAACTAGCGGGCTCTTGTACTATCTAGGTTAACGAACGGGCACGTGGACTATGTAGGGTAACCAAGCGGGCACTTGGACAGTCTAGGTTACCTAGAGGGCACTTGGAAAATCTAGGTTAATGAATGGGCACTTGGACAATGTAGGTTACCTCGCGGGCACTTAGACTATGTGGGTACCCTAGCGGGCATTTGGACTATCTAGGTTACCTAACGGGCATTTGGAATATGTAGGTTCCCTAGCGGGAACTTGGATTACGTAGGTTCCCTTCTTGCACTTGGACTATGTAGGTTTCTAGCGGGCATTTGGACTATGTAGGTTACCTAGCGGGCACTTGGGCTATGTAGGTTCCCTAGCGGGCATTTGGACTATCTAGGTTACCTAACGGGCATTTGGACTACGTACGTTACTAGTGGGCATTTGGACTATGTAGGTTACCTAGCGGATACTTGGATTATGTAGGTTCCCCATCAGGGACTTGGACAATGTAGGTTAACTAGCGGGCACTTGGACTATCCAGGTTAACTAGAGGGCCCTTGGACTATGTAGGTTAACTAGCGGGCCCTTTGACGATCTAGGTTAGCAAACGGGCACTTGGACTATGTAGGTTACCTAGCAGGCACTTGGACTGTCTAGGTTACCTAGCGGGCACTTGAACTATCTAGGTTAACGAACGGGCACTTGGACTATGTAGGGTAGCTAACAGGAACTTGGACTATCTAGGTTAACGAACGGGCACTTGGACTATGGATGTTACCTAGCGGGCACTTGGACTATGGAGGTTACCTAGCGGGCACTTGGACTATCTAGGTTACCTAACGGGCACTTGGACTATGCAGGTAACCTAGCGGGCACTTGGACTGTTTAAGTTACCTAGAGGGCACTTGGACTATAGGTTAACTAGCGGGCACGTGGACTATATAGGTTACCTAGCGGCCCTTAGACTATGTTGGTTACCTACCGCGACTTGGACTATCTAAGTTAACGAACGTGCACGTGGACTATGTAAGTAACCTAGCGGGCACTTGGACAGTACAGGTTACATAGCGGGCACTTGGACTATCTAGGTTAGCAAACCGGAACATGGAATATCTAGGTTACCTAGCGGGCACTTGGATTATGTAGGATCCCTATTGGACATTTGTACTACTGAGGTTAACTAGCGGGCACTTTGACTATCTAGGTTAACTAGCGGGCACTTGGACTATCTAGGTCAACTAGCGGGCCATTGTACTATGTAGGTTAACTAGCGGGCACTTGGCCTATCTAGGTTACCTAACGGGAACTTGGACTATGTAGGTTTACTAGCGGACACTTGGACGATCTAGGTTACCTAGCGGGCACTTGGACAATGCAGGTTCCCTAGCGGGCACTATGAATATGTAGCTTCCCTAGAGGGAACTTGGACTATATAGGTTCCCTATGGGCACTTGGACAATCTGGGTTCCCTAACGGGCACTTGGAATATGAAGATTCCCTATCGGGCACTTGGACTGTGTAGGTTCCTCATTGGGCACTTGGACTATGTAGGTTAACTAGCGGGCCCTTGGACTATCTAGGTTACCTAGCGGGCACTTGGACTATCTAGGTTAACTAGAGGGCACTTGTACAATGCAGGTTCCCTAGCGGGCACTTTGACTATGTAATTTCCCTAGAGGGCACTTGGACTATATAGGTTCCCTATGGGCACTTGGACTATCTAGGTGCCCTAATGGGCACTTGGAATACGTAGCTTCCCTTTCGGACACTTGGACTATGTAGGTTCCGCAGCGGGCACTTGGACTATGTAGGTTAACTAGCGGGCACTTGGACTATGTAGGTTCCCTAGCGGGCACTTGGACTATGTTCGTACCTTAGCGGACACTTGGACTATGTAGGTTCCCTTTCGGGCAGTTGGACTATGTAGGTTCCTCAGCGGGCACTTGGACTATGTAGGTTAACTAGCGGGCACTTGGACTATGTTCGTACCTTAGCGGACACTTGGACTATGTAGGTTCCCTATCGGGCAGTTGGACTATGTAGGTTAACTAGCGGGCCCTTAGACTATCTAGGTTACCTAGCGGGCACTTGGACTATGTACGTCCCCTAGCGGGCACTTGGACTATCTAGGTTAAATAGAGGGCCCTTGGACTATGTAGGTTAACTAGCGGGCACTTGGAATATCTAGGTTAACTAGCGGACCTTGGACTATGTAGGTTAACTAGCGGACACTTGGACGATCTAGGTTAACTAGCGGCCACTTGGACTATCTAGCTTAACTAGCGGGCACTTGGACTATCTAGATTAACTAGCGGGCACTTGGACGATGCAGGTTCCCTAGCGGGCACTTGGACTATATAGGTTTATTAGCGGGCACTTGGACTATGGAGGTTACCTAGCGGGCACTTGGACTGTCTAGGTTACCTAACGGGCACTTGGACTATGTAGGTTAATTAGCGGGCACTTGGACTATGTAGGTTACCTAGCGGGCACTTGGACTATCTAGGTTAACGAACCGGCACGTGGACTATGTAGGTAACCTAACGGGCACTTGGACTATGTAGGTTAGGTAACGGGCACTTGGACTATCTAGGTTACCTAGCGGGAACTTGGAATATGTAGGTTACCTAGCGGGCACTTGGACTATAGTTTAACTAGCGGGCACTTGGACTATGTAGGTTCCCTAACGGGCACTTGGACTATGTAGGTCCCTTAGCGGGCACTTGGACTATGTTGGTTCCCTATCGGGCAGTTGGACTCTGTGGGTATCCTAGCGGGCATTTGGACTATCTAGGTTACCAAGAAGGCACTTTGACTATCTAGGTAAACTAACAGGCACTTGGAATATGTAGGTTCCCTAGCGGGCACTTGGACTATGTAGGTTACCTAGCAGGCACTTGGACTGTCTAGGTTACCAAGCGGGCACTTGAACTATCTAGGTTAACGAACAGGCACTTGGACTATGTAGGTTAGCTAACAGGAACTTGGACTATCTAGGTTAAGGAACGGGCACTTGGACTATGGAGGTTACCTAGCGGGCACTTGGACTATCTAGGTTAGCTAACGGGTACTTGGACTATCTAGGTTCCCTAGCGGGCACTTGGACTATGTAGGTTCCCTAGCAGGGCTTTGACTATGTAAGTTCTCTAACGGGCACTTGGACTATGTGGGTTCCCTAGCGGGCATTTGGACTTTCTAGGTTACCTAACGGGCACTTGGACTATGTACGTTACTAGCGGGCATTTGGACTATGTAGGTTACCTAGCGGATACTTGGACTATGTAGGTTCCCCATCAGGGACTTGGACAATGTAGGTTAACTAGCGGGCACTTGGACTATCTAGGTTAACTAGCGGGCCCTTGCACTATGTAGGTTAACTAGCGGGCTCTTGTACTATCTAGGTTAACGAACGGGCACGTGGACTATGTAGGTAACCAAGCGGGCACTTGGACAGTCTAGGTTACCTAGAGGGCACTTGGAAAATCTAGGTTAATGAATCGGCACTTGGACTATGTAGGTTACCTCGCGGGCACTTAGACTATGTGGGTACCCTAGCGGGCATTTGGACTATCTAGGTTACCTAACGGGCATTTGGACTATGTAGGTTCCCTAGCGGGCACTTGGATTATGTAGGTTCCCTTCTTGCACTTGGACTATGTAGGTTTCTAGCGGGCATTTGGACTATGTAGGTTACCTAACGGGCATTTGGACTACGTACGTTACTAGTGGGCATTTGGACTATGTAGGTTACCTAGCGGATACTTGGACTATGTAGGTTCCCCATCAGGGACTTGGACAATGTAGGTTAACTAGCGGGCACTTGGACTATCTAGGTTAACTAGAGGGCCCTTGGACTATGTAGGTTAACTAGCGGGCCCTTTGACGATCTAGGTTAGCAAACGGGCACTTGGACTATGTAGGTTACCTAGCAGGCACTTGGACTGTCTAGGTTACCTAGGGGCACTTGAACTATCTAGGTTAACGAACGGGCACTTGGACTATGTAGGTTAGCTAACAGGAACTTGGACTATCTAGGTTAACGAACGGGCACTTGGACTATGGAGGTTACCTAGCGGACACTTGGACTATCTAGGTTAGCTAACGGGTACTTGGACTATCTAGGTTACCTAGCGGGCACTTGGACTATGTAGGTTCCCTAGCAGGGCTTTGACTATGTAAGTTCTCTAACGGGCACTTGGACTATGTGGGTTCCCTAGCAGGCATTTGGACTAACTAGGTTACCTAACGGGCACTTGGACTATGTACGTTACTAGCGGGCATTTGGACTATGTAGGTTACCTAGCGGATACTTGGACTATGTAGGTTCCCCATCAGGGACTTGGACAATGTAGGTTAACTAGCGGACACTTGGACGATCTAGGTTAACTAGCGGGCACTTGGACAATGCAGGTTCCCTAGCGGGCACTATGATTATGTAGCTTCCCTACAGGGAACTTGGACTATATAGGTTCCCTATGGGCACTTGGACAATCTGGGTTCCCTAACGGGCACATGGAATATGAAGATTCCCTATCGGGCACTTGGACTATGTAGGTTCCTCATTGGGCACTTGGACTATGTAGGTTAACTAGCGGGCCCTTGGACTATCTAGGTTACCTAGCGGGCACTTGGACTATCTAGGTTAACTAGAGGGCACTTGTACAATGCAGGTTCCCTAGCTGGCACTTTGACTATGTAGGTTCCGTAGAGGGCACTTGGACTATATAGGTTCCCTATGGGCACTTGGACTATCTAGGTGCCCTAATGGGCACTTGGAATACGTAGCTTCCCTTTCGGACACTTGGACTATGTAGGTTCCTCAGCGGGCACTTGGACTATGTAGGTTAACTAGCGGGCACTTGGACTATGTAGGTTCCCTAGCGGGCACTTGGACTATGTTCGTACCTTAGCGGACACTTGGACTATGTAGGTTCCCTTTCGGGCAGTTGGACTATGTAGGTTAACTAGCGGGCCCTTAGACTATCTAGGTTACCTAGCGTGCACTTGGACTATGTACGTCCCCTAGCGGGCACTTGGACTATGTAGGTTAAATAGAGGGCCCTTGGACTATGTAGGTTAACTAGCGGGCACTTGGAATATCTAGGTTAACTAGCCGACCTTGGACTATGTAGGTTAACTAGCGGGCACTTGGACGATCTAGGTTAACTAGCGGCCACTTGGACTATCTAGCTTAACTAGCGGGCACTTGGACTATCTAGATTAACTAGCGGGCACTTGGACGATGCAGGTTCCCTAGCGGGCACTTGGACTATATAGGTTTATTAGCGGGCACTTGGACTATGGAGGTTACCTAGCGGGCACTTGCACTGTCTAGGTTACCTAATGGGCACTTGGACTATGTAGGTTAATTAGCGGGCACTTGGACTATGTAGGTTACCTAGCGGGCAATTGGACTATCTAGGTTAACGAACCGGCACGTGGACTATGTAGGTAACCTAACGGGCACTTGGACTATGTAGGTTAGGTAACGGGCACTTGGACTATCTAGGTTACCTAGCGGGCACTTGGACTATCTAGGTTAGTAAACTGGAACTTGGAATATCTAGGTTACCTAGCGGGCACTTGGACTATGTAGATTACCTTGCGGGCACTTGGCCTATCTAGGTTACCTAACGGGAACTTGGACTATGTAGGTTTACTAGCGGACACTTGGACAATCTTGGTTAACTAGCGGGCACTTGGACAATGCAGGTTCCCTAGCGGGCACTATGAATATGTAGCTTCCCTAGAGGGCACTTGGACCATATAGGTTCCCTATGGGCACTTGGACTATCTGGTTTCCCTAACGGGCACTTGGAATATGAAGTTTCCCTATCGGGCACGTGGACTATGTAGGTTCCTCATTGGGCACTTGGACTATGTAGGTTACCTATCGGGCACTTGGACTATGTAGGTTAACTAGCGGGCCCTTTGACGATCTAGGTTAGCAAACGGGCACTTGGACTATGTAGGTTACCTAGCAGGCACTTGGACTGTCTAGGTTACCTAGCGGGCACTTGAACTATCTAGGTTAACGAACGGGCACTTGGACTATGTAGGTTAGCTAACAGGAACTTGGACTATCTAGGTTAACGAACGGGCACTTGGACTATGGAGGTTACCTAGCGGGCACTTGGACTATGGAGGTTACCTAGCGGGCACTTGGACTATCTAGGTTAGCTAACGGCTACTTGGACTATCTAGGTTACCTAGCGGGCACTTGGACTATGTAGGTTCCCTAGCAGGGCTTTGACTATGTAAGTTCTCTAACGGGCACTTGGACTATGTGGGTTCCCTAGCGGGCATTTGGACTATCTAGGTTACCTAACGGGCACTTGGACTATGTACGTTACTAGCGGGCATTTGGACTATGTAGGTTACCTAGCAGATACTTGGACTATGTAGGTTCCCCATCAGGGACTTGGACAATGTAGGTTAACTAGCGGGCACTTGGACTATGTAGGTTAACTAGCGGGCTCTTGTACTATCTAGGTTAACGAACGGGCACGTGGACTATGTAGGTAACCAAGTGGGCACTTGGACAGTCTAGGTTACCTAGAGGGCACTTGGAAAATCTAGGTTAATGAATGGGCACTTGGACAATGTAGGTTACCTCGCGGGCACTTAGACTATGTGGGTACCCTAGCGGGCATTTGGACTATCTAGGTTACCTAACGGGCATTTGGAATATGTAGGTTCCCTAGCGGGAACTTGGATTACGTAGGTTCCCTTCTTGCACTTGGACTATGTAGGTTTCTAGCGGGCATTTGGACTATGTAGGTTACCTAGCGGGCACTTGGGCTATGTAGGTTCCCTAGCGGGTATTTGGACTATCTAGGTTACCTAACGGGCATTTGGACTACGTACGTTACTAGTGGGCATTTGGACTATGTAGGTTACCTAGCGGATACTTGGATTATGTAGGTTCCCCATCAGGGACTTGGACAATGTAGGTTAACTAGCGGGCACTTGGACTATCTAGGTTAACTAGAGGGCCCTTGGACTATGTAGGTTAACTAGCGGGCCCTTTGACGATCTAGGTTAGCAAACGGGCACTTGGACTATGTAGGTTACCTAGCAGGCACTTGGACTGTCTAGGTTACCTAGCGGGCACTTGAACTATCTAGGTTAACGAACGGGCACTTGGACTATGTAGGGTAGCTAACAGGAACTTGGACTATCTAGGTTAACGAACGGGCACTTGGACTATGGATGTTACCTAGCGGGCACTTGGACTATGGAGGTTACCTAGCGGGCACTTGGACTATCTAGGTTACCTAACGGGCACTTGGACTATGCAGGTAACCTAGCGGGCACTTGGACTGTTTAAGTTACCTAGAGGGCACTTGGACTATAGGTTAACTAGCGGGCACTTGGACTATATAGGTTACCTAGCGGCCCTTAGACTATGTTGGTTACCTACCGCGACTTGGACTATCTAAGTTAACGAACGTGCACGTGGACTATGTAAGTAACCTAGCGGGCACTTGGACAGTACAGGTTACATAGCGGGCACTTGGACTATCTAGGTTAGCAAACCGGAACATGGAATATCTAGGTTACCTAGCGGGCACTTGGATTATGTAGGATCCCTATTGGACATTTGTACTACTGAGGTTAACTAGCGGGCACTTTGACTATCTAGGTTAACTAGCGGGCACTTGGACTATCTAGGTCAACTAGCGGGCCATTGTACTATGTAGGTTAACTAGCGGGCACTTGGCCTATCTAGGTTACCTAACGGGAACTTAGACTATGTAGGTTTACTAGCGGACACTTGGACGATCTAGGTTACCTAGCGGGCACTTGGACAATGCAGGTTCCCTAGCGGGCACTATGAATATGTAGCTTCCCTAGAGGGCACTTGGACCATATAGGTTCCCTATGGGCACTTGGACTATCTGGTTTCCCTAACGGGCACTTGGAATATGAAGTTTCCCTATCGGGCACGTGGACTATGTAGGTTCCTCATTGGGCACTTGGACTATGTAGGTTACCTATCGGGCACTTGGACTATGTAGGTTAACTAGCGGGCCCTTTGACGATCTAGGTTAGCAAACGGGCACTTGGACTATGTAGGTTACCTAGCAGGCACTTGGACTGTCTAGGTTACCTAGCGGGCACTTGAACTATCTAGGTTAACGAACGGGCACTTGGACTATGTAGGTTAGCTAACAGGAACTTGGACTATCTAGGTTAACGAACGGGCACTTGGACTATGGAGGTTACCTAGCGGGCACTTGGACTATGGAGGTTACCTAGCGGGCACTTGGACTATCTAGGTTAGCTAACGGGTACTTGGACTATCTAGGTTACCTAGCGGGCACTTGGACTATGTAGGTTCCCTAGCAGGGCTTTGACTATGTAAGTTCGCTAACGGGCACTTGGACTATGTGGGTTCCCTAGCGGTTATTTGGACTATCTAGGTTACCTAACGGGCACTTGGACTATGTACGTTACTAGCGGGCATTTGGACTATGTAGGTTACCTATCGGGCACTTGGACTATGTAGGTTAACTAGCGGGCCCTTTGACGATCTAGGTTAGCAAACGGGCACTTGGACTATGTAGGTTACCTAGCAGGCACTTGGACTGTCTAGGTTACCTAGCGGGCACTTGAACTATCTAGGTTAACGAACGGGCACTTGGACTATGTAGGTTAGCTAACAGGAACTTGGACTATCTAGGTTAACGAACGGGCACTTGGACTATGGAGGTTACCTAGCGGGCACTTGGACTATGGAGGTTACCTAGCGGGCACTTGGACTATCTAGGTTAGCTAACGGCTACTTGGACTATCTAGGTTACCTAGCGGGCACTTGGACTATGTAGGTTCCCTAGCAGGGATTTGACTATGTAAGTTCTCTAACGGGCACTTGGACTATGTGGGTTCCCTAGCGGGCATTTGGACTATCTAGGTTACCTAACGGGCACTTGGACTATGTACGTTACTAGCGGGCATTTGGACTATGTAGGTTACCTAGCGGATACTTGGACTATGTAGGTTCCCCATCAGGGACTTGGACAATGTAGGTTAACTAGCGGGCACTTGGACTATCTAGGTTAACTAGCGGGCCCTTGGACTATGTAGGTTAACTAGCGGGCTCTTGTACTATCTAGGTTAACGAACGGGCACGTGGACTATGTAGGGTAACCAAGCGGGCACTTGGACAGTCTAGGTTACCTAGAGGGCACTTGGAAAATCTAGGTTAATGAATGGGCACTTGGACAATGTAGGTTACCTCGCGGGCACGTAGACTATGTGGGTACCCTAGCGGGCATTTGGACTATCTAGGTTACCTAACGGGCATTTGGAATATGTAGGTTCCCTAGCGGGAACTTGGATTACGTAGGTTCCCTTCTTGCACTTGGACTATGTAGGTTTCTAGTGGGCATTTGGACTATGTAGGTTACCTAGCGGGCACTTGGGCTATGTAGGTTCCCTAGCGGGCATTTGGACTATCTAGGTTACCTAACGGGCATTTGGACTACGTACGTTACTAGTGGGCATTTGGACTATGTAGGTTACCTAGCGGATACTTGGATTATGTAGGTTCCCCATCAGGGACTTGGACAATGTAGGTTAACTAGCGGGCACTTGGACTATCTAGGTTAACTAGAGGGCCCTTGGACTATGTAGGTTAACTAGCGGGCCCTTTGACGATCTAGGTTAGCAAACGGGCACTTGGACTATGTAGGTTACCTAGCAGGCACTTGGACTGTCTAGGTTACCTAGCGGGCACTTGAACTATCTAGGTTAACGAACGGGCACTTGGACTATGTAGGGTAGCTAACAGGAACTTGGACTATCTAGGTTAACGAACGGGCACTTGGACTATGGATGTTACCTAGCGGGCACTTGGACTATGGAGGTTACCTAGCGGGCACTTGGACTATCTAGGTTACCTAACGGGCACTTGGACTATGCAGGTAACCTAGCGGGCACTTGGACTGTTTAAGTTACCTAGAGGGCACTTGGACTATAGGTTAACTAGCGGGCACGTGGACTATATAGGTTACCTAGCGGCCCTTAGACTATGTTGGTTACCTACCGCGACTTGGACTATCTAAGTTAACGAACGTGCACGTGGACTATGTAAGTAACCTAGCGGGCACTTGGACAGTACAGGTTACATAGCGGGCACTTGGACTATCTAGGTTAGCAAACCGGAACATGGAATATCTAGGTTACCTAGCGGGCACTTGGATTATGTAGGATCCCTATTGGACATTTGTACTACTGAGGTTAACTAGCGGGCACTTTGACTATCTAGGTTAACTAGCGGGCACTTGGACTATCTAGGTCAACTAGCGGGCCATTGTACTATGTAGGTTAACTAGCGGGCACTTGGCCTATCTAGGTTACCTAACGGGAACTTGGACTATGTAGGTTTACTAGCGGACACTTGGACGATCTAGGTTACCTAGCGGGCACTTGGACAATGCAGGTTCCCTAGCGGGCACTATGAATATGTAGCTTCCCTAGAGGGAACTTGGACTATATAGGTTCCCTATGGGCACTTGGACAATCTGGGTTCCCTAACGGGCACTTGGAATATGAAGATTCCCTATCGGGCACTTGGACTATGTAGGTTCCTCATTGGGCACTTGGACTATGTAGGTTAACTAGCGGGCCCTTGGACTATCTAGGTTACCTAGCGGGCACTTGGACTATCTAGGTTAACTAGAGGGCACTTGTACAATGCAGGTTCCCTAGCGGGCACTTTGACTATGTAGGTTCCCTAGAGGGCACTTGGACTATATAGGTTCCCTATGGGCACTTGGACTATCTAGGTGCCCTAATGGGCACTTGGAATACGTAGGTTCCCTTTCGGACACTTGGACTATGTAGGTTCCTCAGCGGGCACTTGGACTATGTAGGTTAACTAGCGGGCACTTGGACTATGTTCGTACCTTAGCGGACACTTGGACTATGTAGGTTCCCTATCGGGCAGTTGGACTATGTAGGTTAACTAGCGGGCCCTTAGACTATCTAGGTTACCTAGCGGGCACTTGGACTATGTACGTCCCCTAGCGGGCACTTGGACTATCTAGGTTAAATAGAGGGCCCTTGGACTATGTAGGTTAACTAGCGGGCACTTGGAATATCTAGGTTAACTAGCGGACCTTGGACTATGTAGGTTAACTAGCGGCCACTTGGACGATCTAGGTTAACTAGCGGCCACTTGGACTATCTAGCTTAACTAGCGGGCACTTGGACTATCTAGATTAACTAGCGGGCACTTGGACGATGCAGGTTCCCTAGCGGGCACTTGGACTATATAGGTTTATTAGCGGGCACTTGGACTATGGAGGTTACCTAGCGGGCACTTGGACTGTCTAGGTTACCTAACGGGCACTTGGACTATGTAGGTTAATTAGCGGGCACTTGGACTATGTAGGTTACCTAGCGGGCACTTGGACTATCTAGGTTAACGAACCGGCACGTGGACTATGTAAGTAACCTAACGGGCACTTGGACTATGTAGGTTAGGTAACGGGCACTTGGACTATCTAGGTTACCTAGCGGGAACTTGGAATATGTAGGTTACCTAGCGGGCACTTGGACTATAGTTTAACTAGCGGGCACTTGGACTATATAGGTTACCTAGCGGGCCCTTGGACTATATAGGTTACCTAGCGCGACTTGGACTATCTAAGTTAACGAACGTGCACTTGGACTATGTAGGTAACCTAGCGGGCACTTGGACAGTATAGGTTACCTAGCGGGCACTTGGATTATCTAGGTTAACGAATGGGCACTTGGACTATGTAGGTTACCTAACGGGCACTTGGCCTATCTAGGTTAGTAAACTGGAACTTGGAATATCTAGGTTACCTAGCGTGCACTTGGACTATGTAGGTTACCTTGCGGGCACTTGGCCTATCTAGGTTACCTAACGGGAACTTGGACTATGTAGGTTTACTAGCGGACACTTGGACAATCTTGGTTAACTAGCGGGCACTTGGACAATGCAGGTTCCCTAGCGGGCACTATGAATATGTAGCTTCCCTAGAGGGCACTTGGACCATATAGGTTCCCTATGGGCACTTGGACTATCTGGGTTCCCTAACGGGCACTTGGAATATGAAGTTTCCCTATCGGGCACGTGGACTATGTAGGTTCCTCATTGGGCACTTGGACTATGTAGGTTACCTAGCAGGCACTTGGACTGTCTAGGTTGCCTAGCGGGCACTTGAACTATCTAGGTTAACGAACGGGCACTTGGACTATGTAGGTTAGCTAACAGGAACTTGGACTATATAGGTTAAAGAACGGGCACTTGGACTATGTAGGTTAACTAGCGGGCACTTGGACTATGTAGGTTCCCTAGCGGGCACTTGGACTATGTTCGTACCTTAGCGGACACTTGGACTATGTACGTTCCCTTTCGGGCAGTTGGACTATGTAGGTTAACTAGCGGGCCCTTAGACTATCTAGGTTACCTAGCGGGCACTTGGACTATGTACGTCCCCTAGCGGGCACTTGGACTATGTAGGTTAAATAGAGGGCCCTTGGACTATGTAGGTTAACTAGCGGGCACTTGGAATATCTAGGTTAACTAGCCGACCTTGGACTATGTAGGTTAACTAGCGGGCACTTGGACGATCTAGGTTAACTAGCGGCCACTTGGACTATCTAGCTTAACTAGCGGGCACTTGGACTATCTAGATTAACTAGCGGGCACTTGGACGATGCAGGTTCCCTAGCGGGCACTTGGACTATATAGGTTTATTAGCGGGCACTTGGACTATGGAGGTTACCTAGCGGGCACTTGCACTGTCTAGGTTACCTAATGGGCACTTGGACTATGTAGGTTAATTAGCGGGCACTTGGACTATGTAGGTTACCTAGCGGGCAATTGGACTATCTAGGTTAACGAACCGGCACGTGGACTATGTAGGTAACCTAACGGGCACTTGGACTATGTAGGTTAGGTAACGGGCACTTGGACTATCTAGGTTACCTAGCGGGCACTTGGACTATCTAGGTTAGTAAACTGGAACTTGGAATATCTAGGTTACCTAGCGGGCACTTGGACTATGTAGATTACCTTGCGGGCACTTGGCCTATCTAGGTTACCTAACGGGAACTTGGACTATGTAGGTTTACTAGCGGACACTTGGACAATCTTGGTTAACTAGCGGGCACTTGGACAATGCAGGTTCCCTAGCGGGCACTATGAATATGTAGCTTCCCTAGAGGGCACTTGGACCATATAGGTTCCCTATGGGCACTTGGACTATCTGGTTTCCCTAACGGGCACTTGGAATATGAAGTTTCCCTATCGGGCACGTGGACTATGTAGGTTCCTCATTGGGCACTTGGACTATGTAGGTTACCTATCGGGCACTTGGACTATGTAGGTTAACTAGCGGGCCCTTTGACGATCTAGGTTAGCAAACGGGCACTTGGACTATGTAGGTTACCTAGCAGGCACTTGGACTGTCTAGGTTACCTAGCGGGCACTTGAACTATCTAGGTTAACGAACGGGCACTTGGACTATGTAGGTTAGCTAACAGGAAATTGGACTATCTAGGTTAACGAACGGGCACTTGGACTATGGAGGTTACCTAGCGGGCACTTGGACTATGGAGGTTACCTAGCGGGCACTTGGACTATCTAGGTTATCTAGCGGGTACTTGGACTATCTAGGTTACCTAGCGGGCACTTGGACTATGTAGGTTCCCTAGCAGGGCTTTGACTATGTAAGTTCGCTAACGGGCACTTGGACTATGTGGGTTCCCTAGCGGGCATTTGGACTATCTAGGTTACCTAACGGGCTCTTGGACTATGTACGTTACTAGCGGGCATTTGGACTATGTAGGTTACCTATCGGGCACTTGGACTATGTAGGTTAACTAGCGGGCCCTTTCACGATCTAGGTTAGCAAACGGGCACTTGGACTATGTAGGTTACCTAGCAGGCACTTGGACTGTCTAGGTTACCTAGCGGGCACTTGAACTATCTAGGTTAACGAACGGGCACTTGGACTATGTAGGTTAGCTAACAGGAACTTGGACTATCTAGGTTAACGAACGGGCACTTGGACTATGGAGGTTACCTAGCGGGCACTTGGACTATGGAGGTTACCTAGCGGGCACTTGGACTATCTAGGTTAGCTAACGGCTACTTGGACTATCTAGGTTACCTAGCGGGCACTTGGACTATGTAGGTTCCCTAGCAGGGCTTTGACTATGTAAGTTCTCTAACGGGCACTTGGACTATGTGGGTTCCCTAGCGGGCATTTGGACTATCTAGGTTACCTAACGGGCACTTGGACTATGTACGTTACTAGCGGGCATTTGGACTATGTAGGTTACCTAGCGGATACTTGGACTATGTAGGTTCCCCATCAGGGACTTGGACAATGTAGGTTAACTAGCGGGCACTTGGACTATGTAGGTTAACTAGCGGGCTCTTGTACTATCTAGGTTAACGAACGGGCACGTGGACTATGTAGGTAACCAAGTGGGCACTTGGACAGTCTAGGTTACCTAGAGGGCACTTGGAAAATCTAGGTTAATGAATGTGCACTTGGACAATGTAGGTTACCTCGCGGGCACTTAGACTATGTGGGTACCCTAGCGGGCATTTGGACTATCTAGGTTACCTAACGGGCATTTGGAATATGTAGGTTCCCTAGCGGGAACTTGGATTACGTAGGTTCCCTTCTTGCACTTGGACTATGTAGGTTTCTAGTGGGCATTTATACTATGTAGGTTACCTAGCGGGCACTTGGGCTATGTAGGTTCCCTAGCGGGCATTTGGACTATCTAGGTTACCTAACGGGCATTTGGACTACGTACGTTACTAGTGGGCATTTGGACTATGTAGGTTACCTAGCGGATACTTGGATTATGTAGGTTCCCCATCAGGGACTTGGACAATGTAGGTTAACTAGCGGGCACTTGGACTATCTAGGTTAACTAGAGGGCCCTTGGACTATGTAGGTTAACTAGCGGGCCCTTTGACGATCTAGGTTAGCAAACGGGCACTTGGACTATGTAGGTTACCTAGCAGGCACTTGGACTGTCTAGGTTACCTAGCGGGCACTTGAACTATCTAGGTTAAGAACGGGCACTTGGACTATGTAGGGTAGCTAACAGGAACTTGGACTATCTAGGTTAACGAACGGGCACTTGGACTATGGATGTTACCTAGCGGGCACTTGGACTATGGAGGTTACCTAGCGGGCACTTGGACTATCTAGGTTACCTAACGGGCACTTGGACTATGCAGGTAACCTAGCGGGCACTTGGACTGTTTAAGTTACCTAGAGGGCACTTGGACTATAGGTTAACTAGCGGGCACTTGGACTATATAGGTTACCTAGCGGCCCTTAGACTATGTTGGTTACCTACCGCGACTTGGACTATCTAAGTTAACGAACGTGCACGTGGACTATGTAAGTAACCTAGCGGGCACTTGGACAGTACAGGTTACATAGCGGGCACTTGGACTATCTAGGTTAGCAAACCGGAACATGGAATATCTAGGTTACCTAGCGGGCACTTGGATTATGTAGGATCCCTATTGGACATTTGTACTACTGAGGTTAACTAGCGGGCACTTTGACTATCTAGGTTAACTAGCGGGCACTTGGACTATCTAGGTCAACTAGCGGGCCATTGTACTATGTAGGTTAACTAGCGGGCACTTGGCCTATCTAGGTTACCTAACGGGAACTTGGACTATGTAGGTTTACTAGCGGACACTTGGACGATCTAGGTTACCTAGCGGGCACTTGGACAATGCAGGTTCCCTAGCGGGCACTATGAATATGTAGCTTCCCTAGAGGGCACTTGGACCATATAGGTTCCCTATGGGCACTTGGACAATCTGGGTTCCCTAACGGGCACTTGGAATATGAAGATTCCCTATCGGGCACGTGGACTATGTAGGTTCCTCATTGGGCACTTGGACTATGTAGGTTACCTATCGGGCACTTGGACTATGTAGGTTAACTAGCGGGCCCTTTGACGATCTAGGTTAGCAAACGGGCACTTGGACTATGTAGGTTACCTAGCAGGCACTTGGACTGTCTAGGTTACCTAGCGGGCACTTGAACTATCTAGGTTAACGAACGGGCACTTGGACTATGTAGGTTAGCTAACAGGAACTTGGACTATCTAGGTTAACGAACGGGCACTTGGACTATGGAGGTTACCTAGCGGGCACTTGGACTATGGAGGTTACCTAGCGGGCACTTGGACTATCTAGGTTAGCTAACGGCTACTTGGACTATCTAGGTTACCTAGCGGGCACTTGGACTATGTAGGTTCCCTAGCAGGGCTTTGACTATGTAAGTTCTCTAACGGGCACTTGGACTATGTGGGTTCCCTAGCGGGCATTTGGACTATCTAGGTTACCTAACGGGCACTTGGACTATGTACGTTACTAGCGGACATTTGGACTATGTAGGTTACCTAGCGGATACTTGGACTATGTAGGTTCCCCATCAGGGACTTGGACAATGTAGGTTAACTAGCGGGCACTTGGACTATGTAGGTTAACTAGCGGGCTCTTGTACTATCTAGGTTAACGAACGGGCACGTGGACTATGTAGGTAACCAAGTGGGCACTTGGACAGTCTAGGTTACCTAGAGGGCACTTGGAAAATCTAGGTTAATGAATGGGCACTTGGACAATGTAGGTTACCTCGCGGGCACTTAGACTATGTGGGTACCCTAGCGGGCATTTGGACTATCTAGGTTACCTAACGGGCATTTGGAATATGTAGGTTCCCTAGCGGGAACTTGGATTACGTAGGTTCCCTTCTTGCACTTGGACTATGTAGGTTTCTAGCGGGCATTTGGACTATGTAGGTTACCTAGCGGGCACTTGGGCTATGTAGGTTCCCTAGCGGGCATTTGGACTATCTAGGTTACCTAACGGGCATTTGGACTACGTACGTTACTAGTGGGCATTTGGACTATGTAGGTTACCTAGCGGATACTTGGATTATGTAGGTTCCCCATCAGGGACTTGGACAATGTAGGTTAACTAGCGGGCACTTGGACTATCTAGGTTAACTAGAGGGCCCTTGGACTATGTAGGTTAACTAGCGGGCCCTTTGATGATCTAGGTTAGCAAACGGGCACTTGGACTATGTAGGTTACCTAGCAGGCACTTGGACTGTCTAGGTTACCTAGCGGGCACTTGAACTATCTAGGTTAACGAACGGGCACTTGGACTATGTAGGGTAGCTAACAGGAACTTGGACTATCTAGGTTAACGAACGGGCACTTGGACTATGGATGTTACCTAGCGGGCACTTGGACTATGGAGGTTACCTAGCGGGCACTTGGACTATCTAGGTTACCTAACGGGCACTTGGACTATGCAGGTAACCTAGCGGGCACTTGGACTGTTTAAGTTACCTAGATGGCACTTGGACTATAGGTTAACTAGCGGGCACTTGGACTATATAGGTTACCTAGCGGCCCTTAGACTATGTTGGTTACCTACCGCGACTTGGACTATCTAAGTTAACGAACGTGCACGTGGACTATGTAAGTAACCTAGCGGGCACTTGGACAGTACAGGTTACATAGCGGGCACTTGGACTATCTAGGTTAGCAAACCGGAACATGGAATATCTAGGTTACCTAGCGGGCACTTGGATTATGTAGGATCCCTATTGGACATTTGTACTACTGAGGTTAACTAGCGGGCACTTTGACTATCTAGGTTAACTAGCGGGCACTTGGACTATCTAGGTCAACTAGCGGGCCATTGTACTATGTAGGTTAACTAGCGGGCACTTGGCCTATCTAGGTTACCTAACGGGAACTTGGACTATGTAGGTTTACTAGCGGACACTTGGACGATCTAGGTTACCTAGCGGGCACTTGGACAATGCAGGTTCCCTAGCGGGCACTATGAATATGTAGCTTCCCTAGAGGGCACTTGGACCATATAGGTTCCCTATGGGCACTTGGACTATCTGGTTTCCCTAACGGGCACTTGGAATATGAAGTTTCCCTATCGGGCACGTGGACTATGTAGGTTCCTCATTGGGCACATGGACTATGTAGGTTACCTATCGGGCACTTGGACTATGTAGGTTAACTAGCGGGCCCTTTGACGATCTAGGTTAGCAAACGGGCACTTGGACTATGTAGGTTACCTAGCAGGCACTTGGACTGTCTAGGTTACCTAGCGGGCACTTGAACTATCTAGGTTAACGAACGGGCACTTGGACTATGTAGGTTAGCTAACAGGAACTTGGACTATCTAGGTTTACGAACGGGCACTTGGACTATGGAGGTTACCTAGCGGGCACTTGGACTATGGAGGTTACCTAGCGGGCACTTGGACTATCTAGGTTAGCTAACGGGTACTTGGACTATCTAGGTTACCTAGCGGGCACTTGGACTATGTAGGTTCCCTAGCAGGGCTTTGACTATGTAAGTTCGCTAACGGGCACTTGGACTATGTGGGTTCCCTAGCGGGCATTTGGACTATCTAGGTTACCTAACGGGCACTTGGACAATGTACGTTACTAGCGGGCATTTGGACTATGTAGGTTACCTATCGGGCACTTGGACTATGTAGGTTAACTAGCGGGCCCTTTGACGATCTAGGTTAGCAAACGGGCACTTGGACTATGTAGGTTACCTAGCAGGCACTTGGACTGTCTAGGTTACCTAGCGGGCACTTGAACTATCTAGGTTAACGAACGGGCACTTGGACTATGTAGGTTAGCTAACAGGAACTTGGACTATCTAGGTTAACGAACGGGCACTTGGACTATGGAGGTTACCTAGCGGGCACTTGGACTATGGAGGTTACCTAGCGGGCACTTGGACTATCTAGGTTAGCTAACGGCTACTTGGACTATCTAGGTTACCTAGCGGGCACTTGGACTATGTAGGTTCCCTAGCAGGGCTTTGACTATGTAAGTTCTCTAACGGGCACTTGGACTATGTGGGTTCCCTAGCGGGCATTTGGACTATCTAGGTTACCTAACGGGCACTTGGACTATGTACGTTACTAGCGGGCATTTGGACTATGTAGGTTACCTAGCGGATACTTGGACTATGTAGGTTCCCCATCAGGGACTTGGACAATGTAGGTTAACTAGCGGGCACTTGGACTATCTAGGTTAACTAGCGGGCCCTTGCACTATGCAGGTTAACTAGCGGGCTCTTGTACTATCTAGGTTAACGAACGGGCACGTGGACTATGTAGGGTAACCAAGCGGGCACTTGGACAGTCTAGGTTACCTAGAGGGCACTTGGAAAATCTAGGTTAATGAATGGGCACTTGGACAATGTAGGTTACCTCGCGGGCACTTAGACTATGTGGGTACCCTAGCGGGCATTTGGACTATCTAGGTTACCTAACGGGCATTTGGAATATGTAGGTTCCCTAGCGGGAACTTGGATTACGTAGGTTCCCTTCTTGCACTTGGACTATGTAGGTTTCTAGCGGGCATTTGGACTATGTAGGTTACCTAGCGGGCACTTGGGCTATGTAGGTTCCCTAGCGGGCATTTGGACTATCTAGGTTACCTAACGGGCATTTGGACTACGTACGTTACTAGTGGGCATTTGGACTATGTAGGTTACCTAGCGGATACTTGGATTATGTAGGTTCCCCATCAGGGACTTGGACAATGTAGGTTAACTAGCGGGCACTTGGACTATCTAGGTTAACTAGAGGGCCCTTGGACTATGTAGGTTAACTAGCGGGCCCTTTGACGATCTAGGTTAGCAAACGGGCACTTGGACTATGTAGGTTACCTAGCAGGCACTTGGACTGTCTAGGTTACCTAGCGGGCATTTGAACTATCTAGGTTAACGAACGGGCACTTGGACTATGTAGGGTAGCTAACAGGAACTTGGACTATCTAGGTTAACGAACGGGCACTTGGACTATGGATGTTACCTAGCGGGCACTTGGACTATGGAGGTTACCTAGCGGGCACTTGGACTATCTAGGTTACCTAACGGGCACTTGGACTATGCAGGTAACCTAGCGGGCACTTGGACTGTTTAAGTTACCTAGAGGGCACTTGGACTATAGGTTAACTAGCGGGCACTTGGACTATATAGGTTACCTAGCGGCCCTTAGACTATGTTGGTTACCTACCGCGACTTGGACTATCTAAGTTAACGAACGTGCACGTGGACTATGTAAGTAACCTAGCGGGCACTTGGAAAGTACAGGTTACATAGCGGGCACTTGGACTATCTAGGTTAGCAAACCGGAACATGGAATATCTAGGTTACCTAGCGGGCACTTGGATTATGTAGGATCCCTATTGGACATTTGTACTACTGAGGTTAACTAGCGGGCACTTTGACTATCTAGGTTAACTAGCGGGCACTTGGACTATCTAGGTCAACTAGCGGGCCATTGTACTATGTAGGTTAACTAGCGGGCACTTGGCCTATCTAGGTTACCTAACGGGAACTTGGACTATGTAGGTTTACTAGCGGACACTTGGACGATCTAGGTTACCTAGCGGGCACTTTGAAAATGCAGGTTCCCTAGCGGGCACTATGAATATGTAGCTTCCCTAGAGGGAACTTGGACTATATAGGTTCCCTATGGGCACTTGGACAATCTGGGTTCCCTAACGGGCACTTGGAATATGAAGATTCCCTATCGGGCACTTGGACTATGTAGGTTCCTCATTGGGCACTTGGACTATGTAGGTTAACTAGCGGGCCCTTGGACTATCTAGGTTACCTAGCGGGCACTTGGACTATCTAGGTTAACTAGAGGGCACTTGTACAATGCAGGTTCCCTAGCGGGCACTTTGACTATGTAGGTTCCCTAGAGGGCACTTGGACTATATAGGTTCCCTATGGGCACTTGGACTATCTAGGTGCCCTAATGGGCACTTGGAATACGTAGGTTCCCTTTCGGACACTTGGATTATGTAGGTTCCTCAGCGGGCACTTGGACTATGTAGGTTAACTAGCGGGCACTTGGACTATGTTCGTACCTTAGCGGACACTTGGACTATGTAGGTTCCCTATCGGGCAGTTGGACTATGTAGGTTAACTAGCGGGCCCTTAGACTATCTAGGTTACCTCGCGGGCACTTGAACTATGTACGTCCCCTAGCGGGCACTTGGACTATCTAGGTTAAATAGAGGGCCCTTGGACTATGTAGGTTAACTAGCGGGCACTTGGAATATCTAGGTTAACTAGCGTCCTTGGACTATGTAGGTTAACTAGCGGGCACTTGGACGATCTAGGTTAACTAGCGGCCACTTGGACTATCTAGCTTAACTAGCGGGCACTTGGACTATCTAGATTAACTAGCGGGCACTTGGACGATGCAGGTTCCCTAGCGGGCACTTGGACTATATAGGTTTATTAGCGGGCACTTGGACTATGGAGGTTACCTAGCGGGCACTTGGACTGTCTAGGTTACCTAACGGGCACTTGGACTATGTAGGTTAATTAGCGGGCACTTGGACTATGTAGGTTACCTAGCGGGCACTTGGACTATCTAGGTTAACGAACCGGCACGTGGACTATGTAGGTAACCTAACGGGCACTTGGACTATGTAGGTTAGGTAACGGGAACTTGGACTATCTAGGTTACCTAGCGGGAACTTGGAATATGTAGGTTACCTAGCGGGCACTTGGACTATAGTTTAACTAGCGGGCACTTGGACTATATAGGTTACCTAGCGGGCCCTTGGACTATATAGGTTACCTAGCGCGACTTGGACTATCTAAGTTAACGAACGTGCACTTGGACTATGTAGGTAACCTAGCGGGCACTTGGACAGTATAGGTTACCTAGCGGGCACTTGGATTATCTAGGTTAACGAATGGGCACTTGGACTATGTAGGTTACCTAACGGGCACTTGGCCTATCTAGGTTAGTAAACTGGAACTTGGAATATCTAGGTTACCTAGCGTGCACTTGGACTATGTAGGTTACCTTGCGGGCACTTGGCCTATCTAGGTTACCTAACGGGAACTTGGACTATGTAGGTTTACTAGCGGACACTTGGACAATCTTGGTTAACTAGCGGGCACTTGGACAATGCAGGTTCCCTAGCGGGCACTATGAATATGTAGCTTCCCTAGAGGGCACTTGGACCATATAGGTTCCCTATGGGCACTTGGACTATCTGGGTTCCCTGACGGGCACTTGGAATATGAAGTTTCCCTATCGGGCACATGGACTATGTAGGTTCCTCATTGGGCACTTGGACTATGTAGGTTACCTAGCAGGCACTTGGACTGTCTAGGTTACCTAGCGGGCACTTGAACTATCTAGGTTAACGAACGGGCACTTGGACTATGTAGGTTAGCTAACAGGAACTTGGACTATATAGGTTAAAGAACGGGCACTTGGACTATGGAGGTTACCTAGCGGGCACTTGGACTATGGAGGTTACCTAGCGGGCACTTGGACTATCTAGGTTAGCTAACGGGTACGTGGACTATCTAGGTTCCCTAGCGGGCACTTGGACTATGTAGGTTCCCTAGCAGAGCTTTGACTATGTAAGTTCTCTAACGGGCACTTGGACTATGTGTGTTCCCTAGCGGGCATTTGGACTATCTAGGTTACCTAACGGGCACTTGGACTATGTACGTTACTAGCGGGCATTTGGACTATGTAGGTTACCTAGCGGATACTTGGACTATGTAGGTTCCCCATCAGGGACTTGGACAATGTAGGTTAACTAGCGGGCACTTGGACTATCTAGGTTAACTAGAGGGCCCTTGGACTATGTAGGTTAACTAGTGGGCCCTTTGACGATCTAGGTTAGCAAACGGGCACTTGGACTATGTAGGTTACCTAGCAGGCACTTGGACTGTCTTGGTTACCTAGCGGGCATTTGAACTATCTAGGTTAACGAAATGGCACTTGGACTATGTAGGTTAGCTAACAGGAACTTGGACTATCTAGGTTAACGAACGGGCACTTGGACTATGGAGGTTACCTAGCGGGCACTTGGACTATGGAGGTTACCTAGCGGGCACTTGGACTATCTAGGTTAGCTAACGGGAACTTGGACTATCTAGGTTACCTAGCGGGCACTTGGACTATGTAGGTTACGTAGCGGGCACTTGGACTATCTAGGTTACCTAACGGGCACTTGGACTATGCAGGTAACCTAGCGGGCACTTGGACTGTTTAAGTTAACCAGGGGGCACTTGGACTATGTAGGTTAACTAGCGGGCACTTGGACTATCTAGGTTACCTAACGGGCACCTGGACTATCTAGATTACCTAGCGGGCACTTGGATTCTAAAGGTTACCTAGCCGGCCCTTGAACTATGTAGGTTACCTAGCGGGCAATTGGACGATCTAGGTTAACGAACGGGCACGTGGACTATGTAGTTAACCTAACGGGCACTTGGACTATCTAGGTTAGGTAACGGGCACTTGGACTATCTAGGTTAACTAGCGGGAACTTGGAATATGTAGGTTACCTAGAGGGCACTTGGACTATAGGTTAATTAGCGGGCACTTGGTCTATATAGGTTACCTAGCGGCCCTTGGACTATGTTGGTTACCTACCGCGACTTGGACTATCTAAGTTAACGAATTGGCACGTGAACTACGTAGGTTACCTAGCGGGCACTTGGACTATCTAGGTTAGCAAACCGGAACTTGGAATATCTAGGTTACCTAGCGGGCACTTGGACTATGTAGGATCCCTATCGGACATTTGTACTACTTAGGTTAACTAGCGGGCCCTTTGACTATGTAGGTTAACTAGCGGGCACTTGGACTATCTAGGTCAACTAGCGGGCCATTGTACTATGTAGGTTAACTAGCGGGCACTTGGCCTATCTAGGTTACCTAACGGGAACTTGGACTACGTAGGTTTACTAGCGACACTTGGACGATCTAGGTTAACTAGCGGGCACTTGGACAATGCAGGTTCCCTAGCGGGCACTATGAATATGTAGCTTCCCCAGAGGGAACTTGGACTATATAGGTTCCCTATGGGCACTTGGACAATCTGGGTTCCCTAACGGGCACTTGGAATATGAAGATTCCCTATCGGGCACTTGGACTATGTAGGTTCCTCATTGGCCACTTGGACTATGTAGGTTAACTAGCGGGCCCTTGGACTATCTAGGTTACCTAGCGGGCACTTGGACTATCTAGGTTAACTTGAGGGCACTTGTACAATGCAGGTTCCCTAGCGGGCACTTTGACTATGTAGGTTCCCTAGAGGGCACTTGGACTATCTAGGTGCCCTAATGGGCAGTTGGAATACGTATGTTCCCTTTTGGACACTTGGACTATGTAGGTTCCTCAGCGGGCACTTGGACTATGTAGGTTAACTAGCGGGCACTTGGACTATCTATCTTACCTAGCGGGCACTTGGACTATGTAGGTTCCCTAGCGGGCACTTGGACTATCTAGGTTACCTAGCAGGCACTTGGACTATGTAGGTTCCCTAGCGGGCCCTTGGACTATGTTCGTACCTTAGCGGGCACTTGGACTATGTAGGTTCCCTATCAGGCAGTTGGACTATGTAGGTTAACTAGCGGGCCCTTAGACTATCTAGGTTACCTAGCGGGCACTTGGACTATGTACGTCCCCTAGCGGGCACTTGGACTATCTAGGTTAAATAGAGGGCCCTTGGACTATGTAGGTTAACTAGCGGGCACTTGGAATATCTAGGTTAACTAGCGGACCTTGGACTATGTAGGTTAACTAGCGGGCACTTGGACGATCTAGGTTAACTAGCGGCCACTTGTGCTATCTAGCTTAACTAGCGGGCACTTGGACTATCTAGATTAACTAGCGGGCACTTGGACGATGCAGGTTCCCTAGCGGGCACTTGGACTATATAGGTTTATTAGCGGGCACTTGGACTATGGAGGTTACCTAGCGGGCACATGGACTGTCTAGGTTACCTAACGGGCACTTAGACTATGTAGGTTAATTAGCGGGCACTTGGACTATGTAGGTTGCCTAGCGGGCACTTGGACTATCTAGGTTAACGAACCGGCACGTGGACTATGTAGGTAACCTAACGGGCACTTGGACTATCTAGGTTAGGTAACGGGCACTTGGCCTATCTAGGTTACCTAACGGGAACTTGGACTATGTAGGTTTACTAGCGGACACTTGGACAATCTTGGTTAACTAGCGGGCACTTGGACAATGCAGGTTCCCTAGCGGGCACTATGAATATGTAGCTTCCCTAGAGGGCTCTTGGACCATATAGGTTCCTTATGGGCACTTGGACTATCTGGGTACCCTAACGGGCACTTGGAATATGAAGATTCCCTATCGGGCACTTGGACTATGTAGGTTCCTCATTGGGCACTTGGACTATGTAGGTTCCCTATCGGGCACTTGGACTATGTAGGTTAACTAGCGGGCCCTTCGACTATCTAGGTTACCTAGCGGGCACTTGGACTATCTAGGTTAACTAGCGGGCACTTGGACTATCTAGGTTAACTAGCGGGAACTTAGACTATCTATGTTAACTGGCGGGCACTTGGACGATGCAGGTTCCCTAGAGCGCACTTGGACTATGTAGGTTCCCTAACGGGCACATGGACTATGTAGGTCCCTTAGCGGGCACTTGGACTATGTTGGTTCCCTATCGGGCAGTTGGACTATGTGGGTACCCTAGCGGGCATTTGGACTATCTAGGTTACCTAGCAGGCACTTTGACTATCTAGGTTAACTAACGGGCACTTGGACTATGTAGGTTACCTAGCGGGCACTTGGACTATGTAGGTTCCCTAGCGGGCACTTGGACTATGTAGGTTACCTAGCAGGCACTTGGACTGTCTAGGTTACCTAGCGGGCACTTGAACTATCTAGGTTAACGAATGGGCACTTGGACTATGTAGTTTAGCTAACAGGAACTTAGACAATCTAGGTTAACGAACGGGCACTTGGACTATGGAGGTTACCTAGCGGGCACTTGGACTATGGAGGTTACCTAGCGGGCACTTGGACTATGTAGGTTCCCTAGCAGGGCTTTGACTATGTAAGTTCTCTAACGGGCACTTGCACTATGTGTGTTCCTTAGCGGGCATTTGGACTATCTAGGTTACCTAACGGGCACTTGGACTATGTACGTTACTAGAGGGCATTTGGACTATGTAGGTTACCTAGCGGATACTTGGACTATGTAGGTTCCCCATCAGGTACTTGCACAATGTAGGTTAACTAGCGGGCACTTGGACTATGTAGGTTAACTAGCGGGCCCTTTGACGATCTAGGTTAGCAAACGGGCACTTGGACTATGTAGGTTACCTAGCAGTCACTTGGACTGTCTAGGTTACCTGGCGGGCACTTGAACTATCTAGGTTAACGAACGGGCACTTGGACTATGTAGGTTAGCTAACAGGAACTTGGACTATCTAGGTTAACGAACGGGCACTTGGACTATGGCGGTTACCTAGCGGGCACTTGGACTATGGAGGTTACCTAGCGGGCACTTGGACTATCTTGGTTAGCTAACGGGTACTTGGACTATCTAGGTTACCTAGCGGGCACTTGGACTATGTAGGTTACCTAGCGGGCACTTGGACTATCTAGGTTACCTAACGGGCACTTGGACTATGCAGGTAACCTAGCGGGCACTTGGACTGTTTAAGTTAATCAGCGGGCACTTGGACTATGTAGGTTAACTAGCGGGCACTTGGACTATCTAGGTTACCTAACGGGCATTTGGACTATGTAGGTTCCCTAGCGGGCACTTGGATTATGTAGGTTCCCTCTTGCACTTGGACTATGTAGGGTTCTAGCGGGCATTTGGACTATGTAGTTTACCTAGCGTTCACTTGGGCTATGTAGGTTCCCTAGCGGGCATTTGGACTATCTAGGTTACCTAACGGGCATTTGGACTATGTACGTTACTAGTGGGCATTTGGACTATGTAGGTTACCTAGCGGATACTTGGACTATATAGGTTCCCCATCAGGGACTTGGACAATGTAGGTTAACTATCGGGCACTTGGACTATCTAGGTTAACTAGAGGGCCCTTGGACTATGTAGGTTAACTAGCGGGCCCTTTGACGATCTAGGTTAGCAAACGGGCACTTGGACTATGTAGGTTACCTAGCAGGCACTTGGACTGTCTAGGTTACCTAGCGGGCACTTGAACTATCTAGGTTAAAGAACGGGCACTTGGACTATGTTGGTTAGCTAACAGGAACTTGGACTCTCTAGGTTAACGAACGGGCACTTGGACTATGGATGTTACCTAGCGGGCACTTGGACTATGGAGGTTACCTAGCGGGCACTTGGACTATCTAGGTTACCTAACGGGCACTTGGACTATGCAGGTAACCTAGCGGGCACTTGGACTGTTTAAGTTACCTAGAGGGCACTTGGACTATAGGTTAACTAGCGGGCACTTGGACTATATAGGTTACCTAGCGGCCCTTAGACTATGTTGGTTACCTACCGCGACTTGGACTATCTAAGTTAACGAACGTGCACGTGGACTATGTAAGTAACCTAGCGGGCACTTGGACAGTACAGGTTACATAGCGGGCACTTGGACTATCTAGGTTAGCAAACCGGAACATGGAATATCTAGGTTACCTAGCGGGCACTTGGATTATGTAGGATCCCTATTGGACATTTGTACTACTGAGGTTAACTAGCGGGCACTTTGACTATCTAGGTTAACTAGCGGGCACTTGGACTATCTAGGTTACCTAACAGGAACTTGGACTATGTAGGTTTACTAGCGGACACTTGGACGATCTAGGTTAACTAGCGGGCACTTGGACAATGCAGGTTCCCTAGCGGGCACTATGAATATGTAGCTTCCCTAGAGGGAACTTGGACTATATAGGTTCCCTATGGGCACTTGGACAATCTGGGTTCCCTAACGGGCACTTGGAATATGAAGATTCCCTATCGGGCACTTGGACTATGTAGGTTCCTCATTGGGCACTTGGACTATGTTGGTTCCCTATCGGGCAGTTGGACTATGTGGGTACCCTAGCAGGCATTTGGACTATCTAGGTTACCTAGCAGGCACTTTGACTATCTAGGTTAACTAACGGGCACTTGGACTATGTAGGTTACCTAGCGGGCACTTGGACTATGTAGGTTCCCTAGCGGGCACTTGGACTATGTAGGTTACCTAGCAGGCACTTGGACTTTCTAGGTTACCTAGCGGGCACTTGAACTATCTAGGTTAACGAACGGGCACTTGGACTATGAAGTTTAGCTAACAGGAACTTAGACTATCTAGGTTAACGAACGGGCACTTGGACTATGGAGGTTACCTAGCGGGCACTTGGACTATGGAGGTTACCTAGCGGGCACTTGGACTATCTAGGTTAGCTAACGGGTTCTTGGACTATCTAGGTTCCCTAGCGGGCACTTGGACTATGTAGGTTCCCTAGCACGGCTTTGACTATGTAAGTTCTCTAACGGGCACTTGGACTATGTGTGTTCCCTAGCGGGCATTTGGACTATGTACGTTACTAGCGGGCATTTGGACTATGTAGGTTACCTAGCGGATACTTGGACTATGTAGGTTCCCCATCAGGTACTTGCACAATGTAGGTTAACTAGCGGGCACTTGGACTATGTAGGTTAACTAGCGGGCCCTTTGACGATCTAGGTTAGCAAACAGGCACTTGGACTATGTAGGTTACCTAGCAGGCACTTGGACTGTCTAGGTTACCTGGCGGGCACTTGAACAATCTAGGTTAACGAACGGGCACTTGGACTATGTAGGTTAGCTAACAAGAACTTGGACCATCTAGGTTAACGAAAGGGCACTTGGACTATGGCGGTTACCTAGCGGGCACTTGGACTATGGAGGTTACCTAGCGGGCACTTGGACTATCTAGGTTAGCTAACGGGTACTTGGATTATCTAGGTTACCTAGCGGGCACTTGGACTATGTAGGTTACCTAGCGGATACTTGGACTATGTAGGTTCCCCATCAGGTACTTGCACAATGTAGGTTAACTAGCGGGCACTTGGACTATGTAGGTTAACTAGCGGGCCCTTTGACGATCTAGGTTAGCAAACGGGCACTTGGACTATGTAGGTTACCTAGCAGGCATTTGGACTGTCTAGGTTACCTGGCGGGCACTTGAACAATCTAGGTTAACGAACGGGCACTTGGACTATGTAGGTTAGCTAACAAGAACTTGGACTATCTAGGTTAACGAAAGGGCACTTGGACTATGGCGGTTACCTAGCGGGTACTTGGACTTTGGAGGTTACCTAGCGGGCACTTGGACTATCTAGGTTAGCTAACGGGTACTTGGACTATCTAGGTTACCTAGCGGGCACTTGGACTATGTAGGTTACCTAGCGGGCACTTGGACTATCTAGGTTACCTAACGGGCACTTGGACTATGCAGGTAACCTAGCGGGCACTTGGACTGTTTAAGTTAACCAGCGGGCACTTGGACTATGTAGGTTAACTAGCGGGCACTTGGACTATCTAGGTTACCTAACGGGCATTTGGACTATGTAGGTTCCCTAGCGGGCAATTGGATTATGTAGGTTCCCTTCTTGCACTTGGACTATGTAGGTTTCTAGCGGGCATTTGGACTATGTAGGTTACCTAGCGGGCACTTGGGCTATGTAGGTTCCCTAGCGGGCATTTGGACTATCTAGGTTACCTAACGGGCATTTGGACTACGTACGTTACTAGTGGGCATTTGGACTATGTAGGTTACCTAGCGGATACTTGGACTATGTAGGTTCCCCATCAGGGACTTGGACAATGTAGGTTAACTAGCGGGCACTTGGACTATCTAGGTTAACTAGAGGGCCCTTATACTATGTAGGTTAACTAGCGGGCCCTTTGACGATCTAGGTTAGCAAACGGGCACTTGGACTATGTAGGTTACCTAGCAGGCACTTGGACTGTCTAGGTTACCTAGCGGGCACTTGAACTATCTAGGTTAAAGAACGGGCACTTGGACTATGTAGGTTAGCTAACAGGAACTTGGACTCTCTAGGTTAACGAACGGGCATTTGGACTATGGATGTTACCTAGCGGGCACTTGGACTATGGAGGTTACCTAGCGGGCACTTGGACTATCTAGGTTACCTAACGGGCACTTGGACTATGCAGGTAACCTAGCGGGCACTTGGACTGTTTAAGTTACCTAGAGGGCACTTGGACTATAGTTTAACTAGCGGGCACTTGGACTATATAGGTTACCTAGCGGCCCTTAGACTATGTTGGTTACCTACCGCGACTTGGACTATCTAAGTTAACGAACGTGCACTTGGACTATGTAAGTAACCTAGCGCGCACTTGGACAGTATAGGTTACATAGCGGGCACATGGACTATCTAAGTTAGCAAACCGGAACTTGGAATATCTAGGTTACCTAGCAGGCACTTGGATTATGTAGGATCCCTATTGGACATTTGTACTACTGAGGTTAACTAGCGGGCACGTTGACTATCTAGGTTAACTAGCGGGCACTTGGACTATCTAGGTCAACTAGCGGGCCATTGTACTATGTAGGTTAACTAGCGGGCACTTGGCCTATCTAGGTTACCTAACGGGAACTTGGACTATGTAGGTTTACTAGCGGACATTTGGACGATCTAGGTTACCTAGCGGGCACTTGGACAATGCAGGTTCCCTAGCGGGCACTATGAATATGTAGCTTCCCTAGAGGGAACTTGGACTATATAGGTTCCCTATGGGCACTTGGACAATCTGGGTTCCCTAACGGGCACTTGGAATATGAAGATTCCCTATCGGGCACTTGGACTATGTAGGTTCCGCATTGGTCACTTGGACTATGTAGGTTCCCTATCGGGCACTTGGACTATGTAGGTTAACTAGCGGGCCCTTGGACTACCTAGGTTACCTAGCGGGCACTTGGAAGATCTAGGTTAACTAGAGGGCACTTGTACAATGCAGGTTACCTAGCGGGCACTTTGACTATGTAAGTTCCCTATAGGGCACTTGGACTATATAGGTTCCCTATGGGCACTTGGACTGTCTAGGTGCCCTAATGGGCACTTGGAATACGTAGGTTCCCTTTCGGACACTTGGACTATGTAGGTTCCTCAGCGGGCACTTGGACTATGTAGGTTAACTAGCGGGCACTTGGACGATCTAGGTTACCTAGCGGGCACTTGGACTATATAGGTTCCCTAGCGGGCACTTGGACTATGTTCGTCCCTTAGCGGGATCTTGGACTATGTAAGGTCCATATCGGGCAGTTGGACTATGTAGGTTAACTAGCGGGCCCTTAGACTATCTAGGTTACCTAGCGGGCACTTGGACTATGTACGTCCCCTAGCGGGCACTTGGACTATCTAGTTTAAATAGAGGGCCCTTGGACTATTTAGGTTAACTAGCGGGCACTTTGACTATCTAGGTTAACTAGCGGGCACTTGGACTATCTAGGTTACCTAACGGGAACTTGGACTATGTAGCTTTACTAGCGTTCACTTGGACGATCTAGGTTAACTAGCGGGCACTTGGACAATGCAGGTTCCCTAGCGGGCACTATGAATATGTAGCTTCCCTAGAGGGAACTTGGACTATATAGGTTCCCTATGGGCACTTGGACAATCTGGGTTCCCTAACGGGCACTTGGAATATGAAGATTCCCTATCGGGCACTTGGACTATGTAGGTTCCTCATTGGGCACTTGGACTATGTTGGTTCCCTATCGGGCAGTTGGACTATGTGGGTACCCTAGCAGGCATTTGGACTATCTAGGTTACCTAGCAGGCACTTTGACTATCTAGGTTAACTAACGGGCACTTGGACTATGTAGGTTACCTAGCGGGCACTTGGACTATGTAGGTTCCCTAGCGGGCACTTGGACTATGTAGGTTACCTAGCAGGCACTTGGACTTTCTAGGTTACCTAGCGGGCACTTGAACTATCTAGGTTAACGAACGGGCACTTGGACTATGAAGTTTAGCTAACAGGAACTTAGACTATCTAGGTTAACGAACGGGCACTTGGACTATGGAGGTTACCTAGCGGGCACTTGGACTATGGAGGTTACCTAGCGGGCACTTGGACAATCTAGGTTAGCTAACGGGTTCTTGGACTATCTAGGTTCCCTAGCGGGCACTTGGACTATGTAGGTTCCCTAGCACGGCTTTGACTATGTAAGTTCTCTAACGGGCACTTGGACTATGTGTGTTCCCTAGCGGGCATTTGGACTATGTACGTTACTAGCGGGCATTTGGACTATGTAGGTTACCTAGCGGATACTTGGACTATGTAGGTTCCCCATCAGGTACTTGCACAATGTAGGTTAACTAGCGGGCACTTGGACTATGTAGGTTAACTAGCGGGCCCTTTGACGATCTAGGTTAGCAAACAGGCACTTGGACTATGTAGGTTACCTAGCAGGCACTTGGACTGTCTAGGTTACCTGGCGGGCACTTGAACAATCTAGGTTAACGAACGGGCACTTGGACTATGTAGGTTAGCTAACAAGAACTTGGACCATCTAGGTTAACGAAAGGGCACTTGGACTATGGCGGTTACCTAGCGGGCACTTGGACTATGGAGGTTACCTAGCGGGCACTTGGACTATCTAGGTTAGCTAACGGGTACTTGGATTATCTAGGTTACCTAGCGGGCACTTGGACTATGTAGGTTACCTAGCGGATACTTGGACTATGTAGGTTCCCCATCAGGTACTTGCACAATGTAGGTTAACTAGCGGGCACTTGGACTATGTAGGTTAACTAGCGGGCCCTTTGACGATCTAGGTTAGCAAACGGGCACTTGGACTATGTAGGTTACCTAGCAGGCACTTGGACTGTCTAGGTTACCTGGCGGGCACTTGAACAATCTAGGTTAACGAACGGGCACTTGGACTATGTAGGTTAGCTAACAAGAACTTGGACTATCTAGGTTAACGAAAGGGCACTTGGACTATGGCGGTTACCTAGCGGGTACTTGGACTATGGAGGTTACCTAGCGGGCACTTGGACTATCTAGGTTAGCTAACGGGTACTTGGACTATCTAGGTTACCTAGCGGGCACTTGGACTATGTAGGTTACCTAGCGGGCACTTGGACTATCTAGGTTACCTAACGGGCACTTGGACTATGCAGGTAACCTAGCGGGCACTTGGACTGTTTAAGTTAACCAGCGGGCACTTGGACTATGTAGGTTAACTAGCGGGCACTTGGACTATCTAGGTTACCTAACGGGCATTTGGACTATGTAGGTTCCCTAGCGGGCAATTGGATTATGTAGGTTCCCTTCTTGCACTTGGACTATGTAGGTTTCTAGCGGGCATTTGGACTATGTAGGTTACCTAGCGGGCACTTGGGCTATGTAGGTTCCCTAGCGGGCATTTGGACTATCTAGGTTACCTAACGGGCATTTGGACTACGTACGTTACTAGTGGGCATTTGGACTATGTAGGTTACCTAGCGGATACTTGGACTATGTAGGTTCCCCATCAGGGACTTGGACAATGTAGGTTAACTAGCGGGCACTTGGACTATCTAGGTTAACTAGAGGGCCCTTATACTATGTAGGTTAACTAGCGGGCCCTTTGACGATCTAGGTTAGCAAACGGGCACTTGGACTATGTAGGTTACCTAGCAGGCACTTGGACTGTCTAAGTTACCTAGCGGGCACTTGAACTATCTAGGTTAAAGAACGGGCACTTGGACTATGTAGGTTAGCTAACAGGAACTTGGACTCTCTAGGTTAACGAACGGGCATTTGGACTATGGATGTTACCTAGCGGGCACTTGGACTATGGAGGTTACCTAGCGGGCACTTGGACTATCTAGGTTACCTAACGGGCACTTGGACTATGCAGGTAACCTAGCGGGCACTTGGACTGTTTAAGTTACCTAGAGGGCACTTGGACTATAGGTTAACTAGCGGGCACTTGGACTATATAGGTTACCTAGCGGCCCTTAGACTATGTTGGTTACCTACCGCGACTTGGACTATCTAAGTTAACGAACGTGCACTTGGACTATGTAAGTAACCTAGCGCGCACTTGGACAGTATAGGTTACATAGCGGGCACATGGACTATCTAAGTTAGCAAACCGGAACTTGGAATATCTAGGTTACCTAGCGGGCACTTGGATTATGTAGGATCCCTATTGGACATTTGTACTACTGAGGTTAACTAGCGGGCACTTTGACTATCTAGGTTAACTAGCGGGCACTTGGACTATCTAGGTCAACTAGCGGGCCATTGTACTATGTAGGTTAACTAGCGGGCACTTGGCCTATCTAGGTTACCTAACGGGAACTTGGACTATGTAGGTTTACTAGCGGACACTTGGACGATCTAGGTTACCTAGCGGGCACTTGGACAATGCAGGTTCCCTAGCGGGCACTATGAATATATAGCTTCCCTAGAGGGAACTTGGACTATATAGGTTCCCTATGGGCACTTGGACAATCTGGGTTCCCTAACGGGCACTTGGAATATGAAGATTCCCTATCGGGCACTTGGACTATGTAGGTTCCGCATTGGTCACTTGGACTATGTAGGTTCCCTATCGGGCACTTGGACTATGTAGGTTAACTAGCGGGCCCTTGGATTACCTAGGTTACCTAGCGGGCACTTGGAAGATCTAGGTTAACTAGAGGGCACTTGTACAATGCAGGTTACCTAGCGGGCACTTTGACTATGTAAGTTCCCTATAGGGCACTTGGACTATATAGGTTCCCTATGGGCACTTGGACTGTCTAGGTGCCCTAATGGGCACTTGGAATACGTAGGTTCCCTTTCGGACACTTGGACTATGTAGGTTCCTCAGCGGGCACTTGGACTATGTAGGTTAACTAGCGGGCACTTGGACGATCTAGGTTACCTAGCGGGCACTTGGACTATGTAGGTTCCCTAGCGGGCACTTGGACTATGTTCGTCCCTTAGCGGGATCTTGGACTATGTAAGGTCCATATCGGGCAGTTGGACTATGTAGGTTAACTAGCGGGCCCTTAGACTATCTAGGTTACCTAGCGGGCACTTGGACTATGTACGTCCCCTAGCGGGCACTTGGACTATCTAGTTTAAATAGAGGGCCCTTGGACTATTTAGGTTAACTAGCGGGCACTTGGACTATCTAGATTAACTAGCGGGCACTTGGACGATGAAGGTTCCCTAACGGGCACTTGGACTATATGGGTTAATCAGCGGGCACTTGGACTATGGAGGTTACCTAGCGGGCACTTGGACTGTCTAGGTTACCTAACGGGCACTTGGACTATGTAGGTTAATTAGCGGGCACTTGGACTATGTAGGTTACCTAGCGGGCACTTGGACTATCTAGGTTAACGAACCGGCACGTGGACTATGTAGGTAACCTAATGGGCACTTGGAATATCTAGGTTAGGTAACGGGCACTTGGACTATCTAGGATACCTAGCGGGAACTTGGAATATGTAGGTTACCTAGCGGGCACTTGGACTATAGTTTAACTAGCGGGCACTTGGACTATATAGGTTACCTAGCGGGCCCTTGGACTATGTATGTAACCTAGCGCAACTTGGACTATCTAAGTTAACGAACGTGCACTTGGACAATGTAGGTAACCTAGCGGGCACTTGGACAGTATAGGTTACCTAGCGGGCACTTGGACTATCTAGGTTAACGAATGGGCACTTGGACTATGTAGGTTACCTAGCGGGCACTTGGACTATCTAGGTTAGTAAACCGGAACTTGTTATATCTAGGTTACCTAGCGGGCACTTGGACTATGTAGGTTATCTTGCGGGCACATGGCCTATCTAGGTTACCTAACGGGGACTTGGACTATGTAGGTTTACTAGCGGACACTTGGACAATCTTGGTTAACTAGCGGGCACTTGGAAAATGCAGGTTCCCTAGCGGGCACTATGAATATGTAGCTTCCCTAGAGGGCACTTGGACCATATAGGTTCCCTATGGGCACTTGGACTATCTGGGTTCCCTAACGGGCACTTGGAATATGAAGATTCCCTATCGGGCACTTGGACTATGTAGGTTCCTCATTGGGCACTTGGACTATGTAGGTTCCCTATCGGGCACTTGGACTATGTAGGTTAACTAGGGGGCCCTTCGACTATCTAGGTTACCTAGCGGGCACTTGGACTATCTAGGTTAACTAGCGGGCACTTGTACAATGCAGGTTCCCTAGCGGGCACTTTGACTATGTAGCTTCCCTAGAGGGCACTTGGACTATATAGGTTCACTATGGTTACTTAGACTATCTAGGTGCCCTAACGGGCACTTGGAATACGTAGGTTCCCTTTCGGACACTTGGACTATGTAGGTTAACAAGCGGGCACTTGGACTATGTAGGTCAACTAGCGGGCACTTGGACTATCTAGGTTGCCCAGCGGGCACTTGGACTATGTACGTCCCCTAGCGGGCACTTGGACTATCGAGGTTAACTAGAGGGCCCTTGGACTATGTAGGTTATCTAGAGGGCACTTGGACTCTCTAGGTTAACTAACGGAACTTGGACTATGTAGGTTAACTAGCGGGCACTTGGATGATCTAGGTTAACTAGCGGACACTTGGACTATCTAGGTTAACTAGCGGGAACTTAGAGTCTCTATGTTAACTGGCGGGCACTTGGACAATGCAGGTTCCCTACAGGGCACTTGGACTATGAAGGTTCCCTAACGGGCATTGGACTATGTAGGTCCCTTAGCGGGCACTTGGACTATGTTGGTTCCCTTTCGGGCAGTTGGACTCTGTGGGTACCCTAACGGGCATTTGGACTATGTAGGTTCCCTAGCGGTCACTTGGACTATGTCGGTCCCTTAGCGGGCACTTGGACTATGTTGGTTCCCTATCGGGCAGTTGGACTATGTGGGTACCCTAGCAGGCATTTGGACTATCTAGTTTACCTAGCAGGCACTTTGACTATCTAGGTTAACTAACGGGCACTTGGACTATGTAGGTTACCTAGCGGGCACTTGGACTATGTAGGTCCCTAGCGGGCACTTAGACTATGTAGGTTACCTAGCAGGCACTTGGACTGTCTAGGTTACCTAGCGGGCACTTGAACTATCTAGGTTAACGAACGGACACTTGGACTATGTAGGTTAGCTAACAGGAACTTGGACTATATAGGTTAACGAACGGGCACTTGGACTATGGAGGTTACCTAGCGGGCACTTGGACTATGGAGGTTACCTAGCGGGCACTTGGACTATCTAGGTTAGCTAACGGGTACTTGGACTATCTAGGTTCCCTAGCGGGCACTTGGACTATGTAGGTTCCCTAGCAGGGCTTTGATTATGTAAGTTCTCTAATGGGCACTTGGGCTATGTGGGTTCCCTAGCGGGCATTTGGACTATCTAGGTTACCTAACGGGCACTTGGACTATGTACGTTACTAGCGGGCATTTGGACTATGTAGGTTACCTAGCGGATACTTGGACTATGTAGGTTCCCCATCAGGGACTTGGACAATGAAGGTTAACTAGCGGGCACTTGGACTATATAGGTTAACTAGCGGGCCCTTGGACTATGTAGGTTAACTAGCGGGCCCTTTGACGATCTAGGTTAGCAAACGGGCACTTGGACTATGTAGGTTACCTAGCAGGCACTTGGACTGTCTAGGTTACCTAGCGGGCACTTGAACTATCTAGGTTAACGAACGGGCACTTGGACTATGTAGGTTAGCTAACAGGAAATTGGACTATCTAGGTTAACGAACGGGCACTTGGACTATGGAGGTTACCTAGCGGGCACTTGGACTATGGAGGTTACCTAGCGGGCACTTGGACTATCTGGGTTCCCTAACGGGCACTTGAAATATGAAGATTCCCTATCGGGCACTTGGACTATGTAGGTTCCTCATTAGTCACTTGGACTATGTAGGTTAACTAGCGGGCCCTTGGACTATCTAGGTTACCTAGCGGGCACTTGGACTATCTAGGTTAACTACAGGGCACTTGCGCAATGCAGGTTCCCTAGCGGGCACTTTGACTATATAGGTTCCCTAGAGGGCACTTGGACGATATAGATTCCCTATGGGCACTTGGACTATCTAGGTGCCCTAATGGGCACTTGGAATACATAGGTTCCCTTTCGGACACTTGGACTATGTAGGTTCCTCAGCGGGCACTTGGACTATGTAGGTTAACTAGCGGGCACTTGGACTATCTAGGTTACCTAGCGGGCACTTGGACTATGCAGGTTCCCTAGCGGGCACTTGGACTATTTTCGTCCCTTAGCGGGCACTTGGACTATGGAGGTTCCCTATGGGGCAGTTGGACTATGTAGGTTAACTAGCGGGCCCTTAGACTATCTAGGTTACCTAGCGGGCACTTGGACTATGTACGTCTTCTAGCGGTCACTTGGACTATCTAGGTTAACTAGAGGGCCCTTGGACTATGTAGGTTAACTAGCGGGCACTTGGAATATCTAGGTTAACTAGCGGACCTTGGACTATGTAGGTTAACTAGCGGGCACTTGGACAATATAGGTAACCTAACGGGCACTTGGACTATCTAGGTTAGGTAACGGGCACTTGGACTATAGGTTACCTAGCGGGAACTTGGAATATGTAGGTTACCTAGAGGGCACTTCGACTATAGGTTAACTAGCGGGCACTTGTACTATATAGGTTACCTAGCGGCCCTTGGACTATGTTGGTTACCTACCACGACTTGGACTATCTAAGTTAACGAACGTGCACTTGGTCTATGTAAGTAACCTAGCGGGCACTTGGACAGTATAGGTTACCTAGCGGGCACTTGGACTATCTAGGTTAACGAATGGGCACTTGGACTATGTAGGTTACCTAGCGGGCACTTGGACTATCTAGGTTAGCAAAGCGGAACTTGGAATATCTAGGTTACCTAGCGGGCACTTGGACTATGTAGGATCCCTATTGGACATTTGTACTACTTAGGTTAACTAGCGGGCACTTTGACTATCTAGGTTAGGTAACGGGCACTTGGCCTATCTAGGTTACCTAACGGGAACTTGGACTATGTAGGTTTACTAGCGGACACTTGGACGATCTAGGTTAACTAGCGGGCACTTGGACAATGCAGGTTCCCTAGCGGGCAGTATGAATATGTAGCTTCCCTAGAGGGCACTTGGACTATGTAGGTTCCCTATGGGCACTTGGACTATCTTGGTTCCCTAACGGGCACTTGGAATATGAAGATTCCCTATCGGGCACTTGGACTATGTAGGTTCCTCATTGGGCACTTGGACTATGTAGGTTCCCTATCGGGCACTTGGACTTTGTAGGTTAACTAGCGGGCCCTTGGACTATCTAGGTTACCTAGCGGGCACTTGGAGTATCTAGGTTAACTAGAGGGCACTTGTACAATGCAGGTTCCCTAGCGGGCACTTTGACTATGTAGGTTCCCTAGAGGGCACTTGGATGATATAGGTTCCTTTTGGGCACTTGGACTATCTAGGTGCCCTAATGGGCACTTGGAATACGTAGGTTCCCTTTCGGACACTTGGACTATGTAGGTTCCTCAGCGGGTACTTGTACTATGTAGGTTAACTAGCGGGCACTTGGACTATCTAGGTTACCTAGCGGGCACTTGGACTATGTAGGTTCCCTAGCGGGCACTTGGACTATGTTCGTCCCTTAGCGGGCACTTGGACTATGTAGGTTCCCTATCGGGCAATTGGACTATGTAGGTTATCTAGCAGGCCCTTAGACTATCTAGGTTACATAGCGGGCACTTGGACTATGTATGTCCCCTAGTGGGCACTTGGACTATCTAGGTTAACTAGAGGGCCCTTTGACTATGTAGGTTAACTAAGGGGCACTTGGAATATCTAGGTTAACTAGCGGACCTTGGACTATGTAGGTTAACTAGCGGGCACTTGGACGATCTAGGTTAAGTAGCGGGCACTTGGACTATCTAGGTTAACTAGCGGGTACTTGGACTATCTAGATTAACTAGCGGGCACTTGAACGATGCAGTTTCCCTAGCGGGCACTTGGACTATATAGGTAAATTAGTGGGCACTTGGACTATGGAGGTTACCTAGAGGGCAATTGGACTACGGAGGTTACCTAGCGGGCACTAGGACTATCTAGGTTAGCTAACGGGTACTTGGACTATCTAGGTTACCTAGCGGGCACTTGGATTATGTAGGTTACCTAGCGGGCACTTGGACTATCTAGGTTACCTAACGGGCACTTGGACTATGCAGGTAACCTAGCGGGCACTTGAACTGTCTAAGTTACCTGCCGGCTCTTGGACTATGTAGGTTACCTAGCGGGCAATTGGACTATCTAGGTTAACGAACGGGCACGTGGACTATGTAGGTAACCTAACGGACACTTGGACTATCTAGGTCAGGTAACGGGCACTTTGACTATCTAGCTTACCTAGCGGGAACTTGGAATATGTAGGTTACCAAGAGGGCACTTGGACTATAGGTTACCTAGTGGCCCTTGGACTATGTAGGTTACCTAGCGCGACTTGGACTATCTAAGTTAACGAACATGCACTTGGACTATGTAGGTAACCTAGCAGGCACTTGGACAGTATAGGTTACCTAGCGGGCATTTGGACTATCTAGGTTAACGAATGGGCACTTGGACTATGTAGGTTACCTAGCGGGCACTTGGACTATCTAGGTTAGCAAACCGGAACTTGGAATATCTAGGTTACCTAGCGGGCACTTGGACTGTGTAGGATCCCTATCGGACATTTGTACTACATAGGTTAACTAGCGGGCACTTTGACTATCTAGGTTAACTAGCGGGCACTTGGACTATCTATGTCAACTAGCGGGCCATTGTACTATGTAGGTTAACTAGCGGGCACTTGGCCTATCTAGGTTACCTAACGGAAACTTGGACTATGTAGGTTTACTAGCGGACACTTGGACGATCTAGGTTAACTAGCGGGCACTTGGACAATGCAGGTTCCCTAGCGGGCACTATGAATATGTAGCTTCCCTAGAGGGCACTTGGACTATGTAGGTTCCCTATGGGCACTTGGACTATCTTGGTTCCCTAACGGGCACTTGGAATATGAAGATTCCCTATCTGGCACTTGGACTATATAGGTTCCTCATTGGGCACTTGGACTATATAGGTTCCCTATCGGGCACTTGGACTTTGTAGGTTAACTAGCGGGCCCTTGGACTATCTAGGTTACCTAGCGGGCACTTGGACTATCTAGGTTAACTAGAGGGCACTTGTACAATGCAGGTTCCCTAGCGGGCACTTTGACTACGTAGGTTCCCTTTCGGACACTTGGACTATGCAGGTTCCTCAGTGGGCACTTGGACTATGTAGGTTTACTAGCGGGCACTTGGACTATCTAGGTTACCTATCGGGCATTTTGACTATGCAGGTTCCCTAGCGGGCACATGGACTATGTTCGTCCCTTAGCGGGCACTTGGACTATGTAGGTTCCCTATCGGGCAGTTGGACTATGTAGGTTAACTAGCGGCCCGTAGACTATCTAGGTTACCTAGCGGGCACTTGGTCTGTGTACGTCCTCCAGCGGGCACTTGGACTATCTAGGTTAACTAGAGGGCCGTTGGACTATGTAGGTTAACTAGCAGGCCCTTGGACTATCTAGGTTACCTAGCGCGACTTGGACTATCTAATTTAACGAACGTGCACTTGGACTATGTAGGTAACCTAGCGGGCACTTGGACAGTATAGGTTACCTAGCGGGCACTTGGACTATCTAGGTTAACGAATGGGCACTTGGACTATGTAGGTTACCTAGCGGGCACTTGGACTATCTAGATTAGTAAACCGTAACTTGGAATATCTATGTTACCTAGCGGGCACTTGGACTATGTAGGTTACCTTGCGGGCACTTGGCCTATCTAGGTTACCTAACGGGAACTTGGACTATGTAGGTTTACTAGCAGACACTTGGACGATCTTGGTTAACTAGCGGGCACTTGGACAATGCAGGTTCCCTAGCGGGCACTATGAATATATAGCTTCCCTAGAGGGCACTTGGACCATATAGGTTCACTATGGGCACTTGGACTATCTGGGTTCCCTAACGGGCACTTGGAATATGAAGATTCCCTATCGGGCACTTGGACTATGTAGGTTCCTCATTGGGCACTTGGACTATGTAGGTTCCCTATCGGGCACTTGGACTATGTAGGTTAACTAGCGGGCCCTTCGACTATCTAGGTTACCTAGCGGGCACTTGGACTATCTAGGTTAACTAGCGGGCACTTGTACAATGCAGGTTCCCTAGCGGGCACTTTGACTATGTAGCTTCCCTAGAGGGCACTTGGACTATATAGGTTCCCTATGGTTACTTGGACTATCTAGGTGCCCTAACGGGCACTTGGAATACGTAGGTTCCCTTTCGGACACTTGGACTATGTAGGTTCCTCAGCGGGCACTTGGACTATGTAGGTTATCTAGCGGGCACTTGGACTATCTAGGTTGCCCAGCGGGCACTTGGACTACGTACGTCCCCTAGCGGGCACTTGGACTATCTAGGTTAACTAGAGGGCCCTTGGACTATGTAGGTTAACTAGAGGGCACTTGGACTATCTAGGTTAACTAACGGACCTTGGACTATGTAGGTTAACTAGCGGGCACTTGGACGATCTATGTTAACTAGCGGGCACTTGGACTATCTATGTTAACTAGCGGGAACTTGGACTATCTATGTTAACTGGCGGGCACTTGGACGATGCAGGTTCCCTAGAGGGCGCTTGGACTATGTAGGTTCCCTAACGGGCACTTGGACTATGTAGGTCCCTTAGCGGGCACTTGGACTATGTTGGTTCCCTATCGGGCAGTTGGACTATGTGGGTATCCTAGCGGGCATTTGGACTATCTAGGTTACCTAGCAGGCACTTTGACTATCTAGGTTAACTAACGGGCACTTGGACTATGTAGGTTCCCTAGCGGGCACTTGGACTATGTAGGTTACCTAGCAGGCACTTGGACTGTCTGGGTTACCTAGCGGGCACTTGAACTATCTAGGTTAACGAACGGGCACTTGGACTATGTAGGTTAGCTAACAGGAACTTGGACTATCTAGATTAACGAACGGGCACTTGGACTATGGAGGTTACCTAGTGGGCACTTGGACTATGTAGGTTACCTAGCAGGCACTTGGACTATCTAGGTTAGCTAACGGCTACTTGGACTATCTAGGTTACCTAGCGGGCACTGGGACTATGTAGGTTCCCTAGCAGGGCTTTGACTATGTAAGTTCTCTAACGGGCACTTGGACTATGTGGGTTCCCTAGCGGGCATTTGGACTATCTAGGTTACCTAACGGGCACTTGGACTATGTACGTTACTAGCGGGCATTTGGACTATGTAGGTTACCTAGCGGATACTTGGACTATGTAGGTTCCCCATCAGGGACTTGGACAATGTAGGTTAACTAGCGGGCACTTGGACTATCTAGGTTAACTAGCGGGCCCTTGCACTATGTAGGTTAACTAGCGGGCTCTTGTACTATCTAGGTTAACGAACGGGCACGTGGACTATGTAGGTAACCAAGAGGGCACTTGGACAGTCTAGGTTACCTAGAGGGCACTTGGAAAATCTAGGTTAATGAATCGGCACTTGGACTATGTAGGTTACCTCGCGGGCACTTAGACTATTTGGGTACCCTAGCGGGCATTTGGACTATCTAGGTTACCTAACGGGCATTTGGACTAAGTAGGTTCCCTAGCGGGCACTTGGATTATGTAGGTTCCCTTCTTGCACTTGGACTATGTAGGTTTCTAGCGGGCATTTGGACTATGTAGGTTACCTAGCGGGCACTTGGGCTATGTAGGTTCCCTAGCGGGCATTTGGACTATCTAGGTTACCTAACGGGCATTTGGACTACGTACGTTACTAGTGGGCATTTGGACTATGTAGGTTACCTAGCGGATACTTGGACTATGTAGGTTCCCCATCAGGGACTTGGACAATGTAGGTTAACTAGCGGGCACTTGGACTATCTAGGTTAACTAGCGGGCCCTTGGACTATGTAGGTTAACTAGCGGGCCCTTTGACGATCTAGGTTAGCAAACGGGCACTTGGACTATGTAGGTTAACTATCAGGCACTTGGACTGTCTAGGTTACCTAGCGGGCACTTGAACTATCTAGGTTAACGAACGGGCACTTGGACTATGTAGGTTAGCTAACAGGAACTTGGACTATCTAGGTTAACGAACGGGCACTTGGACTCTGGATGTTACCTAGCGGGCACTTGGACTATGGAGGTTACCCAGCGGGCACTTGGACTATCTAGGTTACCTAACGGGCACTTGGACTATGCAGGTAACCTAGCGGGCACTTGGACTGTTTAAGTTACCTAGAGGGCACATGGACTATAGGTTAACTAGCGGGCACTAGGACTATATAGGTTACCTAGCGGCCCTTAGACTATGTTGGTTACCTACCGCAACTTGGACTGTCTAAGTTAACGAACGTGCACTTAGACTATGTAAGTAACCCAGCGGGCACTTGGACAGTATAGGTTACCTAGCGGGCAATTGGACTATCTAGGTTAGCAAACCGGAACTTGGAATATCTAGGTTACCAAGCGGGCACTTGGATTATGTAGGATCCCTATTGGACATTTGTACTACTTAGGTTAACTAGCGGGCACTTTGACTATCTAGGTTAACTAGCGGGCACTTGGACTATCTAGGTCAACTAGCGGGCCATTGTACTATGTAGGTTAACTAGGGGGCACTTGGCCTATCTAGGTTACCTAACGGGAACTTGGACTATGTAGGTTTACTAGCGGACCCTTGGACTATCTAGATTAACTAGCGGGCACTTGGACGATGCAGGTTCCATAGCGGGCACTTGGACTATATAGGTTAATTAGCAGGCACTTGGACTATGGAGGTTACCTAGCGGGCACTTGGACTGTCTAGGTTACCTAACGGGCACTTGTACTATGTAGGTTAATTAGCGGGCACTTGGACTATGTAGGTTACTTAGCGGGCACTTGGACTATCTAGGTTAACGAACAGGGACGTGGACTATGTAGGTAACCTAATGGGCACTTGGAATATCTAGGTTAGGTAACGGGCACTTGGACTATCTAGGTTACCTAGCGGGAACTTGGAATATGTAGGTTACCTAGCGGGCACTTGGACTATATAGGTTACCTAGCGGGCCCTTGGTCTCTGTATGTTACCTAGCGCAACTTGGACTATGTAAGTTATCGAACGTGCACTTGGACTATGTAGGTAACCTCGCGGGCACTTGGACAGTATAGGTTACCTAGCGGGCACTTGGACTATCTAGTTTAACGAATGGGCACTTGGACTATGTAGGTTACCTAGCGGGCACTTGGACTATCTAGGTTAGTAAACCGGAACTTGGAATATCTAGGTTACCTAGCGGGCACTTGGACTATGTAGGTTACTTTGCGGGCACTTGGCCTATCTAGGTTACCTAACGGGAACTTGGACTATGTAGGTTTACTAGCGGACACTTGGACGATCTTGGTTAACTAGCGGGCACTTGGACAATGCAGGTTCCCTAGCGGGCACTATGAATATGTAGCTTCCCTAGAGGGCACTTGGACCATATAAGTTCTCTATGGGCACTTGGACTATCTGGGTTCCCTAACGGGCACTTGGAATATGAAGATTCCCTATCGGGCACTTGGACTGTGTAGGTTCCTCATTGGGCACTTGGACTATGTAGGTTCCCTATCGGGCACTTGGACTATGTAGGTTAACTAGCGGGCCCTTCGACTATCTAGGTTACCTAGCGGGCACTTGGATTATCTAGGTTAACTAGCGGGCACTTGTACAATGCAGGTTCCCTAGCGGGCACTTTGACTATGAAGGTTCCATAGAGGGCACTTGGACTATATAGGTTCCCTATGGTTACTTGGACTATCTAGGTGCCCTAACGGGCACTTGGAATACGTAGGTTCCCTTTCGCACACTTGGACTATGTAGGTTCGTCAGCGGGCACTTGGACTATGTAGGTTAACTAGCGGGCACTTGGACTATCTAGGTTGTCCAGCGGGCACTTGGACTATGTACGTCCCCTAGCGGGCACTTGGACTATGTAGGTTAACTAGCGGGCACTTGGACGATCTAGGTTATCTAGAGGGCACTTGGACTATCTAGGTTAACTAACGGACCTTGGACTATGTAGGTTAACTAGCGGGCACTTGGACGATCTAGGTTAACTAGAAGGCACTTGGACTATCTAGGTTAACTAGCGGGAACTTAGACTCTCTATGTTAACTGGCGGGCACTTGGACGATGCAGGTTCCCTAGAGGGCACTTGGACTATGTAGGTTCCCTAACGGGCACTTGGACTATGTAGGTCCCTTAGCGGGCACTTGGACTATGTTGGTTCCCTATCGGGCAGTTGGACTCTGTGGGTACCCTAACGGGCATTTGGACTATGTAGGTTCCCTAGCGGTCACTTGGACTATGTCGGTCCCTTAGCGGGCACTTGGACTATGTTAGTTCCCTATCGGGCAGTTGGACTATGTGGGTACCCTAGCAGGCATTTGGACTATCTAGGTTACCTAGCAGGCACTTTGACTATCTAGGTTAACTAACGGGCACTTGGACTATGTAGGTTACCTAGCGGGCACTTGGACTATGTAGGTCCCTAGCGGGCACTTAGACTATGTAGGTTACCTAGCAGGCACTTGGACTGTCTAGGTTACCTAGCGGGCACTTGAACTATCTAGGTTAACGAACGGACACTTGGACTATGTAGGTTAGCTAACAGGAACTTGGACTATATAGGTTAACGAACGGGCACTTGGACTATGGAGGTTACCTAGCGGGCACTTGGACTATGGAGGTTACCTAGCGGGCACTTGGACTATCTAGGTTAGCTAACGGGTACTTGGACTATCTAGGTTCCCTAGCGGGCACTTGGACTATGTAGGTTCCCTAGCAGGGTTTTTATTATGTAAGTTCTCTAATGGGCACTTGGGCTATGTGGGTTCCCTAGCGGGCATTTGGACTATCTAGGTTACCTAACGGGCACTTGGACTATGTACGTTACTAGCGGGCATTTGGACTATGTAGGTTACCTAGCGGATACTTGGACTATGTAGGTTCCCCATCAGGGACTTGGACAATGTAGGTTAACTAGCGGGCACTTGGACTATCTAGGTTAACTAGCGGGCCCTTGGACTATGTAGGTTAACTAGCGGGCCCTTTGACGATCTAGGTTAGCAAACGGGCACTTGGACTATGTAGGTTACCTAGCAGGCACTTGGACTGTCTAGGTTACCTAGAGGGCACTTGAACTATCTAGGTTAACGAACGGGCACTTGGACTATGTAGGTTAGCTAACAGGAACTTGGACTATCTAGGTTAATGAACGGGCACTTGGACTATGGAGGTTACCTAGCGGGCACTTGGACTATGGAGGTTACCTAGCGGGCACTTGGACTATCTAGGTTAGCTAACGGGTACTTGGGCTATCTAGGTTACCTAGCGGGCACTTGGACTATGTAGGTTACCTAGCGGGCACTTGTACTATCTAGGTTACCTAACGGGCACTTGGACTATGCAGGTAACCTAGCGGGCACTTGGACTATGTAGGTTAACTAGCGGGCACTTGGACTATCTAGGTTACCTAACGGGCACCTGGACTATCTAGATTACCTAGTGGGCACTTGGATTCTAAATGTTACCTAGCTGGCCCTTGGACTATGTAGGTTGCCTAGCGGGCAATTGGACTATCTAGGTTAACGAACGGGCACGTGGACTATGTAGGTAACCTAACGGGCACTTGGACTATCTAGGTTAGGTAACGGGCACTTGGACTATCTAGGTTACCTAGCGGAAACTTGGAATATGTAGGTTACCTAGAGGGCACTTGGACAATAGGCTAACTAGCGGGCACTTGGACTTATAGGTTACCTACCGGCCCTTGGACTATGTTGGTTACCTACCGCGACTTGGACTATCTAAGTTAACGAAAGTGCACTTGGACTATGTAAGTAATCTAGCGGGCACTTGGACAGTATAGGTTACCTAGCAGGCACTTGGACTATCTAGGTTAACCAATGGGCACTTGGACTACGTAGGTTACCTAGCGGGCACTTGGACTATCTAGGTTAGCAAACCAGAACTTGGAATATCTAGGTTACCTAGCGGGCACTTGGACTATGTAGGATCCCTATCGGACATTTGTACTACTTAGGTTAACTAGCGGGCACTTTGACTATCTAGGTTAACTAGCGGGCACTTGGACTATCTAGGTCAACTAGCGGGCCATTGTACTATGTAGGTTAACTAGCGGGCACTTGGCCTATCTAGGTTACCTAACGGGAACTTGGACTATGTAGGTTTACTAGCGGACCCTTGGACGATCTAGGTTAACTAGCGGGCACTTGGACAATGCAGGTTCCCTAGCGGGCACTATGAATATGTAGCTTCCCTAGAGGGAACTTGGACTATATAGGTTCCCTATGGGCACTTGGACAATCTGGGTTCCCTAACGGGCACTTGGAATATGAAGATTCCCTATCGGGCACTTGGACTATATAGGTTAAATAGCGGGCACTTGGACTATGGAGGTTAACTAGCGGGCACTTGGCCTATCTAGGTTACCTAACGGGAACTTGGACTATGTAGGTTTACTAGCGGACCCTTGGACGATCTAGGTTATCTAGCGGGCACTTGGACAATGCAGGTTCCCTAGCGGGCACTATGAATATGTAGCTTCCCTAGAGGGAATTTGGACTATATAGGTTCCCTATGGGCACTTGGACAATCTGGGTTCCCTAACGGGCACTTGGAATATGAAGATTCCCTATCGGGCACTTGGACTATATAGGTTAATTAGCGGGCACTTGGACTATGGAGGTTACCTAGCGGGCACTTGGACTATGGAGGTTAACTAGCAGGCACTTGGCCTATCTAGGTTACCTAACGGGAACTTGGACTATGTAGGTTTACTAGCGGACCCTTGGACTATCTAGATTAACTAGCGGGCACTTGGACGATGCAGGTTCCCTGGCGGGCACTTGGACTATATAGGTTAATTAGCGGGCACTTGGACTATGGAGGTTACCTAGCGGGCACTTGGACTGTCTAGGTTACCTAACGGGCACTTGGACTATGTAGGTTAATTAGCGGGCACTTGGACTATGTAGGTTACCTAGCGGGCACTTGGACTATCTAGGTTAACGAAACGGCACGTGGACTATGTAGGTAACCTAACGGGCACTTGGACTATGTAGGTTAGGTAACGGGAACTTGGACTATCTAGGTTACCTAGCGGGAACTTGGAATATGTAGGTTACCTAGCGGGCACTTGGACTATAGTTTAACTAGCGGGCACTTGGACTATATAGGTTACCTAGCGGGCCCTTGGACTATATAGGTTACCTAGCGCGACTTGGACTATCTAAGTTAACGAACGTGCACTTGGACTATGTAGGTATCCTAGCGGGCACTTGGACAGTATAGGTTACCTAGCGGGCACTTGGACTATCTAGGTTAACGAATGGGCAGTTGGACTATGTAGGTTACCTAGTGGGCACTTGGACTATCTAGGTTAGTAAACCGGAACCTGGAATATCTAGGTTACCTAGCGGGCACTTGGACTATGTAGGTTACCTTGCGGGCACTTGGCCTATCTAGGTTACCTAACGGGAACTTGGACTATGTAGGTTTACTAGCGGACACTTGGACAATCTTGGTTAACTAGCGGGCACTTGGACAATGCAGGTTCCCTAGCGGGCACTATGAATATGTAGCTTCCCTAGAGGGCACTTGGACCATATAGGTTCCCTATGGGCACTTGGACTATCTGGGTTCCCTAACGGGCACTTGGAATATGAAGTTTCCCTATCGGGCACGTGGACTATGTAGGTTCCTCATTGGGCACTTGGACTATGTAGGTTACCTAGCAGGCACTTGGACTGTCTAGGTTACCTAGCGGGCACTTGAACTATCTAGGTTAACGAACGGGCACTTGGACTATGTAGGTTAGCTAACTGGAACTTGGACTATATAGGTTAAAGAACGGGCACTTGGACTATGGAGGTTACCTAGCGGGCACATGGACTATGGAGGTTACCTAGCGGGCACTTGGACTATCTAGGTTAGCTAACGGGTACTTGGACTTTCTAGGTTCCCTAGCGGGCACTTGGACTATGTAGGTTCCCTAGCAGTGCTTTGAATATGTAAGTTCTCTAACGGGCACTTGGACTATGTGTGTTCCCTAGCGGGCATTTGGACTATCTAGGTTAACTAACGGGCACTTGGACTATGTACGTTACTAGCGGGCATTTGGACTATGTAGGTTACTTAGCGGATACTTGGACTATGTAGGTTCCCCATCAGGGACTTGGACAATGTAGGTTAACTAGCGGGCACTTGGACTATCTAGGTTAACTAGAGGGCCCTTGGACTATGTAGGTTAACTAGCGGGCCCTTTGACGATCTAGGTTAGCAAACGGGCACTTGGACTATGTAGGTTACCTAGCAGGCACTTGGACTGTCTAGGTTACCTAGCGGGCACTTGAACTATCTAGGTTAACGAACGGGCACTTGGACTATGTAGGTTAGCTAACAGGAACTTGGACTATCTAGGTTAACGAACGGGCACTTGGACTATGGAGGTTACCTAGCGGGCACTTGGACTATGGAGGTTACCTAGCGGGCACTTGGACTATCTAGGTTAGCTAACGGGTACTTGGACTATCTAGGTTACCTAGCGGGCACTTGGACTATGCAGGTAACCTAGCGGGCACTTGAACTGTTTAAGTTAACCAGGGGGCACTTGGACTATGTAGGTTAACTAGCGGGCACTTGGACTATCTAGGTTACCTAACGGGCACCTGGACTATCTAGATTACCTAGCGGGCACTTGGATTCTAAAGGTTACCTAGCCGGCCCTTGGACTATGTAGGTTACCTAGCGGGCAATTGGACGATCTAGGTTAACGAACGGGCACGTGGACTATGTAGTTAACCTAACGGGCACTTGGACTATCTAGGTTAGGTAACGGGCACTTGGACTATCTAGCTTACCTAGCGGGAACTTGGAATATGTAGGTTACCTAGAGGGCACTTGGACTATAGGTTAATTAGCGGGCACTTGGACTATATAGGTTACGTAGCGGCCCTTGGACTATGTTGGTTACCTACCGCAACTTGGACTATCTAAGTTAACGAATGGTCACTTGAACTACGTAGGTTACCTAACGGGTACTTGGACTATCTAGGTTCCCTAGCGGGCACTTGGACTATGTAGGTTCCCTAGCAGGGCTTTGACTATGTAAGTTCTCTAACGGGCACTTGGACTATGTGTGTTCCCTAGCGGGCATTTGGACTATCTAGGTTAACTAACGGGCACTTGGACTATGTACGTTACTAGCGGGCATTTGGACTATGTAGGTTACCTAGCGGATACTTGGACTATGTAGGTTCCCCATCAGGGACTTGGACAATGTAGGTTAACTAGCGGGCACTTGGACTATCTAGGTTAACTAGAGGTCCCTTGGACTATGTAGGTTAACTAGCGGGCCCTTTGACGATCTAGGTTAGCAAACGGGCACTTGGACTATGTAGGTTACCTAGCAGGCACTTGGACTGTCTAGGTTACCTAGCGGGCACTTGAACTATCTAGGTTAACGAACGGGCACTTGGACTATGTAGGTTAGCTAACAGGAACTTGGACTATCTAGGTTAACGAACGGGCACTTGGACTATGGAGGTTACCTAGCGGGCACTTGGACTATGGAGGTTACCTAGCGGGCACTTGGACTATCTAGGTTAGCTAACGGGTACTTGGACTATGTAGGTTACCTAGCGGGCACTTGGACTATGTAGGTTACCTAGCGGGCACTTGGACTATCTGGGTTACCTAACGGGCACATGGACTATGCAGGTAACCTAGCGGGCACTTGGACTGTTTAAGTTAACCAGGGGGCACTTGGACTATGTAGGTTAACTAGCGGGCACTTGGACTATCTAGGTTACCTAACGGGCACCTGGACTATCTAGATTACCTAGCGGGCACTTTGATTCTAAAGGTTACCTAGCCGGCCCTTGTACTATGTAGGTTACCTAGCGGGCAATTGGACGATCTAGGTTAACGAACGGGCACGTGGACTATGTAGTTAACGTAACGGGCACTTGGACTATCTAGGTTACCTAGCGGGAACTTGGAATATGTAGGTTACCTAGAGGGCACTTGGACTATAGGTTAATTAGCGGGCACTTGGACTATATAGGTTACCTAGCAGCCCTTGGACTATGTTGGTTACCTACCGCGACTTGGACAAGCTAAGTTAACGAATGGGCACTTGAACTACGTAGGTTACCTAGTGGGCACTTGGACTATCTAGGTTAGCAAACCGGAACTTGGAATATCTAGGTTACCTAGCGGGCACTTGGACTATGTAGGATCCCTATCGGACATTTGTAATACTTAGGTTAACTAGCGGGCCCTTTGACTATGTAGGTTAACTAGAGGGCACTTGGACTATCTAGGTCAACTAGCGGGCCATTGTACTATGTAGGTTAACTAGCGGGCACTTGGCCTATCTAGGTTACCTAACGGGAACTTGGACTATGTAGGTTTACTAGCGGACACTTGGACGATCTAGGTTAACTAGCGGGCACTTGGACAATGCAGGTTCCCTAGAGCGCACTTGGACTATGTAGGTTCCCTAACGGGCACTTGGACTATGTAGGTCCCTTAGCGGGCACTTGGATTATGTTGGTTCCCTACCGGGCAGTTGGACTCTGTGGGTACCCTAGCGGGCATTTGGACTATGTAGGTTACCTAGCGGGCACTTGGACTATGTAGGTCCCTTAGCGGGCACTTGGACTATGTTGGTTCCCTATCGGGCAGTTGGACTATGTGGGTACCCTAGCGGGCATTTGGACTATCTAGGATACCTAGCAGGCACTTTGAGTATCTACGTTAACTAACGGGCACTTGGACTATGTAGGTTCCCTAGCGGGCACTTGGACTATGTAGGTTCCCGAGCGGGCACGTGGACTATGTAGGTTACCTAGCAGGCACTTGGACTATCTAGGTTCCCTAGCGGGCACTTGAACTATCTAGGTTAACGAACGGGCACTTGGACAATGTAGTTTAGCTAACAGGAACTTAGACTATCTAGGTTAACGAACGGGCACTTGGACTATGGAGGTTACCTAGCGGGCACTTGGACTATGGAGGTTACCTAGCGGGCACTTGGGCTATCTAGGTTAGCTAACGCGTACTTGGACTATCTAGGTTCCCTAGCGGGCACTTGGACTATGTAGGTTCCCTAGCAGGTCTTTGACTATGTAAGTTCTCTAACGGGCACATGGACTATGTGTGTTCCCTAGCGGGCACTTGGACTAAATAGGTTACCTAACGGGCACTTGGACTATGTACGTTACTAGCGGGCATTTGGACTATGTAGGTTACCTAGCGGATACTTGGACTATGTAGGTTCCCCATCAGGTACTTGGACAATGTAGGTTAACTAGCGGGCACTTGGACTATGTAGGTTAGGTTTAACTTTAGACGGGCATAGGTACAGGCATTTGGGCATGTTTAGGGACAGAGTTAGAGTTCACGTTAGAGTTACGGCTGTGTGAGGATTCGGGTTATGGTAATTCTGAGGATCAAATGTAGGGGCAGTGTGAGGTGGAAGGTAAGAGTAGGCTTTAGTGCTGAAGGATGAGCGAACCTATTGTCTCATTTAGGCCTATGGTAAACTTGACTGTTTAGATATGGGTTGGGGTTAATATTTGTGTGAGGGTTAGACAGTGTGCGAGGTTAAGAGTTGGGTTCAGGCTTACGGTTTGTGTGTTACGTCCGTTTTGGATATGGTTAAGTTTAGCTCTCTGTCTAGTTTAAGGGATTGGTTTACATAAACGGTGCTATGGAGGCTTCGATTGAAGGTGAGGGATAGAGTTAAGTTAGGTTCAGGCGAAGGATGACGGTTAGGAGTAAGGTTAGTTGTAGGGGGAGCTGCATGTTCACATCAGATTTGGGGTTAGGATTAGGGTTAGCCTTAGGGTAGACATACGGTTATGGTTAGGGCTTGCTTTAGGGTGAGCCTTAGGTTAGGGTTAATTTTAAGGTTAGGAGAATACAGTTAGACCTAGGCTTAGGGTACATCTCTGTTTAGGTTTACACCTAGGGTTAGCTTTTCACCTTGTTTAGGGTTAGGATTAGGGTTGTTTTTAGGATAGGATTTAGGTATGAGGTCTAATTTAAGTGTTGGATTATTGGAAGTACATCTGCTCTCACTGGTTTTCCTTCACTGTCACGATGTTTCTGAGATTCATGGTTTAAGGGAAATCTTTCTTTTTGCCGGTTTCAAGGTCAAAAGGCGCTACCGGCAGTTTGTTTTTCCGTCAAACTTACGCTCGCTCTTTGAGAATCTTGGGTCTTTGGGAAAGCCGTGAGTCCAGCAAGTTTTTCAGATTAAGTGTGCCCCAAGCAGTAGGTTCTATCTCTGAGCAATACAGCCCGTGGAATTCCTGGGAATCTGGAACCCTGCCATGAAGTTCAGCCTGGTTGTTATTTTCACACGGAAGAAACTCCTTTGAGGTTCCCATGCCTCTGTACACTGATGCTTCCAGCAACGTCATGTCTCACAGGTCAATAGTGGCTCTTTAAGTTTCACTGGTCTAGGGAAAAGGGTGAAGCGCCTGGGTTCCCGTGCTTCACTACTTCATGGCCTGAAGAAGATGTTTATAGGCACATCGGCAAATCCACCGGTGGCAATTCTACTGTCATTGCGATGGGAAGATTTCTTATTCGTTAGGAAATGTTTTACCATGGAAGACGGGTCCCCACAGAGCTGTCTCTTTTGTGTTGAGACAAACTCTGCTGAATTTAGCTGCCAGCATCTGCGTGTTCTCACTTTCCTTTAAGGTCGATGGAGACGCACGAGTGTAAGGAAAACGGTGAATGGTGGCCGTTCGTAACCCAGAGTCATCAGAAACCGCAGAGTAAATTTTAGGAACGTAGACGAAGGACACCGGAGAAAACTTCACTCAGGGACTGCAGTGAACTCTGCTAACAATGTTGAGGCCCGACACCCCTAGTGCCTGGGGGCGACCCGTCTCCTGCCCTACGTAATTTTTTTGAGCGTGCCTCCCTCAGGTGGTGCCTTTTCTCTCCCCGCAATATTGCTCCATGAAACTGCCGATGAAAACTATTTGCCATGGGTATGTCGTTTCACAATATTGGCCTCCTCTTTGAAGAACAAATGCTTTTCTACACGGGTGCTGCCTCCCTGAACTTTCCTTTGTCTTGGCTCAATCGATGCAGATTCCTGTGCTGAATGCGCCATAGAGTGACACAGGTGAGTGCTTGTCAGTATTCCAGGCACACGCAGCAATTTCGTTTTTCCAAGACCCACCTGGCTTGATCAAGGTTGCTTATTCCCGTGAAAACGTTTTTCGTCCAAAATCTAGAGGAGCACCATTGTGCCTCTGGGAGCTACACCAGGGCCTGCTGAACAGAGGCTCCAGCGGTTTCATTTTCGGACTGAAATTCAACACGGAATTGCATGGATCTATGGAAACCATGAAGTGTGGCCGTACCAGATTCTCACATCTTCATTGTCTAATGGAAGCTTGTTTCCCAGGCTGATCCGGCTGGCACTTCATTTCTGGGCAATGACCATTTAATTGTGGACGTTCAGCCTTCTTTGGAATTCTGATACCGGCAAGATCCCGCGCCTCACTAAGACCACTCGGTGGAGGTTTAGGTGACTCAGGACAACTGTCTTTATTTCAGGCGTCTAGAACAAAGAGAATCCACAAAGGTTGATGATCACGGAGAAAGTAAAGTCCCGTTTCTTTATAGTGCCCACTCATGGCACTTCTAGCATATGAGGCCAAAGAGCTCGTGCAGCATGATATTCTCAGTTCAGGCACGCCGCCTGCAGTTTCTTTCTTGCAGAAAAATGTTTCCCAGTGTACTTCTTTAAACTGCTGCAAAATGGTGGCACAGAAGAGTTCGGTTTAGGTTTAACTTTAGACGGGCATAGGTACAGGCATTTGGGCATGTTTAGGGACAGAGTTAGAGTTCACGTTAGAGTTACGGCTGTGTGAGGATTCGGGTTATGGTAAGTCTGAGGATCAAATGTAGGGGCAGTGTGAGGTGGAAGGTAAGAGTAGGCTTTAGTGCTGAAGGATGAGCGAACCTATTGTCTCATTTAGGCCTATGGTAAACTTGACTGTTTAGATATGGGTTGGGGTTAATATTTGTGTGAGGGTTAGACAGTGTGCGAGGTTAAGAGTTGGGTTCAGGCTTACGGTTTGTGTGTTACGTCCGTTTTGGTTATGGTTAAGTTTAGCTCTCTGTCTAGTTTAAGGGATTGGATTACATTAACGGTGCTATGGAGGCTTCGATTGAAGGTGAGGGATAGAGTTAAGTTAGGTTCAGGCGAAGGATGACGGTTAGGAGTAAGGTTAGTTGTAGGGGGAGCTGCATGTTCACATCAGATTTGGGGTTAGGATTAGGGTTAGCCTTAGGGTAGACATACGGTTATGGTTAGGGCTTGCTTTAGGGTGAGCCTTAGGTTAGGGTTAATTTTAAGGTTAGGAGAATACAGTTAGACCTAGGCTTAGGGTACATCTCTGTTTAGGTTTACACCTAGGGTTAGCTTTTCACCTTGTTTAGGATTAGGAGTAGGGTTGTTTTTAGGATAGGATTTAGGTATGAGGTCTAATTTAAGTGTTGGATTGTTGGAAGTACATCTGCTCTCACTGGTTTTCCTTCACTGTCACGATGTTTCTGAGATTCATGGTTTAAGGGAAATCTTCCTTCTTGCCGGTTTCAAGGTCAAAAGGCGCTACCGGCAGTTTGTTTTTCCGTCAAACTTACGCTCGCTCTTTGAGAATCTTGGGTCTTTGGGAAAGCCGTGAGTCCAGCAAGTTTTTCAGATTAAGTGTGCCCCAAGCAGTAGGTTCTATCTCTGAGCAATACAGCCCGTGGAATTCCTGGGAATCTGGAACCCTGCCATGAAGTTCAGCCTGGTTGTTATTTTCACACGGAAGAAACTCCTTTGAGGTTCCCATGCCTCTGTACACTGATGCTTCCAGCAACGTCATGTCTCACAGGTCAATAGTGGCTCTTTAAGTTTCACTGGTCTAGGGAAAAGGGTGAAGCGCCTGGGTTCCCGTGCTTCACTACTTCATGGCCTGAAGAAGATGTTTATAGGCACATCGGCAAATCCACCGGTGGCAATTCTACTGTCATTGCGATGGGAAGATTTCTTATTCGTTAGGAAATGTTTTACCATGGAAGACGGGTCCCCACAGAGCTGTCTCTTTTGTGTTGAGACAAACTCTGCTGAATTTAGCTGCCAGCATCTGCGTGTTCTCCCTTTCCTTTAAGGTCGATGGAGACGCACGAGTGTAAGGAAAACGGTGAATGGTGGCCGTTCGTAACCCAGAGTCATCAGAAACCGCAGAGTAAATTTTAGGAACGTAGACGAAGGACACCGGAGAAAACTTCACTCAGGGACTGCAGTGAACTCTGCTAACAATGTTGAGGCCCGACACCCCTAGTGCCTGGGGGCGACCCGTCTCCTGCCCTACGTAATTTTTTTGAGCGTGCCTCCCTCAGGTGGTGCCTTTTCTCTCCCCGCAATATTGCTCCATGAAACTGCCGATGAAAACTATTTGCCATGGGTATGTCGTTTCACAATATTGGCCTCCTCTTTGAAGAACAAATGCTTTTCTACACGGGTGCTGCCTCCCTGAACTTTCCTTTGTCTTGGCTCAATCGATGCAGATTCCTGTGCTGAATGCGCCATAGAGTGACACAGGTGAGTGCTTGTCAGTATTCCAGGCACACGCAGCAATTTCGTTTTTCCAAGACCCACCTGGCTTGATCAAGGTTGCTTATTCCCGTGAAAACGTTTTTCGTCCAAAATCTAGAGGAGCACCATTGTGCCTCTGGGAGCTACACCAGGGCCTGCTGAACAGAGGCTCCAGCGGTTTCATTTTCGGACTGAAATTCAACACGGAATTGCATGGATCTATGGAAACCATGAAGTGTGGCCGTACCAGATTCTCACATCTTCATTGTCTAATGGAAGCTTGTTTCCCAGGCTGATCCGGCTGGCGCTTCATTTCTGGGCAATGACCATTTAATTGTGGACGTTCAGCCTTCTTCGGAATTCTGATACCGGCAAGTTCCCGCGCCTCACTAAGACCACTCGGTGGAGGTTTAGGTGACTCAGGACAACTGTCTTTATTTCAGGCGTCTAGAACAAAGAGAATCCACAAAGGTTGATGATCACGGAGAAAGTAAAGTCCCGTTTCTTTATAGTGCCCACTCATGGCACTTCTAGCATCTGAGGCCAAAGAGCTCGTGCAGCATGATATTCTCAGTTCAGGCACGCCGCCTGCAGTTTCTTTCTTGCAGAAAAATCTTTCCCAGTGTACTTCTTTAAACTGCTGCAAAATGGTGGCACAGAAGATTTCGGTTTAGGTTTAACTTTAGACGGGCATAGGTACAGGCATTTGGGCATGTTTAGGGACAGAGTTAGAGTTCACGTTAGAGTTACGGCTGTGTGAGGATTCGGGTTATGGTAAGTCTGAAGATCAAATGTAGGGGCAGTGTGAGGTGGAAGGTAAGAGTAGGGTTTAGTGCTTAAGGATGAGCGAACCTATTGTCTCATTTAGGCCTATGGTAAACTTGACTGTTTAGATATGGGTTGGGGTTAATATTTGTGTGAGGGTTAGACAGTGTGCGAGGTTAAGAGTTGGGTTCAGGCTTACGGTTTGTGTGTTACGTCCGTTTTGGTTATAGTTAAGTTTAGCTCTCTGTCTAGTTTAAGGGATTGGATTACATTAACGGTGCTATGGAGGCTTCGATTGAAGGTGAGGGATAGAGTTAAGTTAGGTTCAGGCGAAGGATGACGGTTAGGAGTAAGGTTAGTTGTAGGGGGAGCTGCATGTTCACATCAGATTTGGGGTTAGGATTAGGGTTAGCCTTAGGGTAGACATACGGTTATGGTTAGGGCTTGCTTTAGGGTGAGCCTTAGGTTAGGGTTAATTTTAAGGTTAGGAGAATACAGTTAGACCTAGGCTTAGGATACATCTCTGTTTAGGTTACACCTAGGGTTAGCTTTTCACCTTGTTTAGGGTTAGGATTAGGGTTGTTTTTAGGATAGGATTTAGGTATGAGGTCTAATTTAAGTGTTGGATTATTGGAAGTACATCTGCTCTCACTGGTTTTCCTTCACTGTCACGATGTTTCTGAGATTCATGGTTTAAGGGAAATCTTCCGTCTTGCCGGTTTCAAGGTCAAAAGGCGCTACCGGCAGTTTGTTTTTCCGTCAAACTTACGCTCGCTCTTTGAGAATCTTGGGTCTTTGGGAAAGCCGTGAGTCCAGCAAGTTTTTCAGATTAAGTGTGCCCCAAGCAGTAGGTTCTATCTCTGAGCAATACAGCCCGTGGAATTCCTGGGAATCTGGAACCCGGCCATGAAGTTCAGCCTGGTTGTTATTTTCACATGGAAGAAACTCCTTTGAGGTTCCCATGCCTCTGTACACTGATGCTTCCAGCAACGTCATGTCTCACAGGTCAATAGTGGCTCTTTAAGTTTCACTGGTCTAGGGAAAAGGGTGAAGCGCCTGGGTTCCCGTGCTTCACTACTACTTCATGGCCTGAAGAAGATGTTTATAGGCACATCGGCAAATCCACCGGTGGCAATTCTACTGTCATTGCGATGGGAAGATTTCTTATTCGTTAGGAAATGTTTTACCATGGAAGACGGGTCCCCACAGAGCTGTCTCTTTTGTGTTGAGACAAACTCTGCTGAATTTAGCTGCCAGCATCTGCGTGTTCTCCCTTTCCTTTAAGGTCGATGGAGACGCACGAGTGTAAGGAAAACGGTGAATGGTGGCCGTTCGTAACCCAGAGTCATCAGAAACCGCAGAGTAAATTTTAGGAACGTAGACGAAGGACACCGGAGAAAACTTCACTCAGGGACTTCAGTGAACTCTGCTAACAATGTTGAGGCCCGACACCCCTAGTGCCTGGGGGCGACCCGTCTCCTGCCCTACGTAGTTTTTTTGAGCGTGCCTCCCTCAGGTGGTGCCTTTTCTCTCCCCGCAATATTGCTCCATGAAACTGCCGATGAAAACTATTTGCCATGGGTATGTCGTTTCACAATATTGGCCTCCTCTTTGAAGAACAAATGCTTTTCTACACGGGTGCTGCCTCCCTGAACTTTCCTTTGTCTTGGCTCAATCGATGCAGATTCCTGTGCTGAATGCGCCATAGAGTGACACAGGTGAGTGCTTGTCAGTATTCCAGGCACACGCAGCAATTTCGTTTTTCCAAGACCCACCTGGCTTGATCAAGGTTGCTTATTCCCGTGAAAACGTTTTTCGTCCAAAATCTAGAGGAGCACCATTGTGCCTCTGGGAGCTACACCAGGGCCTGCTGAACAGAGGCTCCAGCGGTTTCATTTTCGGACTGAAATTCAAGACGGAATAGCATGGATCTATGGAAACCATGAAGTGTGGCCGTACCAGATTCTCACATCTTCATTGTCTAATGGAAGCTTGTTTCCCAGGCTAATCCGGCTGGCGCTTCATTTCTGGGCAATGACCATTTAATTGTGGACGTTCAGCCTTCTTCGGAATTCTGATACCGGCAAGTTCCCGCGCCTCACTCGGTGGTGGTTTAGGTGACTCAGGACAACTGTCTTTATTTCAGGCGTCTAGAACAAAGAGAATCCACAAAGGTTGATGATCACGGAGAAAGTAAAGTCCCGTTTCTTTATAGTGCCCACTCATGGCACTTCTAGCATCTGAGGCCAAAGAGCTCGTGCAGCATGATATTCTCAGTCAGGCACGCCGCCTGCAGTTTCTTTCTTGCAGAAAAATCTTTCCCACTGTACTTCTTTAAACTGCTGAAAAATGGTGGCACAGAAGAGTTCGGTTTAGGTTTAACTTTAGACGGGCATAGGTACAGGCATTTGGGCATGTTTAGGGACAGAGAGTTCACGTTAGAGTTACGGCTGTGTGAGGATTCGGGTTATGGTAAGTCTGAGGATCAAATGTAGGGGCAGTGTGAGGTGGAAGGTAAGAGTAGGGTTTAGTGCTTAAGGATGAGCGAACCTATTGTCTCATTTAGGCCTATGGTAAACTTGACTGTTTAGATATGGGTTGGGGTTAATATTTGTGTGAGGGTTAGACAGTGTGCGAGGTTAAGAGTTGGGTTCAGGCTTACGGTTTGTGTGTTACGTCCGTTTTGGTTATGGTTAAGTTTAGCTCTCTGTCTAGTTTAAGGGATTGGATTACATTAACGGTGCTATGGAGGCTTCGATTGAAGGTGAGGGATAGAGTTAAGTTAGGTTCAGGCGAAGGATGACGGTTAGGAGTAAGGTTAGTTGTAGGGGGAGCTGCATGTTCACATCAGATTTGGGGTTAGGATTAGGGTTAGCCTTAGGGTAGACATACGGTTATGGTTAGGGCTTGCTTTAGGGTGAGCCTTAGGTTAGGGTTAATTTTAAGGTTAGGAGAATACAGTTAGACCTAGGCTTAGGGTACATCTCTGTTTAGGTTTACACCTAGGGTTAGCTTTTCACCTTGTTTAGGGTTAGGATTAGGGTTGTTTTTAGGATAGGATTTAGGTATGAGGTCTAATTTAAGTGTTGGATTATTGGAAGTACATCTGCTCTCACTGGTTTTCCTTCACTGTCACGATGTTTCTGAGATTCATGGTTTAAGGGAAATCTTCCTTCTTGCCGGTTTCAAGGTCAAAAGGCGCTACCGGCAGTTTGTTTTTCCGTCAAACTTACGCTCGCTCTTTGAGAATCTTGGGTCTTTGGGAAAGCCGTGAGTCCAGCAAGTTTTTCAGATTAAGTGTGCCCCAAGCAGTAGGTTCTATCTCTGAGCAATACAGCCCGTGGAATTCCTGGGAACCTGGAACCCGGCCATGAAGTTCAGCCTGGTTGTTATTTTCACACGGAAGAAACTCCTTTGAGGTTCCCATGCCTCTGTACACTGATGCTTCCAGCAACGTCATGTCTCACAGGTCAATAGTGGCTCTTTAAGTTTCACTGGTCTAGGGAAAAGGGTGAAGCGCCTGGGTTCCCGTGCTTCACTACTTCATGGCCTGAAGAAGATGTTTATAGGCACATCGGCAAATCCACCGGTGGCAATTCTACTGTCATTGCGATGGGAAGATTTCTTATTCGTTAGGAAATGTTTTACCATGGAAGACGGGTCCCCACAGAGCTGTCTCTTTTGTGTTGAGACAAACTCTGCTGAATTTAGCTGCCAGCATCTGCGTGTTCTCCCTTTCCTTTAAGGTCGATGGAGACGCACGAGTGTAAGGAAAATGGTGAATGGTGGCCGTTCGTAACCCAGAGTCATCAGAAACCGCAGAGTAAATTTTAGGAACGTAGACGAAGGACACCGGAGAAAACTTCACTCAGGGACTTCAGTGAACTCTGCTAACAATGTTGAGGCCCGACACCCCTAGTGCCTGGGGGCGACCCGTCTCCTGCCCTACGTAGTTTTTTTGAGCGTGCCTCCCTCAGGTGGTGCCTTTTCTCTCCCCGCAATATTGCTCCATGAAACTGCCGATGAAAACTATTTGCCATGGGTATGTCGTTTCACAATATTGGCCTCCTCTTTGAAGAACAAATGCTTTTCTACACGGGTGCTGCCTCCCTGAACTTTCCTTTGTCTTGGCTCAATCGATGCAGATTCCTGTGCTGAATGCGCCATAGAGTGACACAGGTGAGTGCTTGTCAGTATTCCAGGCACACGCAGCAATTTCGTTTTTCCAAGACCCACCTGGCTTGATCAAGGTTGCTTATTCCCGTGAAAACGTTTTTCGTCCAAAATCTAGAGGAGCACCATTGTGCCTCTGGGAGCTACACCAGGGCCTGCTGAACAGAGGCTCCAGCGGTTTCATTTTCAGACTGAAATTCAAGACGGAATTGCATGGATCTATGGAAACCATGAAGTGTGGCCGTACCAGATTCTCACATCTTCATTGTCTAATGGAAGCTTGTTTCCCAGGCTGATCCGGCTGGCGCTTCATTTCTGGGCAATGACCATTTAATTGTGGACGTTCAGCCTTCTTCGGAATTCTGATACCGGCAAGTTCCCGCGCCTCACTCGGTGGTGGTTTAGGTGACTCAGGACAACTGTCTTTATTTCAGGCGTCTAGAACAAAGAGAATCCACAAAGGTTGATGATCACGGAGAAAGTAAAGTCCCGTTTCTTTATAGTGCCCACTCATGGCACTTCTAGCATCTGAGGCCAAAGAGCTCGTGCAGCATGATATTCTCAGTCAGGCACGCCGCCTGCAGTTTCTTTCTTGCAGAAAAATCTTTCCCACTGTACTTCTTTAAACTGCTGAAAAATGGTGGCACAGAAGAGTTCGGTTTAGGTTTAACTTTAGACGGGCATAGGTACAGGCATTTGGGCATGTTTAGGGACAGAGAGTTCACGTTAGAGTTACGGCTGTGTGAGGATTCGGGTTATGGTAAGTCTGAGGATCAAATGTAGGGGCAGTGTGAGGTGGAAGGTAAGAGTAGGGTTTAGTGCTTAAGGATGAGCGAACCTATTGTCTCATTTAGGCCTATGGTAAACTTGACTGTTTAGATATGGGTTGGGGTTAATATTTGTGTGAGGGTTAGACAGTGTGCGAGGTTAAGAGTTGGGTTCAGGCTTACGGTTTGTGTGTTACGTCCGTTTTGGTTATGGTTAAGTTTAGCTCTCTGTCTAGTTTAAGGGATTGGATTACATTAACGGTGCTATGGAGGCTTCGATTGAAGGTGAGGGATAGAGTTAAGTTAGGTTCAGGCGAAGGATGACGGTTAGGAGTAAGGTTAGTTGTAGGGGGAGCTGCATGTTCACATCAGATTTGGGGTTAGGATTAGGGTTAGCCTTAGGGTAGACATACGGTTATGGTTAGGGCTTGCTTTAGGGTGAGCCTTAGGTTAGGGTTAATTTTAAGGTTAGGAGAATACAGTTAGACCTAGGCTTAGGGTACATCTCTGTTTAGGTTTACACCTAGGGTTAGCTTTTCACCTTGTTTAGGGTTAGGATTAGGGTTGTTTTTAGGATAGGATTTAGGTATGAGGTCTAATTTAAGTGTTGGATTATTGGAAGTACATCTGCTCTCACTGGTTTTCCTTCACTGTCACGATGTTTCTGAGATTCATGGTTTAAGGGAAATCTTCCTTCTTGCCGGTTTCAAGGTCAAAAGGCGCTACCGGCAGTTTGTTTTTCCGTCAAACTTACGCTCGCTCTTTGAGAATCTTGGGTCTTTGGGAAAGCCGTGAGTCCAGCAAGTTTTTCAGATTAAGTGTGCCCCAAGCAGTAGGTTCTATCTCTGAGCAATACAGCCCGTGGAATTCCTGGGAACCTGGAACCCGGCCATGAAGTTCAGCCTGGTTGTTATTTTCACACGGAAGAAACTCCTTTGAGGTTCCCATGCCTCTGTACACTGATGCTTCCAGCAACGTCATGTCTCACAGGTCAATAGTGGCTCTTTAAGTTTCACTGGTCTAGGGAAAAGGGTGAAGCGCCTGGGTTCCCGTGCTTCACTACTTCATGGCCTGAAGAAGATGTTTATAGGCACATCGGCAAATCCACCGGTGGCAATTCTACTGTCATTGCGATGGGAAGATTTCTTATTCGTTAGGAAATGTTTTACCATGGAAGACGGGTCCCCACAGAGCTGTCTCTTTTGTGTTGAGACAAACTCTGCTGAATTTAGCTGCCAGCATCTGCGTGTTCTCCCTTTCCTTTAAGGTCGATGGAGACGCACGAGTGTAAGGAAAATGGTGAATGGTGGCCGTTCGTAACCCAGAGTCATCAGAAACCGCAGAGTAAATTTTAGGAACGTAGACGAAGGACACCGGAGAAAACTTCACTCAGGGACTTCAGTGAACTCTGCTAACAATGTTGAGGCCCGACACCCCTAGTGCCTGGGGGCGACCCGTCTCCTGCCCTACGTAGTTTTTTTGAGCGTGCCTCCCTCAGGTGGTGCCTTTTCTCTCCCCGCAATATTGCTCCATGAAACTGCCGATGAAAACTATTTGCCATGGGTATGTCGTTTCACAATATTGGCCTCCTCTTTGAAGAACAAATGCTTTCTACACGGGTGCTGCCTCCCTGAACTTTCCTTTGTCTTGGCTCAATCGATGCAGATTCCTGTGCTGAATGCGCCATAGAGTGACACAGGTGAGTGCTTGTCAGTATTCCAGGCACACGCAGCAATTTCGTTTTTCCAAGACCCACCTGGCTTGATCAAGGTTGCTTATTCCCGTGAAAACGTTTTTCGTCCAAAATCTAGAGGAGCACCATTGTGCCTCTGGGAGCTACACCAGGGCCTGCTGAACAGAGGCTCCAGCGGTTTCATTTTCGGACTGAAATTCAAGAAGGAATTGCATGGATCTATGGAAACCATGAAGTGTGGCCGTACCAGATTCTCACATCTTCATTGTCTAATGGAAGCTTGTTTCCCAGGCTGATCCGGCTGGCGCTTCATTTCTGGGCAATGACCATTTAATTGTGGACGTTCAGCCTTCTTCGGAATTCTGATACCGGCAAGTTCCAGCGCCTCACTCGGTGGTGGTTTAGGTGACTCAGGACAACTGTCTTTATTTCAGGCGTCTAGAACAAAGAGAATCCACAAAGGTTGATGATCACGGAGAAAGTAAAGTCCCGTTTCTTTATAGTGCCCACTCATGGCACTTCTAGCATCTGAGGCCAAAGAGCTCGTGCAGCATGATATTCTCAGTCAGGCACGCCGCCTGCAGTTTCTTTCTTGCAGAAAAATCTTTCCCACTGTACTTCTTTAAACTGCTGAAAAATGGTGGCACAGAAGAGTTCGGTTTAGGTTTAACTTTAGACGGGCATAGGTACAGGCATTTGGGCATGTTTAGGGACAGAGAGTTCACGTTAGAGTTACGGCTGTGTGAGGATTCGGGTTATGGTAAGTCTGAGGATCAAATGTAGGGGCAGTGTGAGGTGGAAGGTAAGAGTAGGGTTTAGTGCTTAAGGATGAGCGAACCTATTGTCTCATTTAGGCCTATGGTAAACTTGACTGTTTAGATATGGGTTGGGGTTAATATTTGTGTGAGGGTTAGACAGTGTGCGAGGTTAAGAGTTGGGTTCAGGCTTACGGTTTGTGTGTTACGTCCGTTTTGGTTATGGTTAAGTTTAGCTCTCTGTCTAGTTTAAGGGATTGGATTACATTAACGGTGCTATGGAGGCTTCGATTGAAGGTGAGGGATAGAGTTAAGTTAGGTTCAGGCGAAGGATGACGGTTAGGAGTAAGGTTAGTTGTAGGGGGAGCTGCATGTTCACATCAGATTTGGGGTTAGCATTAGGGTTAGCCTTAGGGTAGACATACGGTTATGGTTAGGGCTTGCTTTAGGGTGAGCCTTAGGTTAGGGTTAATTTTAAGGTTAGGAGAATACAGTTAGACCTAGGCTTAGGGTACATCTCTGTTTAGGTTTACACCTAGGGTTAGCTTTTCACCTTGTTTAGGGTTAGGATTAGGGTTGTTTTTAGGATAGGATTTAGGTATGAGGTCTAATTTAAGTGTTGGATTATTGGAAGTACATCTGCTCTCACTGGTTTTCCTTCACTGTCACGATGTTTCTGAGATTCATGGTTTAAGGGAAATCTTCCGTCTTGCCGGTTTCAAGGTCAAAAGGCGCTACCGGCAGTTTGTTTTTCCGTCAAACTTACGCTCGCTCTTTGAGAATCTTGGGTCTTTGGGAAAGCCGTGAGTCCAGCAAGTTTTTCAGATTAAGTGTGCCCCAAGCAGTAGGTTCTATCTCTGAGCAATACAGCCCGTGGAATTCCTGGGAATCTGGAACCCGGCCATGAAGTTCAGCCTGGTTGTTATTTTCACATGGAAGAAACTCCTTTGAGGTTCCCATGCCTCTGTACACTGATGCTTCCAGCAACGTCATGTCTCACAGGTCAATAGTGGCTCTTTAAGTTTCACTGGTCTAGGGAAAAGGGTGAAGCGCCTGGGTTCCCGTGCTTCACTACTTCATGGCCTGAAGAAGATGTTTATAGGCACATCGGCAAATCCACCGGTGGCAATTCTACTGTCATTGCGATGGGAAGATTTCTTATTCGTTAGGAAATGTTTTACCATGGAAGACGGGTCCCCACAGAGCTGTCTCTTTTGTGTTGAGACAAACTCTGCTGAATTTAGCTGCCAGCATCTGCGTGTTCTCCCTTTCCTTTAAGGTCGATGGAGACGCACGAGTGTAAGGAAAACGGTGAATGGTGGCCGTTCGTAACCCAGAGTCATCAGAAACCGCAGAGTAAATTTTAGGAACGTAGACGAAGGACACCGGAGAAAACTTCACTCAGGGACTTCAGTGAACTCTGCTAACAATGTTGAGGCCCGACACCCCTAGTGCCTGGGGGCGACCCGTCTCCTGCCCTACGTAGTTTTTTTGAGCGTGCCTCCCTCAGGTGGTGCCTTTTCTCTCCCCGCAATATTGCTCCATGAAACTGCCGATGAAAACTATTTGCCATGGGTATGTCGTTTCACAATATTGGCCTCCTCTTTGAAGAACAAATGCTTTTCTACACGGGTGCTGCCTCCCTGAACTTTCCTTTGTCTTGGCTCAATCGATGCAGATTCCTGTGCTGAATGCGCCATAGAGTGACACAGGTGAGTGCTTGTCAGTATTCCAGGCACACGCAGCAATTTCGTTTTTCCAAGACCCACCTGGCTTGATCAAGGTTGCTTATTCCCGTGAAAACGTTTTTCGTCCAAAATCTAGAGGAGCACCATTGTGCCTCTGGGAGCTACACCAGGGCCTGCTGAACAGAGGCTCCAGCGGTTTCATTTTCGGACTGAAATTCAAGACGGAATAGCATGGATCTATGGAAACCATGAAGTGTGGCCGTACCAGATTCTCACATCTTCATTGTCTAATGGAAGCTTGTTTCCCAGGCTAATCCGGCTGGCGCTTCATTTCTGGGCAATGACCATTTAATTGTGGACGTTCAGCCTTCTTCGGAATTCTGATACCGGCAAGTTCCAGCGCCTCACTCGGTGGTGGTTTAGGTGACTCAGGACAACTGTCTTTATTTCAGGCGTCTAGAACAAAGAGAATCCACAAAGGTTGATGATCACGGAGAAAGTAAAGTCCCGTTTCTTTATAGTGCCCACTCATGGCACTTCTAGCATCTGAGGCCAAAGAGCTCGTGCAGCATGATATTCTCAGTCAGGCACGCCGCCTGCAGTTTCTTTCTTGCAGAAAAATCTTTCCCACTGTACTTCTTTAAACTGCTGAAAAATGGTGGCACAGAAGAGTTCGGTTTAGGTTTAACTTTAGACGGGCATAGGTACAGGCATTTGGGCATGTTTAGGGACAGAGAGTTCACGTTAGAGTTACGGCTGTGTGAGGATTCGGGTTATGGTAAGTCTGAGGATCAAATGTAGGGGCAGTGTGAGGTGGAAGGTAAGAGTAGGGTTTAGTGCTTAAGGATGAGCGAACCTATTGTCTCATTTAGGCCTATGGTAAACTTGACTGTTTAGATATGGGTTGGGGTTAATATTTGTGTGAGGGTTAGACAGTGTGCGAGGTTAAGAGTTGGGTTCAGGCTTACGGTTTGTGTGTTACGTCCGTTTTGGTTATGGTTAAGTTTAGCTCTCTGTCTAGTTTAAGGGATTGGATTACATTAACGGTGCTATGGAGGCTTCGATTGAAGGTGAGGGATAGAGTTAAGTTAGGTTCAGGCGAAGGATGACGGTTAGGAGTAAGGTTAGTTGTAGGGGGAGCTGCATGTTCACATCAGATTTGGGGTTAGGATTAGGGTTAGCCTTAGGGTAGACATACGGTTATGGTTAGGGCTTGCTTTAGGGTGAGCCTTAGGTTAGGGTTAATTTTAAGGTTAGGAGAATACAGTTAGACCTAGGCTTAGGGTACATCTCTGTTTAGGTTTACACCTAGGGTTAGCTTTTCACCTTGTTTAGGGTTAGGATTAGGGTTGTTTTTAGGATAGGATTTAGGTATGAGGTCTAATTTAAGTGTTGGATTATTGGAAGTACATCTGCTCTCACTGGTTTTCCTTCACTGTCACGATGTTTCTGAGATTCATGGTTTAAGGGAAATCTTCCGTCTTGCCGGTTTCAAGGTCAAAAGGCGCTACCGGCAGTTTGTTTTTCCGTCAAACTTACGCTCGCTCTTTGAGAATCTTGGGTCTTTGGGAAAGCCGTGAGTCCAGCAAGTTTTTCAGATTAAGTGTGCCCCAAGCAGTAGGTTCTATCTCTGAGCAATACAGCCCGTGGAATTCCTGGGAACCTGGAACCCGGCCATGAAGTTCAGCCTGGTTGTTATTTTCACACGGAAGAAACTCCTTTGAGGTTCCCATGCCTCTGTACACTGATGCTTCCAGCAACGTCATGTCTCACAGGTCAATAGTGGCTCTTTAAGTTTCACTGGTCTAGGGAAAAGGGTGAAGCGCCTGGGTTCCCGTGCTTCACTACTTCATGGCCTGAAGAAGATGTTTATAGGCACATCGGCAAATCCACCGGTGGCAATTCTACTGTCATTGCGATGGGAAGATTTCTTATTCGTTAGGAAATGTTTTACCATGGAAGACGGGTCCCCACAGAGCTGTCTCTTTTGTGTTGAGACAAACTCTGCTGAATTTAGCTGCCAGCATCTGCGTGTTCTCCCTTTCCTTTAAGGTCGATGGAGACGCACGAGTGTAAGGAAAACGGTGAATGGTGGCCGTTCGTAACCCAGAGTCATCAGAAACCGCAGAGTAAATTTTAGGAACGTAGACGAAGGACACCGGAGAAAACTTCACTCAGGGACTTCAGTGAACTCTGCTAACAATGTTGAGGCCCGACACCCCTAGTGCCTGGGGGCGACCCGTCTCCTGCCCTACGTAGTTTTTTTGAGCGTGCCTCCCTCAGGTGGTGCCTTTTCTCTCCCCGCAATATTGCTCCATGAAACTGCCGATGAAAACTATTTGCCATGGGTATGTCGTTTCACAATATTGGCCTCCTCTTTGAAGAACAAATGCTTTTCTACACGGGTGCTGCCTCCCTGAACTTTCCTTTGTCTTGGCTCAATCGATGCAGATTCCTGTGCTGAATGCGCCATAGAGTGACACAGGTGAGTGCTTGTCAGTATTCCAGGCACACGCAGCAATTTCGTTTTTCCAAGACCCACCTGGCTTGATCAAGGTTGCTTATTCCCGTGAAAACGTTTTTCGTCCAAAATCTAGAGGAGCACCATTGTGCCTCTGGGAGCTACACCAGGGCCTGCTGAACAGAGGCTCCAGCGGTTTCATTTTCGGACTGAAATTCAAGACGGAATAGCATGGATCTATGGAAACCATGAAGTGTGGCCGTACCAGATTCTCACATCTTCATTGTCTAATGGAAGCTTGTTTCCCAGGCTAATCCGGCTGGCGCTTCATTTCTGGGCAATGACCATTTAATTGTGGACGTTCAGCCTTCTTCGGAATTCTGATACCGGCAAGTTCCAGCGCCTCACTCGGTGGTGGTTTAGGTGACTCAGGACAACTGTCTTTATTTCAGGCGTCTAGAACAAAGAGAATCCACAAAGGTTGATGATCACGGAGAAAGTAAAGTCCCGTTTCTTTATAGTGCCCACTCATGGCACTTCTAGCATCTGAGGCCAAAGAGCTCGTGCAGCATGATATTCTCAGTCAGGCACGCCGCCTGCAGTTTCTTTCTTGCAGAAAAATCTTTCCCACTGTACTTCTTTAAACTGCTGCAAAATGGTGGCACAGAAGAGTTCGGTTTAGGTTTAACTTTAGACGGGCATAGGTACAGGCATTTGGGCATGTTTAGGGACAGAGAGTTCACGTTAGAGTTACGGCTGTGTGAGGATTCGGGTTATGGTAAGTCTGAGGATCAAATGTAGGGGCAGTGTGAGGTGGAAGGTAAGAGTAGGGTTTAGTGCTTAAGGATGAGCGAACCTATTGTCTCATTTAGGCCTATGGTAAAGTTGACTGTTTAGATATGGGTTGGGGTTAATATTTGTGTGAGGGTTAGACAGTGTGCGAGGTTAAGAGTTGGGTTCAGGCTTACGGTTTGTGTGTTACGTCCGTTTTGGTTATGGTTAAGTTTAGCTCTCTGTCTAGTTTAAGGGATTGGATTACATTAACGGTGCTATGGAGGCTTCGATTGAAGGTGAGGGATAGAGTTAAGTTAGGTTCAGGCGAAGGATGACGGTTAGGAGTAAGGTTAGTTGTAGGGGGAGCTGCATGTTCACATCAGATTTGGGGTTAGGATTAGGGTTAGCCTTAGGGTAGACATACGGTTATGGTTAGGGCTTGCTTTAGGGTGAGCCTTAGGTTAGGGTTAATTTTAAGGTTAGGAGAATACAGTTAGACCTAGGCTTAGGGTACATCTCTGTTTAGGTTTACACCTAGGGTTAGCTTTTCACCTTGTTTAGGGTTAGGATTAGGGTTGTTTTTAGGATAGGATTTAGGTATGAGGTCTAATTTAAGTGTTGGATTATTGGAAGTACATCTGCTCTCACTGGTTTTCCTTCACTGTCACGATGTTTCTGAGATTCATGGTTTAAGGGAAATCTTCCTTCTTGCCGGTTTCAAGGTCAAAAGGCGCTACCGGCAGTTTGTTTTTCCGTCAAACTTACGCTCGCTCTTTGAGAATCTTGGGTCTTTGGGAAAGCCGTGAGTCCAGCAAGTTTTTCAGATTAAGTGTGCCCCAAGCAGTAGGTTCTATCTCTGAGCAATACAGCCCGTGGAATTCCTGGGAACCTGGAACCCGGCCATGAAGTTCAGCCTGGTTGTTATTTTCACACGGAAGAAACTCCTTTGAGGTTCCCATGCCTCTGTACACTGATGCTTCCAGCAACGTCATGTCTCACAGGTCAATAGTGGCTCTTTAAGTTTCACTGGTCTAGGGAAAAGGGTGAAGCGCCTGGGTTCCCGTGCTTCACTACTTCATGGCCTGAAGAAGATGTTTATAGGCACATCGGCAAATCCACCGGTGGCAATTCTACTGTCATTGCGATGGGAAGATTTCTTATTCGTTAGGAAATGTTTTACCATGGAAGACGGGTCCCCACAGAGCTGTCTCTTTTGTGTTGAGACAAACTCTGCGGAATTTAGCTGCCAGCATCTGCGTGTTCTCCCTTTCCTTTAAGGTCGATGGAGACGCACGAGTGTAAGGAAAATGGTGAATGGTGGCCGTTCGTAACCCAGAGTCATCAGAAACCGCAGAGTAAATTTTAGGAACGTAGACGAAGGACACCGGAGAAAACTTCACTCAGGGACTTCAGTGAACTCTGCTAACAATGTTGAGGCCCGACACCCCTAGTGCCTGGGGGCGACCCGTCTCCTGCCCTACGTAGTTTTTTTGAGCGTGCCTCCCTCAGGTGGTGCCTTTTCTCTCCCCGCAATATTGCTCCATGAAACTGCCGATGAAAACTATTTGCCATGGGTATGTCGTTTCACAATATTGGCCTCCTCTTTGAAGAACAAATGCTTTTCTACACGGGTGCTGCCTCCCTGAACTTTCCTTTGTCTTGGCTCAATCGATGCAGATTCCTGTGCTGAATGCGCCATAGAGTGACACAGGTGAGTGCTTGTCAGTATTCCAGGCACACGCAGCAATTTCGTTTTTCCAAGACCCACCTGGCTTGATCAAGGTTGCTTATTCCCGTGAAAACGTTTTTCGTCCAAAATCTAGAGGAGCACCATTGTGCCTCTGGGAGCTACACCAGGGCCTGCTGAACAGAGGCTCCAGCGGTTTCATTTTCAGACTGAAATTCAAGACGGAATTGCATGGATCTATGGAAACCATGAAGTGTGGCCGTACCAGATTCTCACATCTTCATTGTCTAATGGAAGCTTGTTTCCCAGGCTGATCCGGCTGGCGCTTCATTTCTGGGCAATGACCATTTAATTGTGGACGTTCAGCCTTCTTCGGAATTCTGATACCGGCAAGTTCCAGCGCCTCACTCGGTGGTGGTTTAGGTGACTCAGGACAACTGTCTTTATTTCAGGCGTCTAGAACAAAGAGAATCCACAAAGGTTGATGATCACGGAGAAAGTAAAGTCCCGTTTCTTTATAGTGCCCACTCATGGCACTTCTAGCATCTGAGGCCAAAGAGCTCGTGCAGCATGATATTCTCAGTCAGGCACGCCGCCTGCAGTTTCTTTCTTGCAGAAAAATCTTTCCCACTGTACTTCTTTAAACTGCTGAAAAATGGTGGCACAGAAGAGTTCGGTTTAGGTTTAACTTTAGACGGGCATAGGTACAGGCATTTGGGCATGTTTAGGGACAGAGAGTTCACGTTAGAGTTACGGCTGTGTGAGGATTCGGGTTATGGTAAGTCTGAGGATCAAATGTAGGGGCAGTGTGAGGTGGAAGGTAAGAGTAGGGTTTAGTGCTTAAGGATGAGCGAACCTATTGTCTCATTTAGGCCTATGGTAAACTTGACTGTTTAGATATGGGTTGGGGTTAATATTTGTGTGAGGGTTAGACAGTGTGCGAGGTTAAGAGTTGGGTTCAGGCTTACGGTTTGTGTGTTACGTCCGTTTTGGTTATGGTTAAGTTTAGCTCTCTGTCTAGTTTAAGGGATTGGATTACATTAACGGTGCTATGGAGGCTTCGATTGAAGGTGAGGGATAGAGTTAAGTTAGGTTCAGGCGAAGGATGACGGTTAGGAGTAAGGTTAGTTGTAGGGGGAGCTGCATGTTCACATCAGATTTGGGGTTAGCATTAGGGTTAGCCTTAGGGTAGACATACGGTTATGGTTAGGGCTTGCTTTAGGGTGAGCCTTAGGTTAGGGTTAATTTTAAGGTTAGGAGAATACAGTTAGACCTAGGCTTAGGGTACATCTCTGTTTAGGTTTACACCTAGGGTTAGCTTTTCACCTTGTTTAGGGTTAGGATTAGGGTTGTTTTTAGGATAGGATTTAGGTATGAGGTCTAATTTAAGTGTTGGATTATTGGAAGTACATCTGCTCTCACTGGTTTTCCTTCACTGTCACGATGTTTCTGAGATTCATGGTTTAAGGGAAATCTTCCGTCTTGCCGGTTTCAAGGTCAAAAGGCGCTACCGGCAGTTTGTTTTTCCGTCAAACTTACGCTCGCTCTTTGAGAATCTTGGGTCTTTGGGAAAGCCGTGAGTCCAGCAAGTTTTTCAGATTAAGTGTGCCCCAAGCAGTAGGTTCTATCTCTGAGCAATACAGCCCGTGGAATTCCTGGGAATCTGGAACCCGGCCATGAAGTTCAGCCTGGTTGTTATTTTCACATGGAAGAAACTCCTTTGAGGTTCCCATGCCTCTGTACACTGATGCTTCCAGCAACGTCATGTCTCACAGGTCAATAGTGGCTCTTTAAGTTTCACTGGTCTAGGGAAAAGGGTGAAGCGCCTGGGTTCCCGTGCTTCACTACTTCATGGCCTGAAGAAGATGTTTATAGGCACATCGGCAAATCCACCGGTGGCAATTCTACTGTCATTGCGATGGGAAGATTTCTTATTCGTTAGGAAATGTTTTACCATGGAAGACGGGTCCCCACAGAGCTGTCTCTTTTGTGTTGAGACAAACTCTGCTGAATTTAGCTGCCAGCATCTGCGTGTTCTCCCTTTCCTTTAAGGTCGATGGAGACGCACGAGTGTAAGGAAAACGGTGAATGGTGGCCGTTCGTAACCCAGAGTCATCAGAAACCGCAGAGTAAATTTTAGGAACGTAGACGAAGGACACCGGAGAAAACTTCACTCAGGGACTTCAGTGAACTCTGCTAACAATGTTGAGGCCCGACACCCCTAGTGCCTGGGGGCGACCCGTCTCCTGCCCTACGTAGTTTTTTTGAGCGTGCCTCCCTCAGGTGGTGCCTTTTCTCTCCCCGCAATATTGCTCCATGAAACTGCCGATGAAAACTATTTGCCATGGGTATGTCGTTTCACAATATTGGCCTCCTCTTTGAAGAACAAATGCTTTTCTACACGGGTGCTGCCTCCCTGAACTTTCCTTTGTCTTGGCTCAATCGATGCAGATTCCTGTGCTGAATGCGCCATAGAGTGACACAGGTGAGTGCTTGTCAGTATTCCAGGCACACGCAGCAATTTCGTTTTTCCAAGACCCACCTGGCTTGATCAAGGTTGCTTATTCCCGTGAAAACGTTTTTCGTCCAAAATCTAGAGGAGCACCATTGTGCCTCTGGGAGCTACACCAGGGCCTGCTGAACAGAGGCTCCAGCGGTTTCATTTTCGGACTGAAATTCAAGACGGAATAGCATGGATCTATGGAAACCATGAAGTGTGGCCGTACCAGATTCTCACATCTTCATTGTCTAATGGAAGCTTGTTTCCCAGGCTAATCCGGCTGGCGCTTCATTTCTGGGCAATGACCATTTAATTGTGGACGTTCAGCCTTCTTCGGAATTCTGATACCGGCAAGTTCCAGCGCCTCACTCGGTGGTGGTTTAGGTGACTCAGGACAACTGTCTTTATTTCAGGCGTCTAGAACAAAGAGAATCCACAAAGGTTGATGATCACGGAGAAAGTAAAGTCCCGTTTCTTTATAGTGCCCACTCATGGCACTTCTAGCATCTGAGGCCAAAGAGCTCGTGCAGCATGATATTCTCAGTCAGGCACGCCGCCTGCAGTTTCTTTCTTGCAGAAAAATCTTTCCCACTGTACTTCTTTAAACTGCTGAAAAATGGTGGCACAGAAGAGTTCGGTTTAGGTTTAACTTTAGACGGGCATAGGTACAGGCATTTGGGCATGTTTAGGGACAGAGAGTTCACGTTAGAGTTACGGCTGTGTGAGGATTCGGGTTATGGTAAGTCTGAGGATCAAATGTAGGGGCAGTGTGAGGTGGAAGGTAAGAGTAGGGTTTAGTGCTTAAGGATGAGCGAACCTATTGTCTCATTTAGGCCTATGGTAAACTTGACTGTTTAGATATGGGTTGGGGTTAATATTTGTGTGAGGGTTAGACAGTGTGCGAGGTTAAGAGTTGGGTTCAGGCTTACGGTTTGTGTGTTACGTCCGTTTTGGTTATGGTTAAGTTTAGCTCTCTGTCTAGTTTAAGGGATTGGATTACATTAACGGTGCTATGGAGGCTTCGATTGAAGGTGAGGGATAGAGTTAAGTTAGGTTCAGGCGAAGGATGACGGTTAGGAGTAAGGTTAGTTGTAGGGGGAGCTGCATGTTCACATCAGATTTGGGGTTAGGATTAGGGTTAGCCTTAGGGTAGACATACGGTTATGGTTAGGGCTTGCTTTAGGGTGAGCCTTAGGTTAGGGTTAATTTTAAGGTTAGGAGAATACAGTTAGACCTAGGCTTAGGGTACATCTCTGTTTAGGTTTACACCTAGGGTTAGCTTTTCACCTTGTTTAGGGTTAGGATTAGGGTTGTTTTTAGGATAGGATTTAGGTATGAGGTCTAATTTAAGTGTTGGATTATTGGAAGTACATCTGCTCTCACTGGTTTTCCTTCACTGTCACGATGTTTCTGAGATTCATGGTTTAAGGGAAATCTTCCGTCTTGCCGGTTTCAAGGTCAAAAGGCGCTACCGGCAGTTTGTTTTTCCGTCAAACTTACGCTCGCTCTTTGAGAATCTTGGGTCTTTGGGAAAGCCGTGAGTCCAGCAAGTTTTTCAGATTAAGTGTGCCCCAAGCAGTAGGTTCTATCTCTGTGCAATACAGCCCGTGGAATTCCTGGGAATCTGGAACCCGGCCATGAAGTTCAGCCTGGTTGTTATTTTCACACGGAAGAAACTCCTTTGAGGTTCCCATGCCTCTGTACACTGATGCTTCCAGCAACGTCATGTCTCACAGGTCAATAGTGGCTCTTTAAGTTTCACTGGTCTAGGGAAAAGGGTGAAGCGCCTGGGTTCCCGTGCTTCACTACTTCATGGCCTGAAGAAGATGTTTATAGGCACATCGGCAAATCCACCGGTGGCAATTCTACTGTCATTGCGATGGGAAGATTTCTTATTCGTTAGGAAATGTTTTACCATGGAAGACGGGTCCCCACAGAGCTGTCTCTTTTGTGTTGAGACAAACTCTGCTGAATTTAGCTGCCAGCATCTGCGTGTTCTCCCTTTCCTTTAAGGTCGATGGAGACGCACGAGTGTAAGGAAAACGGTGAATGGTGGCCGTTCGTAACCCAGAGTCATCAGAAACCGCAGAGTAAATTTTAGGAACGTAGACGAAGGACACCGGAGAAAACTTCACTCAGGGACTTCAGTGAACTCTGCTAACAATGTTGAGGCCCGACACCCCTAGTGCCTGGGGGCGACCCGTCTCCTGCCCTACGTAGTTTTTTTGAGCGTGCCTCCCTCAGGTGGTGCCTTTTCTCTCCCCGCAATATTGCTCCATGAAACTGCCGATGAAAACTATTTGCCATGGGTATGTCGTTTCACAATATTGGCCTCCTCTTTGAAGAACAAATGCTTTTCTACACGGGTGCTGCCTCCCTGAACTTTCCTTTGTCTTGGCTCAATCGATGCAGATTCCTGTGCTGAATGCGCCATAGAGTGACACAGGTGAGTGCTTGTCAGTATTCCAGGCACACGCAGCAATTTCGTTTTTCCAAGACCCACCTGGCTTGATCAAGGTTGCTTATTCCCGTGAAAACGTTTTTCGTCCAAAATCTAGAGGAGCACCATTGTGCCTCTGGGAGCTACACCAGGGCCTGCTGAACAGAGGCTCCAGCGGTTTCATTTTCGGACTGAAATTCAAGACGGAATAGCATGGATCTATGGAAACCATGAAGTGTGGCCGTACCAGATTCTCACATCTTCATTGTCTAATGGAAGCTTGTTTCCCAGGCTAATCCGGCTGGCGCTTCATTTCTGGGCAATGACCATTTAATTGTGGACGTTCAGCCTTCTTCGGAATTCTGATACCGGCAAGTTCCAGCGCCTCACTCGGTGGTGGTTTAGGTGACTCAGGACAACTGTCTTTATTTCAGGCGTCTAGAACAAAGAGAATCCACAAAGGTTGATGATCACGGAGAAAGTAAAGTCCCGTTTCTTTATAGTGCCCACTCATGGCACTTCTAGCATCTGAGGCCAAAGAGCTCGTGCAGCATGATATTCTCAGTCAGGCACGCCGCCTGCAGTTTCTTTCTTGCAGAAAAATCTTTCCCACTGTACTTCTTTAAACTGCTGCAAAATGGTGGCACAGAAGAGTTCGGTTTAGGTTTAACTTTAGACGGGCATAGGTACAGGCATTTGGGCATGTTTAGGGACAGAGAGTTCACGTTAGAGTTACGGCTGTGTGAGGATTCGGGTTATGGTAAGTCTGAGGATCAAATGTAGGGGCAGTGTGAGGTGGAAGGTAAGAGTAGGGTTTAGTGCTTAAGGATGAGCGAACCTATTGTCTCATTTAGGCCTATGGTAAAGTTGACTGTTTAGATATGGGTTGGGGTTAATATTTGTGTGAGGGTTAGACAGTGTGCGAGGTTAAGAGTTGGGTTCAGGCTTACGGTTTGTGTGTTACGTCCGTTTTGGTTATGGTTAAGTTTAGCTCTCTGTCTAGTTTAAGGGATTGGATTACATTAACGGTGCTATGGAGGCTTCGATTGAAGGTGAGGGATAGAGTTAAGTTAGGTTCAGGCGAAGGATGACGGTTAGGAGTAAGGTTAGTTGTAGGGGGAGCTGCATGTTCACATCAGATTTGGGGTTAGGATTAGGGTTAGCCTTAGGGTAGACATACGGTTATGGTTAGGGCTTGCTTTAGGGTGAGCCTTAGGTTAGGGTTAATTTTAAGGTTAGGAGAATACAGTTAGACCTAGGCTTAGGGTACATCTCTGTTTAGGTTTACACCTAGGGTTAGCTTTTCACCTTGTTTAGGGTTAGGATTAGGGTTGTTTTTAGGATAGGATTTAGGTATGAGGTCTAATTTAAGTGTTGGATTATTGGAAGTACATCTGCTCTCACTGGTTTTCCTTCACTGTCACGATGTTTCTGAGATTCATGGTTTAAGGGAAATCTTCCTTCTTGCCGGTTTCAAGGTCAAAAGGCGCTACCGGCAGTTTGTTTTTCCGTCAAACTTACGCTCGCTCTTTGAGAATCTTGGGTCTTTGGGAAAGCCGTGAGTCCAGCAAGTTTTTCAGATTAAGTGTGCCCCAAGCAGTAGGTTCTATCTCTGAGCAATACAGCCCGTGGAATTCCTGGGAACCTGGAACCCGGCCATGAAGTTCAGCCTGGTTGTTATTTTCACACGGAAGAAACTCCTTTGAGGTTCCCATGCCTCTGTACACTGATGCTTCCAGCAACGTCATGTCTCACAGGTCAATAGTGGCTCTTTAAGTTTCACTGGTCTAGGGAAAAGGGTGAAGCGCCTGGGTTCCCGTGCTTCACTACTTCATGGCCTGAAGAAGATGTTTATAGGCACATCGGCAAATCCACCGGTGGCAATTCTACTGTCATTGCGATGGGAAGATTTCTTATTCGTTAGGAAATGTTTTACCATGGAAGACGGGTCCCCACAGAGCTGTCTCTTTTGTGTTGAGACAAACTCTGCGGAATTTAGCTGCCAGCATCTGCGTGTTCTCCCTTTCCTTTAAGGTCGATGGAGACGCACGAGTGTAAGGAAAATGGTGAATGGTGGCCGTTCGTAACCCAGAGTCATCAGAAACCGCAGAGTAAATTTTAGGAACGTAGACGAAGGACACCGGAGAAAACTTCACTCAGGGACTTCAGTGAACTCTGCTAACAATGTTGAGGCCCGACACCCCTAGTGCCTGGGGGCGACCCGTCTCCTGCCCTACGTAGTTTTTTTGAGCGTGCCTCCCTCAGGTGGTGCCTTTTCTCTCCCCGCAATATTGCTCCATGAAACTGCCGATGAAAACTATTTGCCATGGGTATGTCGTTTCACAATATTGGCCTCCTCTTTGAAGAACAAATGCTTTTCTACACGGGTGCTGCCTCCCTGAACTTTCCTTTGTCTTGGCTCAATCGATGCAGATTCCTGTGCTGAATGCGCCATAGAGTGACACAGGTGAGTGCTTGTCAGTATTCCAGGCACACGCAGCAATTTCGTTTTTCCAAGACCCACCTGGCTTGATCAAGGTTGCTTATTCCCGTGAAAACGTTTTTCGTCCAAAATCTAGAGGAGCACCATTGTGCCTCTGGGAGCTACACCAGGGCCTGCTGAACAGAGGCTCCAGCGGTTTCATTTTCAGACTGAAATTCAAGACGGAATTGCATGGATCTATGGAAACCATGAAGTGTGGCCGTACCAGATTCTCACATCTTCATTGTCTAATGGAAGCTTGTTTCCCAGGCTGATCCGGCTGGCGCTTCATTTCTGGGCAATGACCATTTAATTGTGGACGTTCAGCCTTCTTCGGAATTCTGATACCGGCAAGTTCCAGCGCCTCACTCGGTGGTGGTTTAGGTGACTCAGGACAACTGTCTTTATTTCAGGCGTCTAGAACAAAGAGAATCCACAAAGGTTGATGATCACGGAGAAAGTAAAGTCCCGTTTCTTTATAGTGCCCACTCATGGCACTTCTAGCATCTGAGGCCAAAGAGCTCGTGCAGCATGATATTCTCAGTCAGGCACGCCGCCTGCAGTTTCTTTCTTGCAGAAAAATCTTTCCCACTGTACTTCTTTAAACTGCTGAAAAATGGTGGCACAGAAGAGTTCGGTTTAGGTTTAACTTTAGACGGGCATAGGTACAGGCATTTGGGCATGTTTAGGGACAGAGAGTTCACGTTAGAGTTACGGCTGTGTGAGGATTCAGGTTATGGTAAGTCTGAGGATCAAATGTAGGGGCAGTGTGAGGTGGAAGGTAAGAGTAGGGTTTAGTGCTTAAGGATGAGCGAACCTATTGTCTCATTTAGGCCTATGGTAAAGTTGACTGTTTAGATATGGGTTGGGGTTAATATTTGTGTGAGGGTTAGACAGTGTGCGAGGTTAAGAGTTGGGTTCAGGCTTACGGTTTGTGTGTTACGTCCGTTTTGGTTATGGTTAAGTTTAGCTCTCTGTCTAGTTTAAGGGATTGGATTACATTAACGGTGCTATGGAGGCTTCGATTGAAGGTGAGGGATAGAGTTAAGTTAGGTTCAGGCGAAGGATGACGGTTAGGAGTAAGGTTAGTTGTAGGGGGAGCTGCATGTTCACATCAGATTTGGGGTTAGCATTAGGGTTAGCCTTAGGGTAGACATACGGTTATGGTTAGGGCTTGCTTTAGGGTGAGCCTTAGGTTAGGGTTAATTTTAAGGTTAGGAGAATACAGTTAGACCTAGGCTTAGGGTACATCTCTGTTTAGGTTTACACCTAGGGTTAGCTTTTCACCTTGTTTAGGGTTAGGATTAGGGTTGTTTTTAGGATAGGATTTAGGTATGAGGTCTAATTTAAGTGTTGGATTATTGGAAGTACATCTGCTCTCACTGGTTTTCCTTCACTGTCACGATGTTTCTGAGATTCATGGTTTAAGGGAAATCTTCCTTCTTGCCGGTTTCAAGGTCAAAAGGCGCTACCGGCAGTTTGTTTTTCCGTCAAACTTACGCTCGCTCTTTGAGAATCTTGGGTCTTTGGGAAAGCCGTGAGTCCAGCAAGTTTTTCAGATTAAGTGTGCCCCAAGCAGTAGGTTCTATCTCTGAGCAATACAGCCCGTGGAATTCCTGGGAACCTGGAACCCGGCCATGAAGTTCAGCCTGGTTGTTATTTTCACACGGAAGAAACTCCTTTGAGGTTCCCATGCCTCTGTACACTGATGCTTCCAGCAACGTCATGTCTCACAGGTCAATAGTGGCTCTTTAAGTTTCACTGGTCTAGGGAAAAGGGTGAAGCGCCTGGGTTCCCGTGCTTCACTACTTCATGGCCTGAAGAAGATGTTTATAGGCACATCGGCAAATCCACCGGTGGCAATTCTACTGTCATTGCGATGGGAAGATTTCTTATTCGTTAGGAAATGTTTTACCATGGAAGACGGGTCCCCACAGAGCTGTCTCTTTTGTGTTGAGACAAACTCTGCTGAATTTAGCTGCCAGCATCTGCGTGTTCTCCCTTTCCTTTAAGGTCGATGGAGACGCACGAGTGTAAGGAAAATGGTGAATGGTGGCCGTTCGTAACCCAGAGTCATCAGAAACCGCAGAGTAAATTTTAGGAACGTAGACGAAGGACACCGGAGAAAACTTCACTCAGGGACTTCAGTGAACTCTGCTAACAATGTTGAGGCCCGACACCCCTAGTGCCTGGGGGCGACCCGTCTCCTGCCCTACGTAGTTTTTTTGAGCGTGCCTCCCTCAGGTGGTGCCTTTTCTCTCCCCGCAATATTGCTCCATGAAACTGCCGATGAAAACTATTTGCCATGGGTATGTCGTTTCACAATATTGGCCTCCTCTTTGAAGAACAAATGCTTTCTACACGGGTGCTGCCTCCCTGAACTTTCCTTTGTCTTGGCTCAATCGATGCAGATTCCTGTGCTGAATGCGCCATAGAGTGACACAGGTGAGTGCTTGTCAGTATTCCAGGCACACGCAGCAATTTCGTTTTTCCAAGACCCACCTGGCTTGATCAAGGTTGCTTATTCCCGTGAAAACGTTTTTCGTCCAAAATCTAGAGGAGCACCATTGTGCCTCTGGGAGCTACACCAGGGCCTGCTGAACAGAGGCTCCAGCGGTTTCATTTTCGGACTGAAATTCAAGAAGGAATTGCATGGATCTATGGAAACCATGAAGTGTGGCCGTACCAGATTCTCACATCTTCATTGTCTAATGGAAGCTTGTTTCCCAGGCTGATCCGGCTGGCGCTTCATTTCTGGTCAATGACCATTTAATTGTGGACGTTCAGCCTTCTTCGGAATTCTGATACCGGCAAGTTCCAGCGCCTCACTCGGTGGTGGTTTAGGTGACTCAGGACAACTGTCTTTATTTCAGGCGTCTAGAACAAAGAGAATCCACAAAGGTTGATGATCACGGAGAAAGTAAAGTCCCGTTTCTTTATAGTGCCCACTCATGGCACTTCTAGCATCTGAGGCCAAAGAGCTCGTGCAGCATGATATTCTCAGTCAGGCACGCCGCCTGCAGTTTCTTTCTTGCAGAAAAATCTTTCCCACTGTACTTCTTTAAACTGCTGAAAAATGGTGGCACAGAAGAGTTCGGTTTAGGTTTAACTTTAGACGGGCATAGGTACAGGCATTTGGGCATGTTTAGGGACAGAGAGTTCACGTTAGAGTTACGGCTGTGTGAGGATTCGGGTTATGGTAAGTCTGAGGATCAAATGTAGGGGCAGTGTGAGGTGGAAGGTAAGAGTAGGGTTTAGTGCTTAAGGATGAGCGAACCTATTGTCTCATTTAGGCCTATGGTAAACTTGACTGTTTAGATATGGGTTGGGGTTAATATTTGTGTGAGGGTTAGACAGTGTGCGAGGTTAAGAGTTGGGTTCAGGCTTACGGTTTGTGTGTTACGTCCGTTTTGGTTATGGTTAAGTTTAGCTCTCTGTCTAGTTTAAGGGATTGGATTACATTAACGGTGCTATGGAGGCTTCGATTGAAGGTGAGGGATAGAGTTAAGTTAGGTTCAGGCGAAGGATGACGGTTAGGAGTAAGGTTAGTTGTAGGGGGAGCTGCATGTTCACATCAGATTTGGGGTTAGCATTAGGGTTAGCCTTAGGGTAGACATACGGTTATGGTTAGGGCTTGCTTTAGGGTGAGCCTTAGGTTAGGGTTAATTTTAAGGTTAGGAGAATACAGTTAGACCTAGGCTTAGGGTACATCTCTGTTTAGGTTTACACCTAGGGTTAGCTTTTCACCTTGTTTAGGGTTAGGATTAGGGTTGTTTTTAGGATAGGATTTAGGTATGAGGTCTAATTTAAGTGTTGGATTATTGGAAGTACATCTGCTCTCACTGGTTTTCCTTCACTGTCACGATGTTTCTGAGATTCATGGTTTAAGGGAAATCTTCCGTCTTGCCGGTTTCAAGGTCAAAAGGCGCTACCGGCAGTTTGTTTTTCCGTCAAACTTACGCTCGCTCTTTGAGAATCTTGGGTCTTTGGGAAAGCCGTGAGTCCAGCAAGTTTTTCAGATTAAGTGTGCCCCAAGCAGTAGGTTCTATCTCTGAGCAATACAGCCCGTGGAATTCCTGGGAATCTGGAACCCGGCCATGAAGTTCAGCCTGGTTGTTATTTTCACATGGAAGAAACTCCTTTGAGGTTCCCATGCCTCTGTACACTGATGCTTCCAGCAACGTCATGTCTCACAGGTCAATAGTGGCTCTTTAAGTTTCACTGGTCTAGGGAAAAGGGTGAAGCGCCTGGGTTCCCGTGCTTCACTACTTCATGGCCTGAAGAAGATGTTTATAGGCACATCGGCAAATCCACCGGTGGCAATTCTACTGTCATTGCGATGGGAAGATTTCTTATTCGTTAGGAAATGTTTTACCATGGAAGACGGGTCCCCACAGAGCTGTCTCTTTTGTGTTGAGACAAACTCTGCTGAATTTAGCTGCCAGCATCTGCGTGTTCTCCCTTTCCTTTAAGGTCGATGGAGACGCACGAGTGTAAGGAAAACGGTGAATGGTGGCCGTTCGTAACCCAGAGTCATCAGAAACCGCAGAGTAAATTTTAGGAACGTAGACGAAGGACACCGGAGAAAACTTCACTCAGGGACTTCAGTGAACTCTGCTAACAATGTTGAGGCCCGACACCCCTAGTGCCTGGGGGCGACCCGTCTCCTGCCCTACGTAGTTTTTTTGAGCGTGCCTCCCTCAGGTGGTGCCTTTTCTCTCCCCGCAATATTGCTCCATGAAACTGCCGATGAAAACTATTTGCCATGGGTATGTCGTTTCACAATATTGGCCTCCTCTTTGAAGAACAAATGCTTTTCTACACGGGTGCTGCCTCCCTGAACTTTCCTTTGTCTTGGCTCAATCGATGCAGATTCCTGTGCTGAATGCGCCATAGAGTGACACAGGTGAGTGCTTGTCAGTATTCCAGGCACACGCAGCAATTTCGTTTTTCCAAGACCCACCTGGCTTGATCAAGGTTGCTTATTCCCGTGAAAACGTTTTTCGTCCAAAATCTAGAGGAGCACCATTGTGCCTCTGGGAGCTACACCAGGGCCTGCTGAACAGAGGCTCCAGCGGTTTCATTTTCGGACTGAAATTCAAGACGGAATAGCATGGATCTATGGAAACCATGAAGTGTGGCCGTACCAGATTCTCACATCTTCATTGTCTAATGGAAGCTTGTTTCCCAGGCTAATCCGGCTGGCGCTTCATTTCTGGGCAATGACCATTTAATTGTGGACGTTCAGCCTTCTTCAGAATTCTGATACCGGCAAGTTCCAGCGCCTCACTCGGTGGTGGGTTAGGTGACTCAGGACAACTGTCTTTATTTCAGGCGTCTAGAACAAAGAGAATCCACAAAGGTTGATGATCACGGAGAAAGTAAAGTCCCGTTTCTTTATAGTGCCCACTCATGGCACTTCTAGCATCTGAGGCCAAAGAGCTCGTGCAGCATGATATTCTCAGTCAGGCACGCCGCCTGCAGTTTCTTTCTTGCAGAAAAATCTTTCCCACTGTACTTCTTTAAACTGCTGAAAAATGGTGGCACAGAAGAGTTCGGTTTAGGTTTAACTTTAGACGGGCATAGGTACAGGCATTTGGGCATGTTTAGGGACAGAGAGTTCACGTTAGAGTTACGGCTGTGTGAGGATTCGGGTTATGGTAAGTCTGAGGATCAAATGTAGGGGTAGTGTGAGGTGGAAGGTAAGAGTAGGGTTTAGTGCTTAAGGATGAGCGAACCTATTGTCTCATTTAGGCCTATGGTAAACTTGACTGTTTAGATATGGGTTGGGTTTAATATTTGTGTGAGGGTTAGACAGTGTGCGAGGTTAAGAGTTGGGTTCAGGCTTACGGTTTGTGTGTTACGTCCGTTTTGGTTATGGTTAAGTTTAGCTCTCTGTCTAGTTTAAGGGATTGGATTACATTAACGGTGCTATGGAGGCTTCGATTGAAGGTGAGGGATAGAGTTAAGTTAGGTTCAGGCGAAGGATGACGGTTAGGAGTAAGGTTAGTTGTAGGGGGAGCTGCATGTTCACATCAGATTTGGGGTTAGGATTAGGGTTAGCCTTAGGGTAGACATACGGTTATGGTTAGGGCTTGCTTTAGGGTGAGCCTTAGGTTAGGGTTAATTTTAAGGTTAGGAGAATACAGTTAGACCTAGGCTTAGGGTACATCTCTGTTTAGGTTTACACCTAGGGTTAGGTTTTCACCTTGTTTAGGGTTAGGATTAGGGTTGTTTTTAGGATAGGATTTAGGTATGAGGTCTAATTTAAGTGTTGGATTATTGGAAGTACATCTGCTCTCACTGGTTTTCCTTCACTGTCACGATGTTTCTGAGATTCATGGTTTAAGGGAAATCTTCCGTCTTGCCGGTTTCAAGGTCAAAAGGCGCTACCGGCAGTTTGTTTTTCCGTCAAACTTACGCTCGCTCTTTGAGAATCTTGGGTCTTTGGGAAAGCCGTGAGTCCAGCAAGTTTTTCAGATTAAGTGTGCCCCAAGCAGTAGGTTCTATCTCTGTGCAATACAGCCCGTGGAATTCCTGGGAATCTGGAACCCGGCCATGAAGTTCAGCCTGGTTGTTATTTTCACACGGAAGAAACTCCTTTGAGGTTCCCATGCCTCTGTACACTGATGCTTCCAGCAACGTCATGTCTCACAGGTCAATAGTGGCTCTTTAAGTTTCACTGGTCTAGGGAAAAGGGTGAAGCGCCTGGGTTCCCGTGCTTCACTACTTCATGGCCTGAAGAAGATGTTTATAGGCACATCGGCAAATCCACCGGTGGCAATTCTACTGTCATTGCGATGGGAAGATTTCTTATTCGTTAGGAAATGTTTTACCATGGAAGACGGGTCCCCACAGAGCTGTCTCTTTTGTGTTGAGACAAACTCTGCTGAATTTAGCTGCCAGCATCTGCGTGTTCTCCCTTTCCTTTAAGGTCGATGGAGACGCACGAGTGTAAGGAAAACGGTGAATGGTGGCCGTTCGTAACCCAGAGTCATCAGAAACCGCAGAGTAAATTTTAGGAACGTAGACGAAGGACACCGGAGAAAACTTCACTCAGGGACTTCAGTGAACTCTGCTAACAATGTTGAGGCCCGACACCCCTAGTGCCTGGGGGCGACCCGTCTCCTGCCCTACGTAGTTTTTTTGAGCGTGCCTCCCTCAGGTGGTGCCTTTTCTCTCCCCGCAATATTGCTCCATGAAACTGCCGATGAAAACTATTTGCCATGGGTATGTCGTTTCACAATATTGGCCTCCTCTTTGAAGAACAAATGCTTTTCTACACGGGTGCTGCCTCCCTGAACTTTCCTTTGTCTTGGCTCAATCGATGCAGATTCCTGTGCTGAATGCGCCATAGAGTGACACAGGTGAGTGCTTGTCAGTATTCCAGGCACACGCAGCAATTTCGTTTTTCCAAGACCCACCTGGCTTGATCAAGGTTGCTTATTCCCGTGAAAACGTTTTTCGTCCAAAATCTAGAGGAGCACCATTGTGCCTCTGGGAGCTACACCAGGGCCTGCTGAACAGAGGCTCCAGCGGTTTCATTTTCGGACTGAAATTCAAGACGGAATAGCATGGATCTATGGAAACCATGAAGTGTGGCCGTACCAGATTCTCACATCTTCATTGTCTAATGGAAGCTTGTTTCCCAGGCTAATCCGGCTGGCGCTTCATTTCTGGGCAATGACCATTTAATTGTGGACGTTCAGCCTTCTTCGGAATTCTGATACCGGCAAGTTCCAGCGCCTCACTCGGTGGTGGTTTAGGTGACTCAGGACAACTGTCTTTATTTCAGGCGTCTAGAACAAAGAGAATCCACAAAGGTTGATGATCACGGAGAAAGTAAAGTCCCGTTTCTTTATAGTGCCCACTCATGGCACTTCTAGCATCTGAGGCCAAAGAGCTCGTGCAGCATGATATTCTCAGTCAGGCACGCCGCCTGCAGTTTCTTTCTTGCAGAAAAATCTTTCCCACTGTACTTCTTTAAACTGCTGAAAAATGGTGGCACAGAAGAGTTCGGTTTAGGTTTAACTTTAGACGGGCATAGGTACAGGCATTTGGGCATGTTTAGGGACAGAGAGTTCACGTTAGAGTTACGGCTGTGTGAGGATTCGGGTTATGGTAAGTCTGAGGATCAAATGTAGGGGCAGTGTGAGGTGGAAGGTAAGAGTAGGGTTTAGTGCTTAAGGATGAGCGAACCTATTGTCTCATTTAGGCCTATGGTAAACTTGACTGTTTAGATATGGGTTGGGGTTAATATTTGTGTGAGGGTTAGACAGTGTGCGAGGTTAAGAGTTGGGTTCAGGCTTACGGTTTGTGTGTTACGTCCGTTTTGGTTATGGTTAAGTTTAGCTCTCTGTCTAGTTTAAGGGATTGGATTACATTAACGGTGCTATGGAGGCTTCGATTGAAGGTGAGGGATAGAGTTAAGTTAGGTTCAGGCGAAGGATGACGGTTAGGAGTAAGGTTAGTTGTAGGGGGAGCTGCATGTTCACATCAGATTTGGGGTTAGGATTAGGGTTAGCCTTAGGGTAGACATACGGTTATGGTTAGGGCTTGCTTTAGGGTGAGCCTTAGGTTAGGGTTAATTTTAAGGTTAGGAGAATACAGTTAGACCTAGGCTTAGGGTACATCTCTGTTTAGGTTTACACCTAGGGTTAGCTTTTCACCTTGTTTAGGGTTAGGATTAGGGTTGTTTTTAGGATAGGATTTAGGTATGAGGTCTAATTTAAGTGTTGGATTATTGGAAGTACATCTGCTCTCACTGGTTTTCCTTCACTGTCACGATGTTTCTGAGATTCATGGTTTAAGGGAAATCTTCCGTCTTGCCGGTTTCAAGGTCAAAAGGCGCTACCGGCAGTTTGTTTTTCCGTCAAACTTACGCTCGCTCTTTGAGAATCTTGGGTCTTTGGGAAAGCCGTGAGTCCAGCAAGTTTTTCAGATTAAGTGTGCCCCAAGCAGTAGGTTCTATCTCTGTGCAATACAGCCCGTGGAATTCCTGGGAATCTGGAACCCGGCCATGAAGTTCAGCCTGGTTGTTATTTTCACACGGAAGAAACTCCTTTGACGTTCCCATGCCTCTGTACACTGATGCTTCCAGCAACGTCATGTCTCACAGGTCAATAGTGGCTCTTTAAGTTTCACTGGTCTAGGGAAAAGGGTGAAGCGCCTGGGTTCCCGTGCTTCACTACTTCATGGCCTGAAGAAGATGTTTATAGGCACATCGGCAAATCCACCGGTGGCAATTCTACTGTCATTGCGATGGGAAGATTTCTTATTCGTTAGGAAATGTTTTACCATGGAAGACGGGTCCCCACAGAGCTGTCTCTTTTGTGTTGAGACAAACTCTGCTGAATTTAGCTGCCAGCATCTGCGTGTTCTCCCTTTCCTTTAAGGTCGATGGAGACGCACGAGTGTAAGGAAAACGGTGAATGGTGGCCGTTCGTAACCCAGAGTCATCAGAAACCGCAGAGTAAATTTTAGGAACGTAGACGAAGGACACCGGAGAAAACTTCACTCAGGGACTTCAGTGAACTCTGCTAACAATGTTGAGGCCCGACACCCCTAGTGCCTGGGGGCGACCCGTCTCCTGCCCTACGTAGTTTTTTTGAGCGTGCCTCCCTCAGGTGGTGCCTTTTCTCTCCCCGCAATATTGCTCCATGAAACTGCCGATGAAAACTATTTGCCATGGGTATGTCGTTTCACAATATTGGCCTCCTCTTTGAAGAACAAATGCTTTTCTACACGGGTGCTGCCTCCCTGAACTTTCCTTTGTCTTGGCTCAATCGATGCAGATTCCTGTGCTGAATGCGCCATAGAGTGACACAGGTGAGTGCTTGTCAGTATTCCAGGCACACGCAGCAATTTCGTTTTTCCAAGACCCACCTGGCTTGATCAAGGTTGCTTATTCCCGTGAAAACGTTTTTCGTCCAAAATCTAGAGGAGCACCATTGTGCCTCTGGGAGCTACACCAGGGCCTGCTGAACAGAGGCTCCAGCGGTTTCATTTTCGGACTGAAATTCAAGACGGAATAGCATGGATCTATGGAAACCATGAAGTGTGGCCGTACCAGATTCTCACATCTTCATTGTCTAATGGAAGCTTGTTTCCCAGGCTAATCCGGCTGGCGCTTCATTTCTGGGCAATGACCATTTAATTGTGGACGTTCAGCCTTCTTCGGAATTCTGATACCGGCAAGTTCCAGCGCCTCACTCGGTGGTGGTTTAGGTGACTCAGGACAACTGTCTTTATTTCAGGCGTCTAGAACAAAGAGAATCCACAAAGGTTGATGATCACGGAGAAAGTAAAGTCCCGTTTCTTTATAGTGCCCACTCATGGCACTTCTAGCATCTGAGGCCAAAGAGCTCGTGCAGCATGATATTCTCAGTCAGGCACGCCGCCTGCAGTTTCTTTCTTGCAGAAAAATCTTTCCCACTGTACTTCTTTAAACTGCTGCAAAATGGTGGCACAGAAGAGTTCGGTTTAGGTTTAACTTTAGACGGGCATAGGTACAGGCATTTGGGCATGTTTAGGGACAGAGAGTTCACGTTAGAGTTACGGCTGTGTGAGGATTCGGGTTATGGTAAGTCTGAGGATCAAATGTAGGGGCAGTGTGAGGTGGAAGGTAAGAGTAGGGTTTAGTGCTTAAGGATGAGCGAACCTATTGTCTCATTTAGGCCTATGGTAAACTTGACTGTTTAGATATGGGTTGGGGTTAATATTTGTGTGAGGGTTAGACAGTGTGCGAGGTTAAGAGTTGGGTTCAGGCTTACGGTTTGTGTGTTACGTCCGTTTTGGTTATGGTTAAGTTTAGCTCTCTGTCTAGTTTAAGGGATTGGATTACATTAACGGTGCTATGGAGGCTTCGATTGAAGGTGAGGGATAGAGTTAAGTTAGGTTCAGGCGAAGGATGACGGTTAGGAGTAAGGTTAGTTGTAGGGGGAGCTGCATGTTCACATCAGATTTGGGGTTAGGATTAGGGTTAGCCTTAGGGTAGACATACGGTTATGGTTAGGGCTTGCTTTAGGGTGAGCCTTAGGTTAGGGTTAATTTTAAGGTTAGGAGAATACAGTTAGACCTAGGCTTAGGGTACATCTCTGTTTAGGTTTACACCTAGGGTTAGCTTTTCACCTTGTTTAGGGTTAGGATTAGGGTTGTTTTTAGGATAGGATTTAGGTATGAGGTCTAATTTAAGTGTTGGATTATTGGAAGTACATCTGCTCTCACTGGTTTTCCTTCACTGTCACGATGTTTCTGAGATTCATGGTTTAAGGGAAATCTTCCTTCTTGCCGGTTTCAAGGTCAAAAGGCGCTACCGGCAGTTTGTTTTTCCGTCAAACTTACGCTCGCTCTTTGAGAATCTTGGGTCTTTGGGAAAGCCGTGAGTCCAGCAAGTTTTTCAGATTAAGTGTGCCCCAAGCAGTAGGTTCTATCTCTGAGCAATACAGCCCGTGGAATTCCTGGGAACCTGGAACCCGGCCATGAAGTTCAGCCTGGTTGTTATTTTCACACGGAAGAAACTCCTTTGAGGTTCCCATGCCTCTGTACACTGATGCTTCCAGCAACGTCATGTCTCACAGGTCAATAGTGGCTCTTTAAGTTTCACTGGTCTAGGGAAAAGGGTGAAGCGCCTGGGTTCCCGTGCTTCACTACTTCATGGCCTGAAGAAGATGTTTATAGGCACATCGGCAAATCCACCGGTGGCAATTCTACTGTCATTGCGATGGGAAGATTTCTTATTCGTTAGGAAATGTTTTACCATGGAAGACGGGTCCCCACAGAGCTGTCTCTTTTGTGTTGAGACAAACTCTGCTGAATTTAGCTGCCAGCATCTGCGTGTTCTCCCTTTCCTTTAAGGTCGATGGAGACGCACGAGTGTAAGGAAAATGGTGAATGGTGGCCGTTCGTAACCCAGAGTCATCAGAAACCGCAGAGTAAATTTTAGGAACGTAGACGAAGGACACCGGAGAAAACTTCACTCAGGGACTTCAGTGAACTCTGCTAACAATGTTGAGGCCCGACACCCCTAGTGCCTGGGGGCGACCCGTCTCCTGCCCTACGTAGTTTTTTTGAGCGTGCCTCCCTCAGGTGGTGCCTTTTCTCTCCCCGCAATATTGCTCCATGAAACTGCCGATGAAAACTATTTGCCATGGGTATGTCGTTTCACAATATTGGCCTCCTCTTTGAAGAACAAATGCTTTTCTACACGGGTGCTGCCTCCCTGAACTTTCCTTTGTCTTGGCTCAATCGATGCAGATTCCTGTGCTGAATGCGCCATAGAGTGACACAGGTGAGTGCTTGTCAGTATTCCAGGCACACGCAGCAATTTCGTTTTTCCAAGACCCACCTGGCTTGATCAAGGTTGCTTATTCCCGTGAAAACGTTTTTCGTCCAAAATCTAGAGGAGCACCATTGTGCCTCTGGGAGCTACACCAGGGCCTGCTGAACAGAGGCTCCAGCGGTTTCATTTTCAGACTGAAATTCAAGACGGAATTGCATGGATCTATGGAAACCATGAAGTGTGGCCGTACCAGATTCTCACATCTTCATTGTCTAATGGAAGCTTGTTTCCCAGGCTGATCCGGCTGGCGCTTCATTTCTGGGCAATGACCATTTAATTGTGGACGTTCAGCCTTCTTCGGAATTCTGATACCGGCAAGTTCCAGCGCCTCACTCGGTGGTGGTTTAGGTGACTCAGGACAACTGTCTTTATTTCAGGCGTCTAGAACAAAGAGAATCCACAAAGGTTGATGATCACGGAGAAAGTAAAGTCCCGTTTCTTTATAGTGCCCACTCATGGCACTTCTAGCATCTGAGGCCAAAGAGCTCGTGCAGCATGATATTCTCAGTCAGGCACGCCGCCTGCAGTTTCTTTCTTGCAGAAAAATCTTTCCCACTGTACTTCTTTAAACTGCTGCAAAATGGTGGCACAGAAGAGTTCGGTTTAGGTTTAACTTTAGACGGGCATAGGTACAGGCATTTGGGCATGTTTAGGGACAGAGAGTTCACGTTAGAGTTACGGCTGTGTGAGGATTCGGGTTATGGTAAGTCTGAGGATCAAATGTAGGGGCAGTGTGAGGTGGAAGGTAAGAGTAGGGTTTAGTGCTTAAGGATGAGCGAACCTATTGTCTCATTTAGGCCTATGGTAAAGTTGACTGTTTAGATATGGGTTGGGGTTAATATTTGTGTGAGGGTTAGACAGTGTGCGAGGTTAAGAGTTGGGTTCAGGCTTACGGTTTGTGTGTTACGTCCGTTTTGGTTATGGTTAAGTTTAGCTCTCTGTCTAGTTTAAGGGATTGGATTACATTAACGGTGCTATGGAGGCTTCGATTGAAGGTGAGGGATAGAGTTAAGTTAGGTTCAGGCGAAGGATGACGGTTAGGAGTAAGGTTAGTTGTAGGGGGAGCTGCATGTTCACATCAGATTTGGGGTTAGGATTAGGGTTAGCCTTAGGGTAGACATACGGTTATGGTTAGGGCTTGCTTTAGGGTGAGCCTTAGGTTAGGGTTAATTTTAAGGTTAGGAGAATACAGTTAGACCTAGGCTTAGGGTACATCTCTGTTTAGGTTTACACCTAGGGTTAGCTTTTCACCTTGTTTAGGGTTAGGATTAGGGTTGTTTTTAGGATAGGATTTAGGTATGAGGTCTAATTTAAGTGTTGGATTATTGGAAGTACATCTGCTCTCACTGGTTTTCCTTCACTGTCACGATGTTTCTGAGATTCATGGTTTAAGGGAAATCTTCCTTCTTGCCGGTTTCAAGGTCAAAAGGCGCTACCGGCAGTTTGTTTTTCCGTCAAACTTACGCTCGCTCTTTGAGAATCTTGGGTCTTTGGGAAAGCCGTGAGTCCAGCAAGTTTTTCAGATTAAGTGTGCCCCAAGCAGTAGGTTCTATCTCTGAGCAATACAGCCCGTGGAATTCCTGGGAACCTGGAACCCGGCCATGAAGTTCAGCCTGGTTGTTATTTTCACACGGAAGAAACTCCTTTGAGGTTCCCATGCCTCTGTACACTGATGCTTCCAGCAACGTCATGTCTCACAGGTCAATAGTGGCTCTTTAAGTTTCACTGGTCTAGGGAAAAGGGTGAAGCGCCTGGGTTCCCGTGCTTCACTACTTCATGGCCTGAAGAAGATGTTTATAGGCACATCGGCAAATCCACCGGTGGCAATTCTACTGTCATTGCGATGGGAAGATTTCTTATTCGTTAGGAAATGTTTTACCATGGAAGACGGGTCCCCACAGAGCTGTCTCTTTTGTGTTGAGACAAACTCTGCTGAATTTAGCTGCCAGCATCTGCGTGTTCTCCCTTTCCTTTAAGGTCGATGGAGACGCACGAGTGTAAGGAAAATGGTGAATGGTGGCCGTTCGTAACCCAGAGTCATCAGAAACCGCAGAGTAAATTTTAGGAACGTAGACGAAGGACACCGGAGAAAACTTCACTCAGGGACTTCAGTGAACTCTGCTAACAATGTTGAGGCCCGACACCCCTAGTGCCTGGGGGCGACCCGTCTCCTGCCCTACGTAGTTTTTTTGAGCGTGCCTCCCTCAGGTGGTGCCTTTTCTCTCCCCGCAATATTGCTCCATGAAACTGCCGATGAAAACTATTTGCCATGGGTATGTCGTTTCACAATATTGGCCTCCTCTTTGAAGAACAAATGCTTTCTACACGGGTGCTGCCTCCCTGAACTTTCCTTTGTCTTGGCTCAATCGATGCAGATTCCTGTGCTGAATGCGCCATAGAGTGACACAGGTGAGTGCTTGTCAGTATTCCAGGCACACGCAGCAATTTCGTTTTTCCAAGACCCACCTGGCTTGATCAAGGTTGCTTATTCCCGTGAAAACGTTTTTCGTCCAAAATCTAGAGGAGCACCATTGTGCCTCTGGGAGCTACACCAGGGCCTGCTGAACAGAGGCTCCAGCGGTTTCATTTTCGGACTGAAATTCAAGAAGGAATTGCATGGATCTATGGAAACCATGAAGTGTGGCCGTACCAGATTCTCACATCTTCATTGTCTAATGGAAGCTTGTTTCCCAGGCTGATCCGGCTGGCGCTTCATTTCTGGGCAATGACCATTTAATTGTGGACGTTCAGCCTTCTTCGGAATTCTGATACCGGCAAGTTCCAGCGCCTCACTCGGTGGTGGTTTAGGTGACTCAGGACAACTGTCTTTATTTCAGGCGTCTAGAACAAAGAGAATCCACAAAGGTTGATGATCACGGAGAAAGTAAAGTCCCGTTTCTTTATAGTGCCCACTCATGGCACTTCTAGCATCTGAGGGCAAAGAGCTCGTGCAGCATGATAGTCTCAGTCAGGCACGCCGCCTGCAGTTTCTTTCTTGCAGAAAAATCTTTCCCACTGTACTTCTTTAAACTGCTGAAAAATGGTGGCACAGAAGAGTTCGGTTTAGGTTTAACTTTAGACGGGCATAGGTACAGGCATTTGGGCATGTTTAGGGACAGAGAGTTCACGTTAGAGTTACGGCTGTGTGAGGATTCGGGTTATGGTAAGTCTGAGGATCAAATGTAGGGGCAGTGTGAGGTGGAAGGTAAGAGTAGGGTTTAGTGCTTAAGGATGAGCGAACCTATTGTCTCATTTAGGCCTATGGTAAACTTGACTGTTTAGATATGGGTTGGGGTTAATATTTGTGTGAGGGTTAGACAGTGTGCGAGGTTAAGAGTTGGGTTCAGGCTTACGGTTTGTGTGTTACGTCCGTTTTGGTTATGGTTAAGTTTAGCTCTCTGTCTAGTTTAAGGGATTGGATTACATTAACGGTGCTATGGAGGCTTCGATTGAAGGTGAGGGATAGAGTTAAGTTAGGTTCAGGCGAAGGATGACGGTTAGGAGTAAGGTTAGTTGTAGGGGGAGCTGCATGTTCACATCAGATTTGGGGTTAGGATTAGGGTTAGCCTTAGGGTAGACATACGGTTATGGTTAGGGCTTGCTTTAGGGTGAGCCTTAGGTTAGGGTTAATTTTAAGGTTAGGAGAATACAGTTAGACCTAGGCTTAGGGTACATCTCTGTTTAGGTTTACACCTAGGGTTAGCTTTTCACCTTGTTTAGGGTTAGGATTAGGGTTGTTTTTAGGATAGGATTTAGGTATGAGGTCTAATTTAAGTGTTGGATTATTGGAAGTACATCTGCTCTCACTGGTTTTCCTTCACTGTCACGATGTTTCTGAGATTCATGGTTTAAGGGAAATCTTCCTTCTTGCCGGTTTCAAGGTCAAAGGCGCTACCGGCAGTTTGTTTTTCCGTCAAACTTACGCTCGCTCTTTGAGAATCTTGGGTCTTTGGGAAAGCCGTGAGTCCAGCAAGTTTTTCAGATTAAGTGTGCCCCAAGCAGTAGGTTCTATCTCTGAGCAATACAGCCCGTGGAATTCCTGGGAATCTGGAACCCTGCCATGAAGTTCAGCCTGGTTGTTATTTTCACACGGAAGAAACTCCTTTGAGGTTCCCATGCCTCTGTACACTGATGCTTCCAGCAACGTCATGTCTCACAGGTCAATAGTGGCTCTTTAAGTTTCACTGGTCTAGGGAAAAGGGTGAAGCGCCTGGGTTCCCGTGCTTCACTACTTCATGGCCTGAAGAAGATGTTTATAGGCACATCGGCAAATCCACCGGTGGCCCTTCTCTCATATTGTCATTGCGATGGGAAGATTTCTTATTCGTTAGGAATGTTTTACCATGGAAGACGGGTCCCCACAGAGCTGTCTCTTTTGTGTTGAGACAAACTCTGCTGAATTTAGCTGCCAGCATCTGCGTGTTCTCCCTTTCCTTTAAGGTCGATGGAGACGCACGAGTGTAAGGAAAACGGTGAATGGTGGCCGTTCGTAACCCAGTCATCAGAAACCGCAGAGTAAATTTTAGGAACGTAAACGAAGGACACCGGAGAAAACTTCACTCAGGGACTTCAGTGAACTCTGCTAACAATGTTGAGGCCCGACACCCCTAGTGCCTGGGGGCGACCCGTCTCCTGCCGTACGTAATTTTTTGAGCGTGCCTCCCTCAGGTGGTGCCTTTTCTCTCCCCGCAATATTGCTCCATGAAACTGCCGATGAAAACTATTTGCCATGGGTATGTCGTTTCACAATATTGGCCTCCTCTTTGAAGAACAAATGCTTTTCTACACGGGTGCTGCCTCCCTGAACTTTCCTTTGTCTTGGCTCAATCGATGCAGATTCCTGTGCTGAATGCGCCATAGAGTGACACAGGTGAGTGCTTGTCAGTATTCCAGGCACACGCAGCAATTTCGTTTTTCCAAGACCCACCTGGCTTGATCAAGGTTGCTTATTCCCGTGAAAACGTTTTTCGTCCAAATTCTAGAGGAGCACCATTGTGCCTCTGGGAGCTACACCAGGGCCTGCTGAACAGAGGCTCCAGCGGTTTCATTTTCGGACTGAAATTCAACACGGAATTGCATGGATCTATGGAAACCATGAAGTGTGGCCGTACCAGATTCTCACATCTTCATTGTCTAATGGAAGCTTGTTTCCCAGGCTGATCCGGCTGGCACTTCATTTCTGGGCAATGACCATTTAATTGTGGACGTTCAGCCTTCTTCGGAATTCTGATACCGGCAAGTTCCCGCGCCTCACTAAGACCACTCGGTGGAGGTTTAGGTGACTCAGGACAACTGTCTTTATTTCAGGCATCTAGAACAAAGAGAATCCACAAAGGTTGATGATCACGGAGAAAGTAAAGTCCCGTTTCTTTATAGTGCCCACTCATGGCACTTCTAGCATCTGAGGCCAAAGAGCTCGTGCAGCATGATATTCTCAGTTCAGGCACGCCGCCTGCAGTTTCTTTCTTGCAGAAAAATCTTTCCCAGTGTACTTTAAACTGCTGCAAAATTGTGGCACAGAAGATTTCGGTTTAGGTTTAACTTTAGACGGGCATAGGTACAGGCATTTGGGCATGTTTAGGGACAGAGTTAGAGTTCACGTTAGAGTTACGGCTGTGTGAGGATTCGGGTTATGGTAAGTCTGAGGATCAAATGTAGGGGCAGTGTGAGGTGGAAGGTAAGAGTAGGGTTTAGTGCTTAAGGATGAGCGAACCTATTGTCTCATTTAGGCCTATGGTAAACTTGACTGTTTAGATATGGGTTGGGGTTAATATTTGTGTGAGGGTTAGACAGTGTGCGAGGTTAAGAGTTGGGTTCAGGCTTACGGTTTGTGTGTTACGTCCGTTTTGGTTATGGTTAAGTTTAGCTCTCTGTCTAGTTTAAGGGATTGGATTACATTAACGGTGCTATGGAGGCTTCGATTGAAGGTGAGGGATAGAGTTAAGTTAGGTTCAGGCGAAGGATGACGGTTAGGAGTAAGGTTAGTTGTAGGGGGAACTGCATGTTCACATCAGATTTGGGGTTAGGATTAGGCTTAGCCTTAGGGTAGACATACGGTTAGCATTAGGGCTTGGTTTAGGGTGAGCCTTAGGTAAGGTTTAAGTTTAAGTTTAGGATTTTACCGAGTTAGACCTAGGCTTAGGGTACATCTCTGTTTAGGTTCAGACCTAGGGTTAGGTTTTCACCTTGTTTAGGGTTAGGATTAGGGTTGTTTTTAGGATAGGATTTAGGTATGAGGTCTAATTTAAGTGTTGGATTATTGGAATTACATCTGCTCTCACTGGTTTTCCTTCACTGTCACAATGTTTCTGAGATTCATGGTTTAAGGGAAATCTTGCTTCTTGCCGGTTTCAAGGTTAAAAAGGCACCACCGGCAGTTTGTTTTTCCGTCAAACTTACGCTCGCTCTTTGAGAATCTTGGGTCTTTGGGAAAGCCGTGAGTCCAGCAAGTTTTTCAGATTAAGTGTGCCCCAAGCAGTAGGTTCTATCTCTGAGCAATACAGCCCGTGGAATTCCTGGGAATCTGGAACCCTGCCATGAAGTTCAGCCTGGTTGTTATTTTCACACGGAAGAAACTCCTTTGAGGTTCCCATGCCTCTGTACACTGATGCTTCCAGCAACGTCATGTCTCACAGGTCAATAGTGGCTCTTTAAGTTTCACTGGTCTAGGGAAAAGGGTGAAGCGCCTGGGTTCCCGTGCTTCACTACTTCATGGCCTGAAGAAGATGTTTATAGGCACATCGGCAAATCCACCGGTGGCCCTTCTCTCATATTGTCATTGCGATGGGAAGATTTCTTATTCGTTAGGAATGTTTTACCATGGAAGACGGGTCCCCACAGAGCTGTCTCTTTTGTGTTGAGACAAACTCTGCTGAATTTAGCTGCCAGCATCTGCGTGTTCTCCCTTTCCTTTAAGGTCGATGGAGACGCACGAGTGTAAGGAAAACGGTGAATGGTGGCCGTTCGTAACCCAGTCATCAGAAACCGCAGAGTAAATTTTAGGAACGTAAACGAAGGACACCGGAGAAAACTTCACTCAGGGACTTCAGTGAACTCTGCTAACAATGTTGAGGCCCGACACCCCTAGTGCCTGGGGGCGACCCGTCTCCTGCCGTACGTAATTTTTTGAGCGTGCCTCCCTCAGGTGGTGCCTTTTCTCTCCCCGCAATATTGCTCCATGAAACTGCCGATGAAAACTATTTGCCATGGGTATGTCGTTTCACAATATTGGCCTCCTCTTTGAAGAACAAATGCTTTTCTACACGGGTGCTGCCTCCCTGAACTTTCCTTTGTCTTGGCTCAATCGATGCAGATTCCTGTGCTGAATGCGCCATAGAGTGACACAGGTGAGTGCTTGTCAGTATTCCAGGCACACGCAGCAATTTCGTTTTTCCAAGACCCACCTGGCTTGATCAAGGTTGCTTATTCCCGTGAAAACGTTTTTCGTCCAAAATCTAGAGGAGCACCATTGTGCCTCTGGGAGCTACACCAGGGCCTGCTGAACAGAGGCTCCAGCGGTTTCATTTTCGGACTGAAATTCAAGACGGAATTGCATGGATCTATGGAAACCATGAAGTGTGGCCGTACCAGATTCTCACATCTTCATTGTCTAATGGAAGCTTGTTTCCCAGGCTGATCCGGCTGGCGCTTCATTTCTGGGCAATGACCATTTAATTGTGGACGTTCAGCCTTCTTCGGAATTCTGATACCGGCAAGTTCCAGCGCCTCACTCGGTGGTGGTTTAGGTGACTCAGGACAACTGTCTTTATTTCAGGCGTCTAGAACAAAGAGAATCCACAAAGGTTGATGATCACGGAGAAAGTAAAGTCCCGTTTCTTTATAGTGCCCACTCATGGCACTTCTAGCATCTGAGGCCAAAGAGCTCGTGAAGCATGATATTCTCAGTCAGGCACGCCGCCTGCAGTTTCTTTCTTGCAGAAAAATCTTTCCCACTGTACTTCTTTAAACTGCTGCAAAATGGTGGCACAGAAGATTTCGGTTTAGGTTTAACTTTAGACGGGCATAGGTACAGGCATTTGGGCATGTTTAGGGACAGAGAGTTCACGTTAGAGTTACGGCTGTGTGAGGATTCGGGTTATGGTAAGTCTGAGGATCAAATGTAGGGGCAGTGTGAGGTGGAAGGTAAGAGTAGGGTTTAGTGCTTAAGGATGAGCGAACCTATTGTCTCATTTAGGCCTATGGTAAACTTGACTGTTTAGATATGGGTTGGGGTTAATATTTGTGTGAGGGTTAGACAGTGTGCGAGGTTAAGAGTTGGGTTCAGGCTTACGGTTTGTGTGTTACGTCCGTTTTGGTTATGGTTAAGTTTAGCTCTCTGTCTAGTTTAAGGGATTGGATTACATTAACGGTGCTATGGAGGCTTCGATTGAAGGTGAGGGATAGAGTTAAGTTAGGTTCAGGCGAAGGATGACGGTTAGGAGTAAGGTTAGTTGTAGGGGGAGCTGCATGTTCACATCAGATTTGGGGTTAGGATTAGGGTTAGCCTTAGGGTAGACATACGGTTATGGTTAGGGCTTGCTTTAGGGTGAGCCTTAGGTTAGGGTTAATTTTAAGGTTAGGAGAATACAGTTAGACCTAGGCTTAGGGTACATCTCTGTTTAGGTTTACACCTAGGGTTAGCTTTTCACCTTGTTTAGGGTTAGGATTAGGGTTGTTTTTAGGATAGGATTTAGGTATGAGGTCTAATTTAAGTGTTGGATTATTGGAAGTACATCTGCTCTCACTGGTTTTCCTTCACTGTCACGATGTTTCTGAGATTCATGGTTTAAGGGAAATCTTCCTTCTTGCCGGTTTCAAGGTCAAAAGGCGCTACCGGCAGTTTGTTTTTCCGTCAAACTTACGCTCGCTCTTTGAGAATCTTGGGTCTTTGGGAAAGCCGTGAGTCCAGCAAGTTTTTCAGATTAAGTGTGCCCCAAGCAGTAGGTTCTATCTCTGAGCAATACAGCCCGTGGAATTCCTGGGAATCTGGAACCCTGCCATGAAGTTCAGCCTGGTTGTTATTTTCACACGGAAGAAACTCCTTTGAGGTTCCCATGCCTCTGTACACTGATGCTTCCAGCAACGTCATGTCTCACAGGTCAATAGTGGCTCTTTAAGTTTCACTGGTCTAGGGAAAAGGGTGAAGCGCCTGGGTTCCCGTGCTTCACTACTTCATGGCCTGAAGAAGATGTTTATAGGCACATCGGCAAATCCACCGGTGGCCCTTCTCTCATATTGTCATTGCGATGGGAAGATTTCTTATTCGTTAGGAATGTTTTACCATGGAAGACGGGTCCCCACAGAGCTGTCTCTTTTGTGTTGAGACAAACTCTGCTGAATTTAGCTGCCAGCATCTGCGTGTTCTCCCTTTCCTTTAAGGTCGATGGAGACGCACGAGTGTAAGGAAAACGGTGAATGGTGGCCGTTCGTAACCCAGAGTCATCAGAAACCGCAGAGTAAATTTTAGGAACGTAAACGAAGGACACCGGAGAAAACTTCACTCAGGGACTTCAGTGAACTCTGCTAACAATGTTGAGGCCCGACACCCCTAGTGCCTGGGGGCGACCCGTCTCCTGCCGTACGTAATTTTTTGAGCGTGCCTCCCTCAGGTGGTGCCTTTTCTCTCCCCGCAATATTGCTCCATGAAACTGCCGATGAAAACTATTTGCCATGGGTATGTCGTTTCACAATATTGGCCTCCTCTTTCAAGAACAAATGCTTTTCTACACGGGTGCTGCCTCCCTGAACTTTCCTTTGTCTTGGCTCAATCGATGCAGATTCCTGTGCTGAATGCGCCATAGAGTGACACAGGTGAGTGCTTGTCAGTATTCCAGGCACACGCAGCAATTTCGTTTTTCCAAGACCCACCTGGCTTGATCAAGGTTGCTTATTCCCGTGAAAACGTTTTTCGTCCAAATTCTAGAGGAGCACCATTGTGCCTCTGGGAGCTACACCAGGGCCTGCTGAACAGAGGCTCCAGCGGTTTCATTTTCGGACTGAAATTCAACACGGAATTGCATGGATCTATGGAAACCATGAAGTGTGGCCGTACCAGATTCTCACATCTTCATTGTCTAATGGAAGCTTGTTTCCCAGGCTGATCCGGCTGGCACTTCATTTCTGGGCAATGACCATTTAATTGTGGACGTTCAGCCTTCTTCGGAATTCTGATACCGGCAAGTTCCCGCGCCTCACTAAGACCACTCGGTGGAGGTTTAGGTGACTCAGGACAACTGTCTTTATTTCAGGCGTCTAGAACAAAGAGAATCCACAAAGGTTGATGATCACGGAGAAAGTAAAGTCCCGTTTCTTTATAGTGCCCACTCATGGCACTTCTAGCATCTGAGGCCAAAGAGCTCGTGCAGCATGATATTCTCAGTTCAGGCACGCCGCCTGCAGTTTCTTTCTTGCAGAAAAATCTTTCCCAGTGTACTTTAAACTGCTGCAAAATTGTGGCACAGAAGATTTCGGTTTAGGTTTAACTTTAGACGGGCATAGGTACAGGCATTTGGGCATGTTTAGGGACAGAGTTAGAGTTCACGTTAGAGTTACGGCTGTGTGAGGATTCGGGTTATGGTAAGTCTGAGGATCAAATGTAGGGGCAGTGTGAGGTGGAAGGTAAGAGTAGGGTTTAGTGCTTAAGGATGAGCGAACCTATTGTCTCATTTAGGCCTATGGTAAACTTGACTGTTTAGATATGGGTTGGGGTTAATATTTGTGTGAGGGTTAGACAGTGTGCGAGGTTAAGAGTTGGGTTCAGGCTTACGGTTTGTGTGTTACGTCCGTTTTGGTTATGGTTAAGTTTAGCTCTCTGTCTAGTTTAAGGGATTGGATTACATTAACGGTGCTATGGAGGCTTCGATTGAAGGTGAGGGATAGAGTTAAGTTAGGTTCAGGCGAAGGATGACGGTTAGGAGTAAGGTTAGTTGTAGGGGGAACTGCATGTTCACATCAGATTTGGGGTTAGGATTAGGCTTAGCCTTAGGGTAGACATACGGTTAGCATTAGGGCTTGGTTTAGGGTGAGCCTTAGGTAAGGTTTAAGTTTAAGTTTAGGATTTTACCGAGTTAGACCTAGGCTTAGGGTACATCTCTGTTTAGGTTCAGACCTAGGGTTAGGTTTTCACCTTGTTTAGGGTTAGGATTAGGGTTGTTTTTGGGATAGGATTTAGGTATGAGGTCTAATTTAAGTGTTGGATTATTGGAATTACATCTGCTCTCACTGGTTTTCCTTCACTGTCACAATGTTTCTGAGATTCATGGTTTAAGGGAAATCTTGCTTCTTGCCGGTTTCAAGATTAAAAAGGCACCACCGGCAGTTTGTTTTTCCGTCAAACTTACGCTCGCTCTTTGAGAATCTTGGGTCTTTGGGAAAGCCGTGAGTCCAGCAAGTTTTTCAGATTAAGTGTGCCCCAAGCAGTAGGTTCTATCTCTGAGCAATACAGCCCGTGGAATTCCTGGGAATCTGGAACCCTGCCATGAAGTTCAGCCTGGTTGTTATTTTCACACGGAAGAAACTCCTTTGAGGTTCCCATGCCTCTGTACACTGATGCTTCCAGCAACGTCATGTCTCACAGGTCAATAGTGGCTCTTTAAGTTTCACTGGTCTAGGGAAAAGGGTGAAGCGCCTGGGTTCCCGTGCTTCACTACTTCATGGCCTGAAGAAGATGTTTATAGGCACATCGGCAAATCCACCGGTGGCCCTTCTCTCATATTGTCATTGCGATGGGAAGATTTCTTATTCGTTAGGAATGTTTTACCATGGAAGACGGGTCCCCACAGAGCTGTCTCTTTTGTGTTGAGACAAACTCTGCTGAATTTAGCTGCCAGCATCTGCGTGTTCTCCCTTTCCTTTAAGGTCGATGGAGACGCACGAGTGTAAGGAAAACGGTGAATGGTGGCCGTTCGTAACCCAGTCATCAGAAACCGCAGAGTAAATTTTAGGAACGTAAACGAAGGACACCGGAGAAAACTTCACTCAGGGACTTCAGTGAACTCTGCTAACAATGTTGAGGCCCGACACCCCTAGTTTCGGGGGCGACCCGTCTCCTGCCCTAAGTAATTTTTTGAGCGTGCCTCCCTCAGGTAGTGCCTTTTCTCTCCCCGCAATATTGCTCCATGAAACTGCCGATGAAAACTATTTGCCATGGGTATGTCGTTTCACAATATTGGCCTCCTCTTTGAAGAACAAATGCTTTTCTACACGGGTGCTGCCTCCCTGAACTTTCCTTTGTCTTGGCTCAATCGATGCAGATTCCTGTGCTGAATGCGCCATAGAGTGACACAGGTGAGTGCTTGTCAGTATTCCAGGCACACGCAGCAATTTCGTTTTTTCAAGACCCACCTGACTTGATCAAGGTTGCTTATTCCCGTGAAAACGTTTTTCGTCCAAAATCTAGAGGAGCACCATTGTGCCTCTGGGAGCTACACCAGGGCCTGCTGAACAGAGGCTCCAGCGGTTTCATTTTCGGACTGAAATTCAACACGGAATTGCATGGATCTATGGAAACCATGAAGTGTGGCCGTACCAGATTCTCACATCTTCATTGTCTAATGGAAGCTTGTTTCCCAGGCTGATCCGGCTGGCACTTCATTTCTGGGCAATGACCATTTAATTGTGGACGTTCAGCCTTCTTTGGAATTCTGATACCGGCAAGATCCCGCGCCTCACTAAGACCACTCGGTGGAGGTTTAGGTGACTCAGGACAACTGTCTTTATTTCAGGCGTCTAGAACAAAGAGAATCCACAAAGGTTGATGATCACGGAGAAAGTAAAGTCCCGTTTCTTTATAGTGCCCACTCATGGCACTTCTAGCATCTGAGGCCAAAGAGCTCGTGCAGCATGATATTCTCAGTTCAGGCACGCCGCCTGCAGTTTCTTTCTTGCAGAAAAATGTTTCCCAGTGTACTTCTTTAAACTGCTGCAAAATGGTGGCACAGAAGAGTTCGGTTTAGGTTTAACTTTAGACGGGCATAGGTACAGGCATTTGGGCATGTTTAGGGACAGAGTTAGAGTTCACGTTAGAGTTACGGCTGTGTGAGGATTCGGGTTATGGTAAGTCTGAGGATCAAATGTAGGGGCAGTGTGAGGTGGAAGGTAAGAGTAGGCTTTAGTGCTGAAGGATGAGCGAACCTATTGTCTCATTTAGGCCTATGGTAAACTTGACTGTTTAGATATGGGTTGGGGTTAATATTTGTGTGAGGGTTAGACAGTGTGCGAGGTTAAGAGTTGGGTTCAGGCTTACGGTTTGTGTGTTACGTCCGTTTTGGTTATGGTTAAGTTTAGCTCTCTGTCTAGTTTAAGGGATTAGATTACATTAACGGTGCTATGGAGGCTTCGATTGAAGGTGAGGGATAGAGTTAAGTTAGGTTCAGGCGAAGGATGACGGTTAGGAGTAAGGTTAGTTGTAGGGGGAGCTGCATGTTCACATCAGATTTGGGGTTAGCATTAGGGTTAGCCTTAGGGTAGACATACGGTTATGGTTAGGGCTTGCTTTAGGGTGAGCCTTAGGTTAGGGTTAATTTTAAGGTTAGGAGAATACAGTTAGACCTAGGCTTAGGGTACATCTCTGTTTAGGTTTACACCTAGGGTTAGCTTTTCACCTTGTTTAGGATTAGGAGTAGGGTTGTTTTTAGGATAGGATTTAGGTATGAGGTCTAATTTAAGTGTTGGATTGTTGGAAGTACATCTGCTCTCACTGGTTTTCCTTCACTGTCACGATGTTTCTGAGATTCATGGTTTAAGGGAAATCTTCCTTCTTGCCGGTTTCAAGGTCAAAAGGCGCTACCGGCAGTTTGTTTTTCCGTCAAACTTACGCTCGCTCTTTGAGAATCTTGGGTCTTTGGGAAAGCCGTGAGTCCAGCAAGTTTTTCAGATTAAGTGTGCCCCAAGCAGTAGGTTCTATCTCTGAGCAATACAGCCCGTGGAATTCCTGGGAATCTGGAACCCTGCCATGAAGTTCAGCCTGGTTGTTATTTTCACACGGAAGAAACTCCTTTGAGGTTCCCATGCCTCTGTACACTGATGCTTCCAGCAACGTCATGTCTCACAGGTCAATAGTGGCTCTTTAAGTTTCACTGGTCTAGGGAAAAGGGTGAAGCGCCTGGGTTCCCGTGCTTCACTACTTCATGGCCTGAAGAAGATGTTTATAGGCACATCGGCAAATCCACCGGTGGCAATTCTACTGTCATTGCGATGGGAAGATTTCTTATTCGTTAGGAAATGTTTTACCATGGAAGACGGGTCCCCACAGAGCTGTCTCTTTTGTGTTGAGACAAACTCTGCTGAATTTAGCTGCCAGCATCTGCGTGTTCTCCCTTTCCTTTAAGGTCGATGGAGACGCACGAGTGTAAGGAAAACGGTGAATGGTGGCCGTTCGTAACCCAGAGTCATCAGAAACCGCAGAGTAAATTTTAGGAACGTAGACGAAGGACACCGGAGAAAACTTCACTCAGGGACTGCAGTGAACTCTGCTAACAATGTTGAGGCCCGACACCCCTAGTGCCTGGGGGCGACCCGTCTCCTGCCCTACGTAATTTTTTTGAGCGTGCCTCCCTCAGGTGGTGCCTTTTCTCTCCCCGCAATATTGCTCCATGAAACTACCGATGAAAACTATTTGCCATGGGTATGTCGTTTCACAATATTGGCCTCCTCTTTGAAGAACAAATGCTTTTCTACACGGGTGCTGCCTCCCTGAACTTTCCTTTGTCTTGGCTCAATCGATGCAGATTCCTGTGCTGAATGCGCCATAGAGTGACACAGGTGAGTGCTTGTCAGTATTCCAGGCACACGCAGCAATTTCGTTTTTCCAAGACCCACCTGGCTTGATCAAGGTTGCTTATTCCCGTGAAAACGTTTTTCGTCCAAAATCTAGAGGAGCACCATTGTGCCTCTGGGAGCTACACCAGGGCCTGCTGAACAGAGGCTCCAGCGGTTTCATTTTCGGACTGAAATTCAACACGGAATTGCATGGATCTATGGAAACCATGAAGTGTGGCCGTACCAGATTCTCACATCTTCATTGTCTAATGGAAGCTTGTTTCCCAGGCTGATCCGGCTGGCGCTTCATTTCTGGGCAATGACCATTTAATTGTGGACGTTCAGCCTTCTTCGGAATTCTGATACCGGCAAGTTCCCGCGCCTCACTAAGACCACTCGGTGGAGGTTTAGGTGACTCAGGACAACTGTCTTTATTTCAGGCGTCTAGAACAAAGAGAATCCACAAAGGTTGATGATCACGGAGAAAGTAAAGTCCCGTTTCTTTATAGTGCCCACTCATGGCACTTCTAGCATCTGAGGCCAAAGAGCTCGTGCAGCATGATATTCTCAGTTCAGGCACGCCGCCTGCAGTTTCTTTCTTGCAGAAAAATCTTTCCCAGTGTACTTCTTTAAACTGCTGCAAAATGGTGGCACAGAAGATTTCGGTTTAGGTTTAACTTTAGACGGGCATAGGTACAGACATTTGGGCATGTTTAGGGACAGAGTTAGAGTTCACGTTAGAGTTACGGCTGTGTGAGGATTCGGGTTATGGTAAGTCTGAGGATCAAATGTAGGGGCAGTGTGAGGTGGAAGGTAAGAGTAGGGTTTAGTGCTTAAGGATGAGCGAACCTATTGTCTCATTTAGGCCTATGGTAAACTTGACTGTTTAGATATGGGTTGGGGTTAATATTTGTGTGAGGGTTAGACAGTGTGCGAGGTTAAGAGTTGGGTTCAGGCTTACGGTTTGTGTGTTACGTCCGTTTTGGTTATAGTTAAGTTTAGCTCTCTGTCTAGTTTAAGGGATTGGATTACATTAACGGTGCTATGGAGGCTTCGATTGAAGGTGAGGGATAGAGTTAAGTTAGGTTCAGGCGAAGGATGACGGTTAGGAGTAAGGTTAGTTGTAGGGGGAGCTGCATGTTCACATCAGATTTGGGGTTAGGATTAGGGTTAGCCTTAGGGTAGACATACGGTTATGGTTAGGGCTTGCTTTAGGGTGAGCCTTAGGTTAGGGTTAATTTTAAGGTTAGGAGAATACAGTTAGACCTAGGCTTAGGGTACATCTCTGTTTAGGTTTACACCTAGGGTTAGCTTTTCACCTTGTTTAGGGTTAGGATTAGGGTTGTTTTTAGGATAGGATTTAGGTATGAGGTCTAATTTAAGTGTTGGATTATTGGAAGTACATCTGCTCTCACTGGTTTTCCTTCACTGTCACGATGTTTCTGAGATTCATGGTTTAAGGGAAATCTTCCGTCTTGCCGGTTTCAAGGTCAAAAGGCGCTACCGGCAGTTTGTTTTTCCGTCAAACTTACGCTCGCTCTTTGAGAATCTTGGGTCTTTGGGAAAGCCGTGAGTCCAGCAAGTTTTTCAGATTAAGTGTGCCCCAAGCAGTAGGTTCTATCTCTGAGCAATACAGCCCGTGGAATTCCTGGGAATCTGGAACCCGGCCATGAAGTTCAGCCTGGTTGTTATTTTCACACGGAAGAAACTCCTTTGAGGTTCCCATGCCTCTGTACACTGATGCTTCCAGCAACGTCATGTCTCACAGGTCAATAGTGGCTCTTTAAGTTTCACTGGTCTAGGGAAAAGGGTGAAGCGCCTGGGTTCCCGTGCTTCACTACTTCATGGCCTGAAGAAGATGTTTATAGGCACATCGGCAAATCCACCGGTGGCAATTCTACTGTCATTGCGATGGGAAGATTTCTTATTCGTTAGGAAATGTTTTACCATGGAAGACGGGTCCCCACAGAGCTGTCTCTTTTGTGTTGAGACAAACTCTGCTGAATTTAGCTGCCAGCATCTGCGTGTTCTCCCTTTCCTTTAAGGTCGATGGAGACGCACGAGTGTAAGGAAAACGGTGAATGGTGGCCGTTCGTAACCCAGAGTCATCAGAAACCGCAGAGTAAATTTTAGGAACGTAGACGAAGGACACCAGAGAAAACTTCACTCAGGGACTTCAGTGAACTCTGCCAACAATGTTGAGGCCCGACACCCCTAGTGCCTGGGGGCGACCCGTCTCCTGCCCTACGTAGTTTTTTTGAGCGTGCCTCCCTCAGGTGGTGCCTTTTCTCTCCCCGCAATATTGCTCCATGAAACTGCCGATGAAAACTATTTGCCATGGGTATGTCGTTTCACAATATTGGCCTCCTCTTTGAAGAACAAATGCTTTTCTACACGGGTGCTGCCTCCCTGAACTTTCCTTTGTCTTGGCTCAATCGATGCAGATTCCTGTGCTGAATGCGCCATAGAGTGACACAGGTGAGTGCTTGTCAGTATTCCAGGCACACGCAGCAATTTCGTTTTTCCAAGACCCACCTGGCTTGATCAAGGTTGCTTATTCCCGTGAAAACGTTTTTCGTCCAAAATCTAGAGGAGCACCATTGTGCCTCTGGGAGCTACACCAGGGCCTGCTGAACAGAGGCTCCAGCGGTTTCATTTTCGGACTGAAATTCAAGACGGAATTGCATGGATCTATGGAAACCATGAAGTGTGGCCGTACCAGATTCTCACATCTTCATTGTCTAATGGAAGCTTGTTTCCCAGGCTGATCCGGCTGGCGCTTCATTTCTGGGCAATGACCATTTAATTGTGGACGTTCAGCCTTCTTCGGAATTCTGATACCGGCAAGTTCCCGCGCCTCACTAAGACCACTCGGTGGAGGTTTAGGTGACTCAGGACAACTGTCTTTATTTCAGGCGTCTAGAACAAAGAGAATCCACAAAGGTTGATGATCACGGAGAAAGTAAAGTCCCGTTTCTTTATAGTGCCCACTCATGGCACTTCTAGCATCTGAGGCCAAAGAGCTCGTGCAGCATGATATTCTCAGTTCAGGCACGCCGCCTGCAGTTTCTTTCTTGCAGAAAAATCTTTCCCAGTGTACTTCTTTAAACTGCTGCAAAATGGTGGCACAGAAGATTTCGGTTTAGGTTTAACTTTAGACGGGCATAGGTACAGACATTTGGGCATGTTTAGGGACAGAGTTAGAGTTCACGTTAGAGTTACGGCTGTGTGAGGATTCGGGTTATGGTAAGTCTGAGGATCAAATGTAGGGGCAGTGTGAGGTGGAAGGTAAGAGTAGGGTTTAGTGCTTAAGGATGAGCGAACCTATTGTCTCATTTAGGCCTATGGTAAACTTGACTGTTTAGATATGGGTTGGGGTTAATATTTGTGTGAGGGTTAGACAGTGTGCGAGGTTAAGAGTTGGGTTCAGGCTTACGGTTTGTGTGTTACGTCCGTTTTGGTTATAGTTAAGTTTAGCTCTCTGTCTAGTTTAAGGGATTGGATTACATTAACGGTGCTATGGAGGCTTCGATTGAAGGTGAGGGATAGAGTTAAGTTAGGTTCAGGCGAAGGATGACGGTTAGGAGTAAGGTTAGTTGTAGGGGGAGCTGCATGTTCACATCAGATTTGGGGTTAGGATTAGGGTTAGCCTTAGGGTAGACATACGGTTATGGTTAGGGCTTGCTTTAGGGTGAGCCTTAGGTTAGGGTTAATTTTAAGGTTAGGAGAATACAGTTAGACCTAGGCTTAGGGTACATCTCTGTTTAGGTTTACACCTAGGGTTAGCTTTTCACCTTGTTTAGGGTTAGGATTAGGGTTGTTTTTAGGATAGGATTTAGGTATGAGGTCTAATTTAAGTGTTGGATTATTGGAAGTACATCTGCTCTCACTGGTTTTCCTTCACTGTCACGATGTTTCTGAGATTCATGGTTTAAGGGAAATCTTCCGTCTTGCCGGTTTCAAGGTCAAAAGGCGCTACCGGCAGTTTGTTTTTCCGTCAAACTTACGCTCGCTCTTTGAGAATCTTGGGTCTTTGGGAAAGCCGTGAGTCCAGCAAGTTTTTCAGATTAAGTGTGCCCCAAGCAGTAGGTTCTATCTCTGAGCAATACAGCCCGTGGAATTCCTGGGAATCTGGAACCCGGCCATGAAGTTCAGCCTGGTTGTTATTTTCACACGGAAGAAACTCCTTTGAGGTTCCCATGCCTCTGTACACTGATGCTTCCAGCAACGTCATGTCTCACAGGTCAATAGTGGCTCTTTAAGTTTCACTGGTCTAGGGAAAAGGGTGAAGCGCCTGGGTTCCCGTGCTTCACTACTTCATGGCCTGAAGAAGATGTTTATAGGCACATCGGCAAATCCACCGGTGGCAATTCTACTGTCATTGCGATGGGAAGATTTCTTATTCGTTAGGAAATGTTTTACCATGGAAGACGGGTCCCCACAGAGCTGTCTCTTTTGTGTTGAGACAAACTCTGCTGAATTTAGCTGCCAGCATCTGCGTGTTCTCCCTTTCCTTTAAGGTCGATGGAGACGCACGAGTGTAAGGAAAACGGTGAATGGTGGCCGTTCGTAACCCAGAGTCATCAGAAACCGCAGAGTAAATTTTAGGAACGTAGACGAAGGACACCAGAGAAAACTTCACTCAGGGACTTCAGTGAACTCTGCCAACAATGTTGAGGCCCGACACCCCTAGTGCCTGGGGGCGACCCGTCTCCTGCCCTACGTAGTTTTTTTGAGCGTGCCTCCCTCAGGTGGTGCCTTTTCTCTCCCCGCAATATTGCTCCATGAAACTGCCGATGAAAACTATTTGCCATGGGTATGTCGTTTCACAATATTGGCCTCCTCTTTGAAGAACAAATGCTTTTCTACACGGGTGCTGCCTCCCTGAACTTTCCTTTGTCTTGGCTCAATCGATGCAGATTCCTGTGCTGAATGCGCCATAGAGTGACACAGGTGAGTGCTTGTCAGTATTCCAGGCACACGCAGCAATTTCGTTTTTCCAAGACCCACCTGGCTTGATCAAGGTTGCTTATTCCCGTGAAAACGTTTTTCGTCCAAAATCTAGAGGAGCACCATTGTGCCTCTGGGAGCTACACCAGGGCCTGCTGAACAGAGGCTCCAGCGGTTTCATTTTCGGACTGAAATTCAAGACGGAATAGCATGGATCTATGGAAACCATGAAGTGTGGCCGTACCAGATTCTCACATCTTCATTGTCTAATGGAAGCTTGTTTCCCAGGCTAATCCGGCTGGCGCTTCATTTCTGGGCAATGACCATTTAATTGTGGACGTTCAGCCTTCTTCGGAATTCTGATACCGGCAAGTTCCAGCGCCTCACTCGGTGGTGGTTTAGGTGACTCAGGACAACTGTCTTTATTTCAGGCGTCTAGAACAAAGAGAATCCACAAAGGTTGATGATCACGGAGAAAGTAAAGTCCCGTTTCTTTATAGTGCCCACTCATGGCACTTCTAGCATCTGAGGCCAAAGAGCTCGTGCAGCATGATATTCTCAGTCAGGCACGCCGCCTGCAGTTTCTTTCTTGCAGAAAAATCTTTCCCACTGTACTTCTTTAAACTGCTGAAAAATGGTGGCACAGAAGAGTTCGGTTTAGGTTTAACTTTAGACGGGCATAGGTACAGGCATTTGGGCATGTTTAGGGACAGAGAGTTCACGTTAGAGTTACGGCTGTGTGAGGATTCGGGTTATGGTAAGTCTGAGGATCAAATGTAGGGGCAGTGTGAGGTGGAAGGTAAGAGTAGGGTTTAGTGCTTAAGGATGAGCGAACCTATTGTCTCATTTAGGCCTATGGTAAACTTGACTGTTTAGATATGGGTTGGGGTTAATATTTGTGTGAGGGTTAGACAGTGTGCGAGGTTAAGAGTTGGGTTCAGGCTTACGGTTTGTGTGTTACGTCCGTTTTGGTTATGGTTAAGTTTAGCTCTCTGTCTAGTTTAAGGGATTGGATTACATTAACGGTGCTATGGAGGCTTCGATTGAAGGTGAGGGATAGAGTTAAGTTAGGTTCAGGCGAAGGATGACGGTTAGGAGTAAGGTTAGTTGTAGGGGGAGCTGCATGTTCACATCAGATTTGGGGTTAGGATTAGGGTTAGCCTTAGGGTAGACATACGGTTATGGTTAGGGCTTGCTTTAGGGTGAGCCTTAGGTTAGGGTTAATTTTAAGGTTAGGAGAATACAGTTAGACCTAGGCTTAGGGTACATCTCTGTTTAGGTTTACACCTAGGGTTAGCTTTTCACCTTGTTTAGGGTTAGGATTAGGGTTGTTTTTAGGATAGGATTTAGGTATGAGGTCTAATTTAAGTGTTGGATTATTGGAAGTACATCTGCTCTCACTGGTTTTCCTTCACTGTCACGATGTTTCTGAGATTCATGGTTTAAGGGAAATCTTCCGTCTTGCCGGTTTCAAGGTCAAAAGGCGCTACCGGCAGTTTGTTTTTCCGTCAAACTTACGCTCGCTCTTTGAGAATCTTGGGTCTTTGGGAAAGCCGTGAGTCCAGCAAGTTTTTCAGATTAAGTGTGCCCCAAGCAGTAGGTTCTATCTCTGAGCAATACAGCCCGTGGAATTCCTGGGAATCTGGAACCCTGCCATGAAGTTCAGCCTGGTTGTTATTTTCACACGGAAGAAACTCCTTTGAGGTTCCCATGCCTCTGTACACTGATGCTTCCAGCAACGTCATGTCTCACAGGTCAATAGTGGCTCTTTAAGTTTCACTGGTCTAGGGAAAAGGGTGAAGCGCCTGGGTTCCCGTGCTTCACTACTTCATGGCCTGAAGAAGATGTTTATAGGCACATCGGCAAATCCACCGGTGGCAATTCTACTGTCATTGCGATGGGAAGATTTCTTATTCGTTAGGAAATGTTTTACCATGGAAGACGGGTCCCCACAGAGCTGTCTCTTTTGTGTTGAGACAAACTCTGCTGAATTTAGCTGCCAGCATCTGCGTGTTCTCCCTTTCCTTTAAGGTCGATGGAGACGCACGAGTGTAAGGAAAACGGTGAATGGTGGCCGTTCGTAACCCAGAGTCATCAGAAACCGCAGAGTAAATTTTAGGAACGTAGACGAAGGACACCGGAGAAAACTTCACTCAGGGACTGCAGTGAACTCTGCTAACAATGTTGAGGCCCGACACCCCTAGTGCCTGGGGGCGACCCGTCTCCTGCCCTACGTAATTTTTTTGAGCGTGCCTCCCTCAGGTGGTGCCTTTTCTCTCCCCGCAATATTGCTCCATGAAACTGCCGATGAAAACTATTTGCCATGGGTATGTCGTTTCACAATATTGGCCTCCTCTTTGAAGAACAAATGCTTTTCTACACGGGTGCTGCCTCCCTGAACTTTCCTTTGTCTTGGCTCAATCGATGCAGATTCCTGTGCTGAATGCGCCATAGAGTGACACAGGTGAGTGCTTGTCAGTATTCCAGGCACACGCAGCAATTTCGTTTTTCCAAGACCCACCTGGCTTGATCAAGGTTGCTTATTCCCGTGAAAACGTTTTTCGTCCAAAATCTAGAGGAGCACCATTGTGCCTCTGGGAGCTACACCAGGGCCTGCTGAACAGAGGCTCCAGCGGTTTCATTTTCGGACTGAAATTCAACACGGAATTGCATGGATCTATGGAAACCATGAAGTGTGGCCGTACCAGATTCTCACATCTTCATTGTCTAATGGAAGCTTGTTTCCCAGGCTGATCCGGCTGGCACTTCATTTCTGGGCAATGACCATTTAATTGTGGACGTTCAGCCTTCTTCGGAATTCTGATACCGGCAAGTTCCCGCGCCTCACTAAGACCACTCGGTGGAGGTTTAGGTGACTCAGGACAACTGTCTTTATTTCAGGCGTCTAGAACAAAGAGAATCCACAAAGGTTGATGATCACGGAGAAAGTAAAGTCCCGTTTCTTTATAGTGCCCACTCATGGCACTTCTAGCATCTGAGGCCAAAGAGCTCGTGCAGCATGATATTCTCAGTTCAGGCACGCCGCCTGCAGTTTCTTTCTTGCAGAAAAATCTTTCCCAGTGTACTTCTTTAAACTGCTGAAAAATGGTGGCACAGAAGAGTTCGGTTTAGGTTTAACTTTAGACGGGCATAGGTACAGGCATTTGGGCATGTTTAGGGACAGAGAGTTCACGTTAGAGTTACGGCTGTGTGAGGATTCGGGTTATGGTAAGTCTGAGGATCAAATGTAGGGGCAGTGTGAGGTGGAAGGTAAGAGTAGGGTTTAGTGCTTAAGGATGAGCGAACCTATTGTCTCATTTAGGCCTATGGTAAACTTGACTGTTTAGATATGGGTTGGGGTTAATATTTGTGTGAGGGTTAGACAGTGTGCGAGGTTAAGAGTTGGGTTCAGGCTTACGGTTTGTGTGTTACGTCCGTTTTGGTTATGGTTAAGTTTAGCTCTCTGTCTAGTTTAAGGGATTGGATTACATTAACGGTGCTATGGAGGCTTCGATTGAAGGTGAGGGATAGAGTTAAGTTAGGTTCAGGCGAAGGATGACGGTTAGGAGTAAGGTTAGTTGTAGGGGGAGCTGCATGTTCACATCAGATTTGGGGTTAGGATTAGGGTTAGCCTTAGGGTAGACATACGGTTATGGTTAGGGCTTGCTTTAGGGTGAGCCTTAGGTTAGGGTTAATTTTAAGGTTAGGAGAATACAGTTAGACCTAGGCTTAGGGTACATCTCTGTTTAGGTTTACACCTAGGGTTAGCTTTTCACCTTGTTTAGGGTTAGGATTAGGGTTGTTTTTAGGATAGGATTTAGGTATGAGGTCTAATTTAAGTGTTGGATTATTGGAAGTACATCTGCTCTCACTGGTTTTCCTTCACTGTCACGATGTTTCTGAGATTCATGGTTTAAGGGAAATCTTCCATCTTGCCGGTTTCAAGGTCAAAAGGCGCTACCGGCAGTTTGTTTTTCCGTCAAACTTACGCTCGCTCTTTGAGAATCTTGGGTCTTTGGGAAAGCCGTGAGTCCAGCAAGTTTTTCAGATTAAGTGTGCCCCAAGCAGTAGGTTCTATCTCTGAGCAATACAGCCCGTGGAATTCCTGGGAATCTGGAACCCGGCCATGAAGTTCAGCCTGGTTGTTATTTTCACACGGAAGAAACTCCTTTGAGGTTCCCATGCCTCTGTACACTGATGCTTCCAGCAACGTCATGTCTCACAGGTCAATAGTGGCTCTTTAAGTTTCACTGGTCTAAGGAAAAGGGTGAAGCGCCTGGGTTCCCGTGCTTCACTACTTCATGGCCTGAAGAAGATGTTTATAGGCACATCGGCAAATCCACCGGTGGCAATTCTACTGTCATTGCGATGGGAAGATTTCTTATTCGTTAGGAAATGTTTTACCATGGAAGACGGGTCCCCACAGAGCTGTCTCTTTTGTGTTGAGACAAACTCTGCTGAATTTAGCTGCCAGCATCTGCGTGTTCTCCCTTTCCTTTAAGGTCGATGGAGACGCACGAGTGTAAGGAAAACGATGAATGGTGGCCGTTCGTAACCCAGAGTCATCAGAAACCGCAGAGTAAATTTTAGGAACGTAGACGAAGGACACCGGAGAAAACTTCACTCAGGGACTGCAGTGAACTCTGCTAACAATGTTGAGGCCCGACACCCCTAGTGCCTGGGGGCGACCCGTCTCCTGCCCTACGTAGTTTTTTTGAGCGTGCCTCCCTCAGGTGGTGCCTTTTCTCTCCCCGCAATATTGCTCCATGAAACTGCCGATGAAAACTATTTGCCATGGGTATGTCGTTTCACAATATTGGCCTCCTCTTTGAAGAACAAATGCTTTTCTACACGGGTGCTGCCTCCCTGAACTTTCCTTTGTCTTGGCTCAATCGATGCAGATTCCTGTGCTGAATGCGCCATAGAGTGACACAGGTGAGTGCTTGTCAGTATTCCAGGCACACGCAGCAATTTCGTTTTTCCAAGACCCACCTGGCTTGATCAAGGTTGCTTATTCCCGTGAAAACGTTTTTCGTCCAAAATCTAGAGGAGCACCATTGTGCCTCTGGGAGCTACACCAGGGCCTGCTGAACAGAGGCTCCAGCGGTTTCATTTTCGGACTGAAATTCAACACGGAATTGCATGGATCTATGGAAACCATGAAGTGTGGCCGTACCAGATTCTCACATCTTCATTGTCTAATGGAAGCTTGTTTCCCAGGCTAATCCGGCTGGCGCTTCATTTCTGGGCAATGACCATTTAATTGTGGACGTTCAGCCTTCTTCGGAATTCTGATACCGGCAAGTTCCAGCGCCTCACTCGGTGGTGGTTAAGTGACTCAGGACAACTGTCTTTATTTCAGGCGTCTAGAACAAAGAGAATCCACAAAGGTTGATGATCACGGAGAAAGTAAAGTCCCGTTTCTTTATAGTGCCCACTCATGGCACTTCTAGCATCTGAGGCCAAAGAGCTCGTGCAGCATGATATTCTCAGTTCAGGCACGCCGCCTGCAGTTTCTTTCTTGCAGAAAAATCTTTCCCAGTGTACTTCTTTAAACTGCTGCAAAATGGTGGCACAGAAGAGTTCGGTTTAGGTTTAACTTTAGACGGGCATAGGTACAGGCATTTGGGCATGTTTAGGGACAGAGTTAGAGTTCACGTTAGAGTTACGGCTGTGTGAGGATTCGGGTTATGGTAAGTCTGAGGATCAAATGTAGGGGCAGTGTGAGGTGGAAGGTAAGAGTAGGCTTTAGTGCTGAAGGATGAGCGAACCTATTGTCTCATTTAGGCCTATGGTAAACTTGACTGTTTAGATATGGGTTGGGGTTAATATTTGTGTGAGGGTTAGACAGTGTGCGAGGTTAAGAGTTGGGTTCAGGCTTACGGTTTGTGTGTTACGTCCGTTTTGGTTATGGTTAAGTTTAGCTCTCTGTCTAGTTTAAGGGATTAGATTACATTAACGGTGCTATGGAGGCTTCGATTGAAGGTGAGGGATAGAGTTAAGTTAGGTTCAGGCGAAGGATGACGGTTAGGAGTAAGGTTAGTTGTAGGGGGAGCTGCATGTTCACATCAGATTTGGGGTTAGCATTAGGGTTAGCCTTAGGGTAGACATACGGTTATGGTTAGGGCTTGCTTTAGGGTGAGCCTTAGGTTAGGGTTAATTTTAAGGTTAGGAGAATACAGTTAGACCTAGGCTTAGGGTACATCTCTGTTTAGGTTTACACCTAGGGTTAGCTTTTCACCTTGTTTAGGATTAGGAGTAGGGTTGTTTTTAGGATAGGATTTAGGTATGAGGTCTAATTTAAGTGTTGGATTGTTGGAAGTACATCTGCTCTCACTGGTTTTCCTTCACTGTCACGATGTTTCTGAGATTCATGGTTTAAGGGAAATCTTCCATCTTGCCGGTTTCAAGGTCAAAAGGCGCTACCGGCAGTTTGTTTTTCCGTCAAACTTACGCTCGCTCTTTGAGAATCTTGGGTCTTTGGGAAAGCCGTGAGTCCAGCAAGTTTTTCAGATTAAGTGTGCCCCAAGCAGTAGGTTCTATCTCTGAGCAATACAGCCCGTGGAATTCCTGGGAATCTGGAACCCTGCCATGAAGTTCAGCCTGGTTGTTATTTTCACACGGAAGAAACTCCTTTGAGGTTCCCATGCCTCTGTACACTGATGCTTCCAGCAACGTCATGTCTCACAGGTCAATAGTGGCTCTTTAAGTTTCACTGGTCTAGGGAAAAGGGTGAAGCGCCTGGGTTCCCGTGCTTCACTACTTCATGGCCTGAAGAAGATGTTTATAGGCACATCGGCAAATCCACCGGTGGCAATTCTACTGTCATTGCGATGGGAAGATTTCTTATTCGTTAGGAAATGTTTTACCATGGAAGACGGGTCCCCACAGAGCTGTCTCTTTTGTGTTGAGACAAACTCTGCTGAATTTAGCTGCCAGCATCTGCGTGTTCTCCCTTTCCTTTAAGGTCGATGGAGACGCACGAGTGTAAGGAAAACGGTGAATGGTGGCCGTTCGTAACCCAGAGTCATCAGAAACCGCAGAGTAAATTTTAGGAACGTAGACGAAGGACACCGGAGAAAACTTCACTCAGGGACTGCAGTGAACTCTGCTAACAATGTTGAGGCCCGACACCCCTAGTGCCTGGGGGCGACCCGTCTCCTGCCCTACGTAATTTTTTTGAGCGTGCCTCCCTCAGGTGGTGCCTTTTCTCTCCCCGCAATATTGCTCCATGAAACTGCCGATGAAAACTATTTGCCATGGGTATGTCGTTTCACAATATTGGCCTCCTCTTTGAAGAACAAATGCTTTTCTACACGGGTGCTGCCTCCCTGAACTTTCCTTTGTCTTGGCTCAATCGATGCAGATTCCTGTGCTGAATGCGCCATAGAGTGACACAGGTGAGTGCTTGTCAGTATTCCAGGCACACGCAGCAATTTCGTTTTTCCAAGACCCACCTGGCTTGATCAAGGTTGCTTATTCCCGTGAAAACGTTTTTCGTCCAAAATCTAGAGGAGCACCATTGTGCCTCTGGGAGCTACACCAGGGCCTGCTGAACAGAGGCTCCAGCGGTTTCATTTTCGGACTGAAATTCAAGACGGAATTGCATGGATCTATGGAAACCATGAAGTGTGGCCGTACCAGATTCTCACATCTTCATTGTCTAATGGAAGCTTGTTTCCCAGGCTGATCCGGCTGGCGCTTCATTTCTGGGCAATGACCATTTAATTGTGGACGTTCAGCCTTCTTCGGAATTCTGATACCGGCAAGTTCCCGCGCCTCACTAAGACCACTCGGTGGAGGTTTAGGTGACTCAGGACAACTGTCTTTATTTCAGGCGTCTAGAACAAAGAGAATCCACAAAGGTTGATGATCACGGAGAAAGTAAAGTCCCGTTTCTTTATAGTGCCCACTCATGGCACTTCTAGCATCTGAGGCCAAAGAGCTCGTGCAGCATGATATTCTCAGTTCAGGCACGCCGCCTGCAGTTTCTTTCTTGCAGAAAAATCTTTCCCAGTGTACTTCTTTAAACTGCTGCAAAATGGTGGCACAGAAGATTTCGGTTTAGGTTTAACTTTAGACGGGCATAGGTACAGGCATTTGGGCATGTTTAGGGACAGAGTTAGAGTTCACGTTAGAGTTACGGCTGTGTGAGGATTCGGGTTATGGTAAGTCTGAGGATCAAATGTAGGGGCAGTGTGAGGTGGAAGGTAAGAGTAGGGTTTAGTGCTTAAGGATGAGCGAACCTATTGTCTCATTTAGGCCTATGGTAAACTTGACTGTTTAGATATGGGTTGGGGTTAATATTTGTGTGAGGGTTAGACAGTGTGCGAGGTTAAGAGTTGGGTTCAGGCTTACGGTTTGTGTGTTACGTCCGTTTTGGTTATAGTTAAGTTTAGCTCTCTGTCTAGTTTAAGGGATTGGATTACATTAACGGTGCTATGGAGGCTTCGATTGAAGGTGAGGGATAGAGTTAAGTTAGGTTCAGGCGAAGGATGACGGTTAGGAGTAAGGTTAGTTGTAGGGGGAGCTGCATGTTCACATCAGATTTGGGGTTAGGATTAGGGTTAGCCTTAGGGTAGACATACGGTTATGGTTAGGGCTTGCTTTAGGGTGAGCCTTAGGTTAGGGTTAATTTTAAGGTTAGGAGAATACAGTTAGACCTAGGCTTAGGGTACATCTCTGTTTAGGTTTACACCTAGGGTTAGCTTTTCACCTTGTTTAGGGTTAGGATTAGGGTTGTTTTTAGGATAGGATTTAGGTATGAGGTCTAATTTAAGTGTTGGATTATTGGAAGTACATCTACTCTCACTGGTTTTCCTTCACTGTCACGATGTTTCTGAGATTCATGGTTTAAGGGAAATCTTCCGTCTTGCCGGTTTCAAGGTCAAAAGGCGCTACCGGCAGTTTGTTTTTCCGTCAAACTTACGCTCGCTCTTTGAGAATCTTGGGTCTTTGGGAAAGCCGTGAGTCCAGCAAGTTTTTCAGATTAAGTGTGCCCCAAGCAGTAGGTTCTATCTCTGAGCAATACAGCCCGTGGAATTCCTGGGAATCTGGAACCCGGCCATGAAGTTCAGCCTGGTTGTTATTTTCACACGGAAGAAACTCCTTTGAGGTTCCCATGCCTCTGTACACTGATGCTTCCAGCAACGTCATGTCTCACAGGTCAATAGTGGCTCTTTAAGTTTCACTGGTCTAGGGAAAAGGGTGAAGCGCCTGGGTTCCCGTGCTTCACTACTTCATGGCCTGAAGAAGATGTTTATAGGCACATCGGCAAATCCACCGGTGGCAATTCTACTGTCATTGCGATGGGAAGATTTCTTATTCGTTAGGAAATGTTTTACCATGGAAGACGGGTCCCCACAGAGCTGTCTCTTTTGTGTTGAGACAAACTCTGCTGAATTTAGCTGCCAGCATCTGCGTGTTCTCCCTTTCCTTTAAGGTCGATGGAGACGCACGAGTGTAAGGAAAACGGTGAATGGTGGCCGTTCGTAACCCAGAGTCATCAGAAACCGCAGAGTAAATTTTAGGAACGTAGACGAAGGACACCGGAGAAAACTTCACTCAGGGACTTCAGTGAACTCTGCTAACAATGTTGAGGCCCGACACCCCTAGTGCCTGGGGGCGACCCGTCTCCTGCCCTACGTAGTTTTTTTGAGCGTGCCTCCCTCAGGTGGTGCCTTTTCTCTCCCCGCAATATTGCTCCATGAAACTGCCGATGAAAACTATTTGCCATGGGTATGTCGTTTCACAATATTGGCCTCCTCTTTGAAGAACAAATGCTTTTCTACACGGGTGCTGCCTCCCTGAACTTTCCTTTGTCTTGGCTCAATCGATGCAGATTCCTGTGCTGAATGCGCCATAGAGTGACACAGGTGAGTGCTTGTCAGTATTCCAGGCACACGCAGCAATTTCGTTTTTCCAAGACCCACCTGGCTTGATCAAGGTTGCTTATTCCCGTGAAAACGTTTTTCGTCCAAAATCTAGAGGAGCACCATTGTGCCTCTGGGAGCTACACCAGGGCCTGCTGAACAGAGGCTCCAGCGGTTTCATTTTCGGACTGAAATTCAAGACGGAATAGCATGGATCTATGGAAACCATGAAGTGTGGCCGTACCAGATTCTCACATCTTCATTGTCTAATGGAAGCTTGTTTCCCAGGCTAATCCGGCTGGCGCTTCATTTCTGGGCAATGACCATTTAATTGTGGACGTTCAGCCTTCTTCGGAATTCTGATACCGGCAAGTTCCAGCGCCTCACTCGGTGGTGGTTTAGGTGACTCAGGACAACTGTCTTTATTTCAGGCGTCTAGAACAAAGAGAATCCACAAAGGTTGATGATCACGGAGAAAGTAAAGTCCCGTTTCTTTATAGTGCCCACTCATGGCACTTCTAGCATCTGAGGCCAAAGAGCTCGTGCAGCATGATATTCTCAGTCAGGCACGCCGCCTGCAGTTTCTTTCTTGCAGAAAAATCTTTCCCACTGTACTTCTTTAAACTGCTGAAAAATGGTGGCACAGAAGAGTTCGGTTTAGGTTTAACTTTAGACGGGCATAGGTACAGGCATTTGGGCATGTTTAGGGACAGAGAGTTCACGTTAGAGTTACGGCTGTGTGAGGATTCGGGTTATGGTAAGTCTGAGGATCAAATGTAGGGGCAGTGTGAGGTGGAAGGTAAGAGTAGGGTTTAGTGCTGAAGGATGAGCGAACCTATTGTCTCATTTAGGCCTATGGTAAACTTGACTGTTTAGATATGGGTTGGGGTTAATATTTGTGTGAGGGTTAGACAGTGTGCGAGGTTAAGAGTTGGGTTCAGGCTTACGGTTTGTGTGTTACGTCCGTTTTGGTTATGGTTAAGTTTAGCTCTCTGTCTAGTTTAAGGGATTGGATTACATTAACGGTGCTATGGAGGCTTCGATTGAAGGTGAGGGATAGAGTTAAGTTAGGTTCAGGCGAAGGATGACGGTTAGGAGTAAGGTTAGTTGTAGGGGGAGCTGCATGTTCACATCAGATTTGGGGTTAGGATTAGGGTTAGCCTTAGGGTAGACATACGGTTATGGTTAGGGCTTGCTTTAGGGTGAGCCTTAGGTTAGGGTTAATTTTAAGGTTAGGAGAATACAGTTAGACCTAGGCTTAGGGTACATCTCTGTTTAGGTTTACACCTAGGGTTAGCTTTTCACCTTGTTTAGGGTTAGGATTAGGGTTGTTTTTAGGATAGGATTTAGGTATGAGGTCTAATTTAAGTGTTGGATTATTGGAAGTACATCTGCTCTCACTGGTTTTCCTTCACTGTCACGATGTTTCTGAGATTCATGGTTTAAGGGAAATCTTCCGTCTTGCCGGTTTCAAGGTCAAAAGGCGCTACCGGCAGTTTGTTTTTCCGTCAAACTTACGCTCGCTCTTTGAGAATCTTGGGTCTTTGGGAAAGCCGTGAGTCCAGCAAGTTTTTCAGATTAAGTGTGCCCCAAGCAGTAGGTTCTATCTCTGAGCAATACAGCCCGTGGAATTCCTGGGAATCTGGAACCCGGCCATGAAGTTCAGCCTGGTTGTTATTTTCACACGGAAGAAACTCCTTTGAGGTTCCCATGCCTCTGTACACTGATGCTTCCAGCAACGTCATGTCTCACAGGTCAATAGTGGCTCTTTAAGTTTCACTGGTCTAGGGAAAAGGGTGAAGCGCCTGGGTTCCCGTGCTTCACTACTTCATGGCCTGAAGAAGATGTTTATAGGCACATCGGCAAATCCACCGGTGGCAATTCTACTGTCATTGCGATGGGAAGATTTCTTATTCGTTAGGAAATGTTTTACCATGGAAGACGGGTCCCCACAGAGCTGTCTCTTTTGTGTTGAGACAAACTCTGCTGAATTTAGCTGCCAGCATCTGCGTGTTCTCCCTTTCCTTTAAGGTCGATGGAGACGCACGAGTGTAAGGAAAACGGTGAATGGTGGCCGTTCGTAACCCAGAGTCATCAGAAACCGCAGAGTAAATTTTAGGAACGTAGACGAAGGACACCGGAGAAAACTTCACTCAGGGACTTCAGTGAACTCTGCTAACAATGTTGAGGCCCGACACCCCTAGTGCCTGGGGGCGACCCGTCTCCTGCCCTACGTAGTTTTTTTGAGCGTGCCTCCCTCAGGTGGTGCCTTTTCTCTCCCCGCAATATTGCTCCATGAAACTGCCGATGAAAACTATTTGCCATGGGTATGTCGTTTCACAATATTGGCCTCCTCTTTGAAGAACAAATGCTTTTCTACACGGGTGCTGCCTCCCTGAACTTTCATTTGTCTTGGCTCAATCGATGCAGATTCCTGTGCTGAATGCGCCATAGAGTGACACAGGTGAGTGCTTGTCAGTATTCCAGGCACACGCAGCAATTTCGTTTTTCCAAGACCCACCTGGCTTGATCAAGGTTGCTTATTCCCGTGAAAACGTTTTTCGTCCAAAATCTAGAGGAGCACCATTGTGCCTCTGGGAGCTACACCAGGGCCTGCCGAACAGAGGCTCCAGCGGTTTCATTTTCGGACTGAAATTCAAGACGGAATAGCATGGATCTATGGAAACCATGAAGTGTGGCCATACCAGATTCTCACATCTTCATTGTCTAATGGAAGCTTGTTTCCCTGGCTAATCCGGCTGGCGCTTCATTTCTGGGCAATGACCATTTAATTGTGGACGTTCAGCCTTCTTCGGAATTCTGATACCGGCAAGTTCCCGCGCCTCACTAAGACCACTCGGTGGAGGTTTAGGTGACTCAGGACAACTGTCTTTATTTCAGGCGTCTAGAACAAAGAGAATCCACAAAAGTTGATGATCACGGAGAAAGTAAAGTCCCGTTTCTTTATAGTGCCCACTCATGGCACTTCTAGCATCTGAGGCCCAAGAGCTCGTGCAGCATGATATTCTCAGTCAGGCACGCCGCCTGCAGTTTCTTTCTTGCAGAAAAATCTTTCCCACTGTACTTCTTTAAACTGCTGAAAAATGGTGGCACAGAAGAGTTCGGTTTAGGTTTAACTTTAGACGGGCATAGGTACAGGCATTTGGGCATGTTTAGGGACAGAGAGTTCACGTTAGAGTTACGGCTGTGTGAGGATTCGGGTTATGGTAAGTCTGAGGATCAAATGTAGGGGCAGTGTGAGGTGGAAGGTAAGAGTAGGGTTTAGTGCTTAAGGATGAGCGAACCTATTGTCTCATTTAGGCCTATGGTAAACTTGACTGTTTAGATATGGGTTGGGGTTAATATTTGTGTGAGGGTTAGACAGTGTGCGAGGTTAAGAGTTGGGTTCAGGCTTACGGTTTGTGTGTTACGTCCGTTTTGGTTATGGTTAAGTTTAGCTCTCTGTCTAGTTTAAGGGATTGGATTACATTAACGGTGCTATGGAGGCTTCGATTGAAGGTGAGGGATAGAGTTAAGTTAGGTTCAGGCGAAGGATGACGGTTAGGAGTAAGGTTAGTTGTAGGGGGAGCTGCATGTTCACATCAGATTTGGGGTTAGGATTAGGGTTAGCCTTAGGGTAGACATACGGTTATGGTTAGGGCTTGCTTTAGGGTGAGCCTTAGGTTAGGGTTAATTTTAAGGTTAGGAGAATACAGTTAGACCTAGGCTTAGGGTACATCTCTGTTTAGGTTTACACCTAGGGTTAGCTTTTCACCTTGTTTAGGGTTAGGATTAGGGTTGTTTTTAGGATAGGATTTAGGTATGAGGTCTAATTTAAGTGTTGGATTATTGGAAGTACATCTGCTCTCACTGGTTTTCCTTCACTGTCACGATGTTTCTGAGATTCATGGTTTAAGGGAAATCTTCCTTCTTGCCGGTTTCAAGGTCAAAAGGCGCTACCGGCAGTTTGTTTTTCCGTCAAACTTACGCTCGCTCTTTGAGAATCTTGGGTCTTTGGGAAAGCCGTGAGTCCAGCAAGTTTTTCAGATTAAGTGTGCCCCAAGCAGTAGGTTCTATCTCTGAGCAATACAGCCCGTGGAATTCCTGGGAATCTGGAACCCTGCCATGAAGTTCAGCCTGGTTGTTATTTTCACACGGAAGAAACTCCTTTGAGGTTCCCATGCCTCTGTACACTGATGCTTCCAGCAACGTCATGTCTCACAGGTCAATAGTGGCTCTTTAAGTTTCACTGGTCTAGGGAAAAGGGTGAAGCGCCTGGGTTCCCGTGCTTCACTACTTCATGGCCTGAAGAAGATGTTTATAGGCACATCGGCAAATCCACCGGTGGCAATTCTACTGTCATTGCGATGGGAAGATTTCTTATTCGTTAGGAAATGTTTTACCATGGAAGACGGGTCCCCACAGAGCTGTCTCTTTTGTGTTGAGACAAACTCTGCTGAATTTAGCTGCCAGCATCTGCGTGTTCTCCCTTTCCTTTAAGGTCGATGGAGACGCACGAGTGTAAGGAAAACGGTGAATGGTGGCCGTTCGTAACCCAGAGTCATCAGAAACCGCAGAGTAAATTTTAGGAACGTAGACGAAGGACACCGGAGAAAACTTCACTCAGGGACTGCAGTGAACTCTGCTAACAATGTTGAGGCCCGACACCCCTAGTGCCTGGGGGCGACCCGTCTCCTGCCCTACGTAATTTTTTTGAGCGTGCCTCCCTCAGGTGGTGCCTTTTCTCTCCCCGCAATATTGCTCCATGAAACTGCCGATGAAAACTATTTGCCATGGGTATGTCGTTTCACAATATTGGCCTCCTCTTTGAAGAACAAATGCTTTTCTACACGGGTGCTGCCTCCCTGAACTTTCCTTTGTCTTGGCTCAATCGATGCAGATTCCTGTGCTGAATGCGCCATAGAGTGACACAGGTGAGTGCTTGTCAGTATTCCAGGCACACGCAGCAATTTCGTTTTTCCAAGACCCACCTGGCTTGATCAAGGTTGCTTATTCCCGTGAAAACGTTTTTCGTCCAAAATCTAGAGGAGCACCATTGTGCCTCTGGGAGCTACACCAGGGCCTGCTGAACAGAGGCTCCAGCGGTTTCATTTTCGGACTGAAATTCAACACGGAATTGCATGGATCTATGGAAACCATGAAGTGTGGCCGTACCAGATTCTCACATCTTCATTGTCTAATGGAAGCTTGTTTCCCAGGCTGATCCGGCTGGCGCTTCATTTCTGGGCAATGACCATTTAATTGTGGACGTTCAGCCTTCTTCGGAATTCTGATACCGGCAAGTTCCCGCGCCTCACTAAGACCACTCGGTGGAGGTTTAGGTGACTCAGGACAACTGTCTTTATTTCAGGCGTCTAGAACAAAGAGAATCCACAAAGGTTGATGATCACGGAGAAAGTAAAGTCCCGTTTCTTTATAGTGCCCACTCATGGCACTTCTAGCATCTGAGGCCAAAGAGCTCGTGCAGCATGATATTCTCAGTTCAGGCACGCCGCCTGCAGTTTCTTTCTTGCAGAAAAATCTTTCCCAGTGTACTTCTTTAAACTGCTGAAAAATGGTGGCACAGAAGAGTTCGGTTTAGGTTTAACTTTAGACGGGCATAGGTACAGGCATTTGGGCATGTTTAGGGACAGAGAGTTCACGTTAGAGTTACGGCTGTGTGAGGATTCGGGTTATGGTAAGTCTGAGGATCAAATGTAGGGGCAGTGTGAGGTGGAAGGTAAGAGTAGGGTTTAGTGCTTAAGGATGAGCGAACCTATTGTCTCATTTAGGCCTATGGTAAACTTGACTGTTTAGATATGGGTTGGGGTTAATATTTGTGTGAGGGTTAGACAGTGTGCGAGGTTAAGAGTTGGGTTCAGGCTTACGGTTTGTGTGTTACGTCCGTTTTGGTTATAGTTAAGTTTAGCTCTCTGTCTAGTTTAAGGGATTGGATTACATTAACGGTGCTATGGAGGCTTCGATTGAAGGTGAGGGATAGAGTTAAGTTAGGTTCAGGCGAAGGATGACGGTTAGGAGTAAGGTTAGTTGTAGGGGGAGCTGCATGTTCACATCAGATTTGGGGTTAGGATTAGGGTTAGCCTTAGGGTAGACATACGGTTATGGTTAGGGCTTGCTTTAGGGTGAGCCTTAGGTTAGGGTTAATTTTAAGGTTAGGAGAATACAGTTAGACCTAGGCTTAGGGTACATCTCTGTTTAGGTTTACACCTAGGGTTAGCTTTTCACCTTGTTTAGGGTTAGGATTAGGGTTGTTTTTAGGATAGGATTTAGGTATGAGGTCTAATTTAAGTGTTGGATTATTGGAAGTACATCTGCTCTCACTGGTTTTCCTTCACTGTCACGATGTTTCTGAGATTCATGGTTTAAGGGAAATCTTCCATCTTGCCGGTTTCAAGGTCAAAAGGCGCTACCGGCAGTTTGTTTTTCCGTCAAACTTACGCTCGCTCTTTGAGAATCTTGGGTCTTTGGGAAAGCCGTGAGTCCAGCAAGTTTTTCAGATTAAGTGTGCCCCAAGCAGTAGGTTCTATCTCTGAGCAATACAGCCCGTGGAATTCCTGGGAATCTGGAACCCGGCCATGAAGTTCAGCCTGGTTGTTATTTTCACACGGAAGAAACTCCTTTGAGGTTCCCATGCCTCTGTACACTGATGCTTCCAGCAACGTCATGTCTCACAGGTCAATAGTGGCTCTTTAAGTTTCACTGGTCTAAGGAAAAGGGTGAAGCGCCTGGGTTCCCGTGCTTCACTACTTCATGGCCTGAAGAAGATGTTTATAGGCACATCGGCAAATCCACCGGTGGCAATTCTACTGTCATTGCGATGGGAAGATTTCTTATTCGTTAGGAAATGTTTTACCATGGAAGACGGGTCCCCACAGAGCTGTCTCTTTTGTGTTGAGACAAACTCTGCTGAATTTAGCTGCCAGCATCTGCGTGTTCTCCCTTTCCTTTAAGGTCGATGGAGACGCACGAGTGTAAGGAAAACGATGAATGGTGGCCGTTCGTAACCCAGAGTCATCAGAAACCGCAGAGTAAATTTTAGGAACGTAGACGAAGGACACCGGAGAAAACTTCACTCAGGGACTGCAGTGAACTCTGCTAACAATGTTGAGGCCCGACACCCCTAGTGCCTGGGGGCGACCCGTCTCCTGCCCTACGTAGTTTTTTTGAGCGTGCCTCCCTCAGGTGGTGCCTTTTCTCTCCCCGCAATATTGCTCCATGAAACTGCCGATGAAAACTATTTGCCATGGGTATGTCGTTTCACAATATTGGCCTCCTCTTTGAAGAACAAATGCTTTTCTACACGGGTGCTGCCTCCCTGAACTTTCCTTTGTCTTGGCTCAATCGATGCAGATTCCTGTGCTGAATGCGCCATAGAGTGACACAGGTGAGTGCTTGTCAGTATTCCAGGCACACGCAGCAATTTCGTTTTTCCAAGACCCACCTGGCTTGATCAAGGTTGCTTATTCCCGTGAAAACGTTTTTCGTCCAAAATCTAGAGGAGCACCATTGTGCCTCTGGGAGCTACACCAGGGCCTGCTGAACAGAGGCTCCAGCGGTTTCATTTTCGGACTGAAATTCAACACGGAATTGCATGGATCTATGGAAACCATGAAGTGTGGCCGTACCAGATTCTCACATCTTCATTGTCTAATGGAAGCTTGTTTCCCAGGCCAATCCGGCTGGCGCTTCATTTCTGGGCAATGACCATTTAATTGTGGACGTTCAGCCTTCTTCGGAATTCTGATACCGGCAAGTTCCAGCGCCTCACTCGGTGGTGGTTTAGGTGACTCAGGACAACTGTCTTTATTTCAGGCGTCTAGAACAAAGAGAATCCACAAAGGTTGATGATCACGGAGAAAGTAAAGTCCCGTTTCTTTATAGTGCCCACTCATGGCACTTCTAGCATCTGAGGCCAAAGAGCTCGTGCAGCATGATATTCTCAGTCAGGCACGCCGCCTGCAGTTTCTTTCTTGCAGAAAAATCTTTCCCACTGTACTTCTTTAAACTGCTGAAAAATGGTGGCACAGAAGAGTTCGGTTTAGGTTTAACTTTAGACGGGCATAGGTACAGGCATTTGGGCATGTTTAGGGACAGAGAGTTCACGTTAGAGTTACGGCTGTGTGAGGATTCGGGTTATGGTAAGTCTGAGGATCAAATGTAGGGGCAGTGTGAGGTGGAAGGTAAGAGTACGGTTTAGTGCTTAAGGATGAGCGAACCTATTGTCTCATTTAGGCCTATGGTAAACTTGACTGTTTAGATATGGGTTGGGGTTAATATTTGTGTGAGGGTTAGACAGTGTGCGAGGTTAAGAGTTGGGTTCAGGCTTACGGTTTGTGTGTTACGTCCGTTTTGGTTATGGTTAAGTTTAGCTCTCTGTCTAGTTTAAGGGATTGGATTACATTAACGGTGCTATGGAGGCTTCGATTGAAGGTGAGGGATAGAGTTAAGTTAGGTTCAGGCGAAGGATGACGGTTAGGAGTAAGGTTAGTTGTAGGGGGAGCTGCATGTTCACATCAGATTTGGGGTTAGGATTAGGGTTAGCCTTAGGGTAGACATACGGTTATGGTTAGGGCTTGCTTTAGGGTGAGCCTTAGGTTAGGGTTAATTTTAAGGTTAGGAGAATACAGTTAGACCTAGGCTTAGGGTACATCTCTGTTTAGGTTTACACCTAGGGTTAGCTTTTCACCTTCTTTAGGGTTAGGATTAGGGTTGTTTTTAGGATAGGATTTAGGTATGAGGTCTAATTTAAGTGTTGGATTATTGGAAGTACATCTGCTCTCACTGGTTTTCCTTCACTGTCACGATGTTTCTGAGATTCATGGTTTAAGGGAAATCTTCCTTCTTGCCGGTTTCAAGGTCAAAAGGCGCTACCGGCAGTTTGTTTTTCCGTCAAACTTACGCTCGCTCTTTGAGAATCTTGGGTCTTTGGGAAAGCCGTGAGTCCAGCAAGTTTTTCAGATTAAGTGTGCCCCAAGCAGTAGGTTCTATCTCTGAGCAATACAGCCCGTGGAATTCCTGGGAATCTGGAACCCGGCCATGAAGTTCAGCATGGTTGTTATTTTCACACGGAAGAAACTCCTTTGAGGTTCCCATGCCTCTGTACACTGATGCTTCCAGCAACGTCATGTCTCACAGGTCAATAGTGGCTCTTTAAGTTTCACTGGTCTAGGGAAAAGGGTGAAGCGCCTGGGTTCCCGTGCTTCACTACTTCATGGCCTGAAGAAGATGTTTATAGGCACATCGGCAAATCCACCGGTGGCAATTCTACTGTCATTGCGATGGGAAGATTTCTTATTCGTTAGGAAATGTTTTACCATGGAAGACGGGTCCCCACAGAGCTGTCTCTTTTGTGTTGAGACAAACTCTGCTGAATTTAGCTGCCAGCATCTGCGTGTTCTCCCTTTCCTTTAAGGTCGATGGAGACGCACGAGTGTAAGGAAAACGGTGAATGGTGGCCGTTCGTAACCCAGAGTCATCAGAAACCGCAGAGTAAATTTTAGGAACGTAGACGAAGGACACCGGAGAAAACTTCACTCAGGGACTGCAGTGAACTCTGCTAACAATGTTGAGGCCCGACACCCCTAGTGCCTGGGGGCGACCCGTCTCCTGCCCTACGTAATTTTTTTGAGCGTGCCTCCCTCAGGTGGTGCCTTTTCTCTCCCCGCAATATTGCTCCATGAAACTGCCGATGAAAACTATTTGCCATGGGTATGTCGTTTCACAATATTGGCCTCCTCTTTGAAGAACAAATGCTTTTCTACACGGGTGCTGCCTCCCTGAACTTTCCTTTGTCTTGGCTCAATCGATGCAGATTCCTGTGCTGAATGCGCCATAGAGTGACACAGGTGAGTGCTTGTCAGTATTCCAGGCACACGCAGCAATTTCGTTTTTCCAAGACCCACCTGGCTTGATCAAGGTTGCTTATTCCCGTGAAAACGTTTTTCGTCCAAAATCTAGAGGAGCACCATTGTGCCTCTGGGAGCTACACCAGGGCCTGCTGAACAGAGGCTCCAGCGGTTTCATTTTCGGACTGAAATTCAACACGGAATTGCATGGATCTATGGAAACCATGAAGTGTGGCCGTACCAGATTCTCACATCTTCATTGTCTAATGGAAGCTTGTTTCCCAGGCTGATCCGGCTGGCGCTTCATTTCTGGGCAATGACCATTTAATTGTGGACGTTCAGCCTTCTTCGGAATTCTGATACCGGCAAGTTCCCGCGCCTCACTAAGACCACTCGGTGGAGGTTTAGGTGACTCAGGACAACTGTCTTTATTTCAGGCGTCTAGAACAAAGAGAATCCACAAAGGTTGATGATCACGGAGAAAGTAAAGTCCCGTTTCTTTATAGTGCCCACTCATGGCACTTCTAGCATCTGAGGCCAAAGAGCTCGTGCAGCATGATATTCTCAGTTCAGGCACGCCGCCTGCAGTTTCTTTCTTGCAGAAAAATCTTTCCCACTGTACTTCTTTAAACTGCTGAAAAATGGTGGCACAGAAGAGTTCGGTTTAGGTTTAACTTTAGACGGGCATAGGTACAGGCATTTGGGCATGTTTAGGGACAGAGAGTTCACGTTAGAGTTACGGCTGTGTGAGGATTCGGGTTATGGTAAGTCTGAGGATCAAATGTAGGGGCAGTGTGAGGTGGAAGGTAAGAGTAGGGTTTAGTGCTTAAGGATGAGCGAACCTATTGTCTCATTTAGGCCTATGGTAAACTTGACTGTTTAGATATGGGTTGGGGTTAATATTTGTGTGAGGGTTAGACAGTGTGCGAGGTTAAGAGTTGGGTTCAGGCTTACGGTTTGTGTGTTACGTCCGTTTTGGTTATAGTTAAGTTTAGCTCTCTGTCTAGTTTAAGGGATTGGATTACATTAACGGTGCTATGGAGGCTTCGATTGAAGGTGAGGGATAGAGTTAAGTTAGGTTCAGGCGAAGGATAACGGTTAGGAGTAAGGTTAGTTGTAGGGGGAGCTGCATGTTCACATCAGATTTGGGGTTAGGATTAGGGTTAGCCTTAGGGTAGACATACGGTTATGGTTAGGGCTTGCTTTAGGGTGAGCCTTAGGTTAGGGTTAATTTTAAGGTTAGGAGAATACAGTTAGACCTAGGCTTAGGGTACATCTCTGTTTAGGTTTACACCTAGGGTTAGCTTTTCACCTTGTTTAGGGTTAGGATTAGGGTTGTTTTTAGGATAGGATTTAGGTATGAGGTCTAATTTAAGTGTTGGATTATCGGAAGTACATCTGCTCTCACTGGTTTTCCTTCACTGTCACGATGTTTCTGAGATTCATGGTTTAAGGGAAATCTTCCGTCTTGCCGGTTTCAAGGTCAAAAGGCGCTACCGGCAGTTTGTTTTTCCGTCAAACTTACGCTCGCTCTTTGAGAATCTTGGGTCTTTGGGAAAGCCGTGAGTCCAGCAAGTTTTTCAGATTAAGTGTGCCCCAAGCAGTAGGTTCTATCTCTGAGCAATACAGCCCGTGGAATTCCTGGGAATCTGGAACCCGGCCATGAAGTTCAGCCTGGTTGTTATTTTCACACGGAAGAAACTCCTTTGAGGTTCCCATGCCTCTGTACACCGATGCTTCCAGCAACGTCATGTCTCACAGGTCAATAGTGGCTCTTTAAGTTTCACTGGTCTAGGGAAAAGGGTGAAGCGCCTGGGTTCCCGTGCTTCACTACTTCATGGCCTGAAGAAGATGTTTATAGGCACATCGGCAAATCCACCGGTGGCAATTCTACTGTCATTGCGATGGGAAGATTTCTTATTCGTTAGGAAATGTTTTACCATGGAAGACGGGTCCCCACAGAGCTGTCTCTTTTGTGTTGAGACAAACTCTGCTGAATTTAGCTGCCAGCATCTGCGTGTTCTCCCTTTCCTTTAAGGTCGATGGAGACGCACGAGTGTAAGGAAAATGGTGAATGGTGGCCGTTCGTAACCCAGAGTCATCAGAAACCGCAGAGTAAATTTTAGGAACGTAGACGAAGGACACCGGAGAAAACTTCACTCAGGGACTTCAGTGAACTCTGCTAACAATGTTGAGGCCCGACACCCCTAGTGCCTGGGGGCGACCCGTCTACTGCCCTACGTAGTTTTTTTGAGCGTGCCTCCCTCAGGTGGTGCCTTTTCTCTCCCCGCAATATTGCTCCATGAAACTGCCGATGAAAACTATTTGCCATGGGTATGTCGTTTCACAATATTGGCCTCCTCTTTGAAGAACAAATGCTTTTCTACACGGGTGCTGCCTCCCTGAACTTTCCTTTGTCTTGGCTCAATCGATGCAGATTCCTGTGCTGAATGCGCCATAGAGTGACACAGGTGAGTGCTTGTCAGTATTCCAGGCACACGCAGCAATTTCGTTTTTCCAAGACCCACCTGGCTTGATCAAGGTTGCTTATTCCCGTGAAAACGTTTTTCGTCCAAAATCTAGAGGAGCACCATTGTGCCTCTGGGAGCTACACCAGGGCCTGCTGAACAGAGGCTCCAGCGGTTTCATTTTCGGACTGAAATTCAAGACGGAATAGCATGGATCTATGGAAACCATGAAGTGTGGCCGTACCAGATTCTCACATCTTCATTGTCTAATGGAAGCTTGTTTCCCAGGCTAATCCGGCTGGCGCTTCATTTCTGGGCAATGACCATTTAATTGTGGACGTTCAGCCTTCTTCGGAATTCTGATACCGGCAAGTTCCAGCGCCTCACTCGGTGGTGGTTTAGGTGACTCAGGACAACTGTCTTTATTTCAGGCGTCTAGAACAAAGAGAATCCACAAAGGTTGATGATCACGGAGAAAGTAAAGTCCCGTTTCTTTATAGTGCCCACTCATGGCACTTCTAGCATCTGAGGCCAAAGAGCTCGTGCAGCATGATATTCTCAGTCAGGCACGCCGCCTGCAGTTTCTTTCTTGCAGAAAAATCTTTCCCACTGTACTTCTTTAAACTGCTGAAAAATGGTGGCACAGAAGAGTTCGGTTTAGGTTTAACTTTAGACGGGCATAGGTACAGGCATTTGGGCATGTTTAGGGACAGAGAGTTCACGTTAGAGTTACGGCTGTGTGAGGATTCGGGTTATGGTAAGTCTGAGGATCAAATGTAGGGGCAGTGTGAGGTGGAAGGTAAGAGTAGGGTTTAGTGCTTAAGGATGAGCGAACCTATTGTCTCATTTAGGCCTATGGTAAACTTGACTGTTTAGATATGGGTTGGGGTTAATATTTGTGTGAGGGTTAGACAGTGTGCGAGGTTAAGAGTTGGGTTCAGGCTTACGGTTTGTGTGTTACGTCCGTTTTGGTTATGGTTAAGTTTAGCTCTCTGTCTAGTTTAAGGGATTGGATTACATTAACGGTGCTATGGAGGCTTCGATTGAAGGTGAGGGATAGAGTTAAGTTAGGTTCAGGCGAAGGATGACGGTTAGGAGTAAGGTTAGTTGTAGGGGGAGCTGCATGTTCACATCAGATTTGGGGTTAGGATTAGGGTTAGCCTTAGGGTAGACATACGGTTATGGTTAGGGCTTGCTTTAGGGTGAGCCTTAGGTTAGGGTTAATTTTAAGGTTAGGAGAATACAGTTAGACCTAGGCTTAGGGTACATCTCTGTTTAGGTTTACACCTAGGGTTAGGATTAGGGTTGTTTTTAGGATAGGATTTAGGTATGAGGTCTAATTTAAGTGTTGGATTATTGGAAGTACATCTGCTCTCACTGGTTTTCCTTCACTGTCACGATGTTTCTGAGATTCATGGTTTAAGGGAAATCTTCCTTCTTGCCGGTTTCAAGGTCAAAAGGCGCTACCGGCAGTTTGTTTTTCCGTCAAACTTACGCTCGCTCTTTGAGAATCTTGGGTCTTTGGGAAAGCCGTGAGTCCAGCAAGTTTTTCAGATTAAGTGTGCCCCAAGCAGTAGGTTCTATCTCTGAGCAATACAGCCCGTGGAATTCCTGGGAATCTGGAACCCTGCCATGAAGTTCAGCCTGGTTGTTATTTTCACACGGAAGAAACTCCTTTGAGGTTCCCATGCCTCTGTACACTGATGCTTCCAGCAACGTCATGTCTCACATGTCAATAGTGGCTCTTTAAGTTTCACTGGTCTAGGGAAAAGGGTGAAGCGCCTGGGTTCCCGTGCTTCACTACTTCATGGCCTGAAGAAGATGTTTATAGGCACATCGGCAAATCCACCGGTGGCAATTCTACTGTCATTGCGATGGGAAGATTTCTTATTCGTTAGGAAATGTTTTACCATGGAAGACGGGTCCCCACAGAGCTCTCTTTTGTGTTGAGACAAACTCTGCTGAATTTAGCTGCCAGCATCTGCGTGTTCTCCCTTTCCTTTAAGGTCGATGGAGACGCACGAGTGTAAGGAAAACGGTGAATGGTGGCCGTTCGTAACCCAGAGTCATCAGAAACCGCAGAGTAAATTTTAGGAACGTAGACGAAGGACACCGGAGAAAACTTCACTCAGGGACTGCAGTGAACTCTGCTAACAATGTTGAGGCCCGACACCCCTAGTGCCTGGGGGCGACCCGTCTCCTGCCCTACGTAGTTTTTTTGAGCGTGCCTCCCTCAGGTGGTGCCTTTTCTCTCCCCGCAATATTGCTCCATGAAACTGCCGATGAAAACTATTTGCCATGGGTATGTCGTTTCACAATATTGGCCTCCTCTTTGAAGAACAAATGCTTTTCTACACGGGTGCTGCCTCCCTGAACTTTCCTTTGTCTTGGCTCAATCGATGCAGATTCCTGTGCTGAATGCGCCATAGAGTGACACAGGTGAGTGCTTGTCAGTATTCCAGGCACACGCAGCAATTTCGTTTTTCCAAGACCCACCTGGCTTGATCAAGGTTGCTTATTCCCGTGAAAACGTTTTTCGTCCAAAATCTAGAGGAGCACCATTGTGCCTCTGGGAGCTACACCAGGGCCTGCTGAACAGAGGCTCCAGCGGTTTCATTTTCGGACTGAAATTCAAGACGGAATTGCATGGATCTATGGAAACCATGAAGTGTGGCCGTACCAGATTCTCACATCTTCATTGTCTAATGGAAGCTTGTTTCCCAGGCTGATCCGGCTGGCGCTTCATTTCTGGGCAATGACCATTTAATTGTGGATGTTCAGCCTTCTTCGGAATTCTGATACCGGCAAGTTCCCGCGCCTCACTAAGACCACTCGGTGGTGGTTTAGGTGACTCAGGACAACTGTCTTTATTTCAGGCGTCTAGAACAAAGAGAATCCACAAAAGTTGATGATCACGGAGAAAGTAAAGTCCCGTTTCTTTATAGTGCCCACTCATGGCACTTCTAGCATCTGAGGCCAAAGAGCTCGTGCAGCATGATATTCTCAGTCAGGCACGCCGCCTGCAGTTTCTTTCTTGCAGAAAAATCTTTCCCACTGTACTTCTTTAAACTGCTGAAAAATGGTGGCACAGAAGAGTTCGGTTTAGGTTTAACTTTAGGCGGGCATAGGTACAGGCATTTGGGCATGTTTAGGGACAGAGTTCACGTTAGAGTTACGGCTGTGTGAGGATTCGGGTTATGGTAAGTCTGAGGATCAAATGTAGGGGCAGTGTGAGGTGGAAGGTAAGAGTAGGGTTTAGTGCTTAAGGATGAGCGAACCTATTGTCTCATTTAGGCCTATGGTAAACTTGACTGTTTAGATATGGGTTGGGGTTAATATTTGTGTGACGGTTAGACAGTGTGCGAGGTTAAGAGTTGGGTTCAGGCTTACGGTTTGTGTGTTACGTCCGTTTTGGTTATGGTTAAGTTTAGCTCTCTGTCTAGTTTAAGGGATTGGATTACATTAACGGTGCTATGGAGGCTTCGATTGAAGGTGAGGGATAGAGTTAAGTTAGGTTCAGGCGAAGGATGACGGTTAGGAGTAAGGTTAGTTGTAGGGGGAGCTGCATGTTCACATCAGATTTGGGGTTAGGATTAGGGTTAGCCTTAGGGTAAACATACGGTTATGGTTAGGGCTTGCTTTAGGGTGAGCCTTAGGTTAGGGTTAATTTTAAGGTTAGGAGAATACAGTTAGACCTAGGCTTAAGGTACATCTCTGTTTAGGTTTACACCTAGGGTTAGCTTTTCACCTTGTTTAGGGTTAGGATTAGGGTTGTTTTTAGGATAGGATTTAGGTATGAGGTCTAATTTAAGTGTTGGATTATTGGAAGTACATCTGCTCTCACTGGTTTTCCTTCACTGTCACGATGTTTCTGAGATTCATGGTTTAAGGGAAATCTTCCTTCTTGCCGGTTTCAAGGTCAAAAGGCGCTACCGGCAGTTTGGTTTTCCGTCAAACTTACGCTCGCTCTTTGAGAATCTTGGGTCTTTGGGAAAGCCGTGAGTCCAGCAAGTTTTTCAGATTAAGTGTGCCCCAAGCAGTAGGTTCTATCTCTGAGCAATACAGCCCGTGGAATTCCTGGGAATCTGGAACCCTGCCATGAAGTTCAGCCTGGTTGTTATTTTCACACGGAAGAAACTCCTTTGAGGTTCCCATGCCTCTGTACACTGATGCTTCCAGCAACGTCATGTCTCACAGGTCAATAGTGGCTCTTTAAGTTTCACTGGTCTAGGGAAAAGGGTGAAGCGCCTGGGTTCCCGTGCTTCACTACTTCATGGCCTGAAGAAGATGTTTATAGGCACATCGGCAAATCCACCGGTGGCAATTCTACTGTCATTGCGATGGGAAGATTTCTTATTCGTTAGGAAATGTTTTACCATGGAAGACGGGTCCCCACAGAGCTGTCTCTTTTGTGTTGAGACAAACTCTGCTGAATTTAGCTGCCAGCATCTGCGTGTTCTCCCTTTCCTTTAAGGTCGATGGAGACGCACGAGTGTAAGGAAAACGGTGAATGGTGGCCGTTCGTAACCCAGAGTCATCAGAAACCGCAGAGTAAATTTTAGGAACGTAGACGAAGGACACCGGAGAAAACTTCACTCAGGGACTTCAGTGAACTCTGCTAACAATGTTGAGGCCCGACACCCCTAGTGCCTGGGGGCGACCCGTCTCCTGCCCTACGTAATTTTTTTGAGCGTGCCTCCCTCAGGTGGTGCCTTTTCTCTCCCCGCAATATTGCTCCATGAAACTGCCGATGAAAACTATTTGCCATGGGTATGTCGTTTCACAATGTTGGCCTCCTCTTTGAAGAACAAATGCTTTTCTACACGGGTGCTGCCTCCCTGAACTTTCCTTTGTCTTGGCTCAATCGATGCAGATTCCTGTGCTGAATGCGCCATAGAGTGACACAGGTGAGTGCTTGTCAGTATTCCAGGCACACGCAGCAATTTCGTTTTTCCAAGACCCACCTGGCTTGATCAAGGTTGCTTATTCCCGTGAAAACGTTTTTCGTCCAAAATCTAGAGGAGCACCATTGTGCCTCTGGGAGCTACACCAGGGCCTGCTGAACAGAGGCTCCAGCGGTTTCATTTTCGGACTGAAATTCAAGATGGAATTGCATGGATCTATGGAAACCATGAAGTGTGGCCGTACCAGATTCTCACATCTTCATTGTCTAATGGAAGCTTGTTTCCCAGGCTGATCCGGCTGGCGCTTCATTTCTGGGCAATGACCATTTAATTGTGGACGTTCAGCCTTCTTCGGAATTCTGATACCGGCAAGTTCCCGCGCCTCACTAAGACCACTCGGTGGTGGTTTAGGTGACTCAGGACAACTGTCTTTATTTCAGGCGTCTAGAACAAAGAGAATCCACAAAAGTTGATGATCACGGAGAAAGTAAAGTCCCGTTTCTTTATAGTGCCCACTCATGGCACTTCTAGCATCTGAGGCCAAAGAGCTCGTGCAGCATGATATTCTCAGTCAGGCACGCCGCCTGCAGTTTCTTTCTTGCAGAAAAATCTTTCCCACTGTACTTCTTTAAACTGCTGAAAAATGGTGGCACAGAAGAGTTCGGTTTAGGTTTAACTTTAGACGGGCATAGGTACAGGCATTTGGGCATGTTTAGGGACAGAGTTAGATTTCACGTTAGAGTTACGGCTGTGTGAGGATTCGGGTTATGGTAAGTCTGAGGATCAAATGTAGGGGCAGTGTGAGGTGGAAGGTAAGAGTAGGGTTTAGTGCTTAAGGATGAGCGAACCTATTGTCTCATTTAGGCCTATGGTAAAGTTGACTGTTTAGATATGGGTTGGGGTTAATATTTGTGTGAGGGTTAGACAGTGTGCGAGGTTAAGAGTTGGGTTCAGGCTTACGGTTTGTGTGTTACGTCCGTTTTGGTTATGGTTAAGTTTAGCTCTCTGTCTAGTTTAAGGGATTGGATTACATTAACGGTGCTATGGAGGCTTCGATTGAAGGTGAGGGATAGAGTTAAGTTAGGTTCAGGCGAAGGATGACGGTTAGGAGTAAGGTTAGTTGTAGGGGGAGCTGCATGTTCACATCAGATTTGGGGTTAGGATTAGGGTTAGGCTTAGGGTAGACATACGGTTATGGTTAGGGCTTGCTTTAGGGTGAGCCTTAGGTTAGGGTTAATTTTAAGGTTAGGAGAATACAGTTAGACCTAGGCTTAGGGTACATCTCTGTTTAGGTTTACACCTAGGGTTAGCTTTTCACCTTGTTTAGGGTTAGGATTAGGGTTGTTTTTAGGATAGGATTTAGGTATGAGGTCTAATTTAAGTGTTGGATTATTGGAAGTACATCTGCTCTCACTGGTTTTCCTTCACTGTCACGATGTTTCTGAGATTCATGGTTTAAGGGAAATCTTCCTTCTTGCCGGTTTCAAGGTCAAAAGGCGCTACCGGCAGTTTGTTTTTCCGTCAAACTTACGCTCGCTCTTTGAGAATCTTGGGTCTTTGGGAAAGCCGTGAGTCCAGCAAGTTTTTCAGATTAAGTGTGCCCCAAGCAGTAGGTTCTATCTCTGAGCAATACAGCCCGTGGAATTCCTGGGAATCTGGAACCCTGCCATGAAGTTCAGCCTGGTTGTTATTTTCACACGGAAGAAACTCCTTTGAGGTTCCCATGCCTCTGTACACTGATGCTTCCAGCAACGTCATGTCTCACAGGTCAATAGTGGCTCTTTAAGTTTCACTGGTCTAGGGAAAAGGGTGAAGCGCCTGGGTTCCCGTGCTTCACTACTTCATGGCCTGAAGAAGATGTTTATAGGCACATCGGCAAATCCACCGGTGGCAATTCTACTGTCATTGCGATGGGAAGATTTCTTATTCGTTAGGAAATGTTTTACCATGGAAGACGGGTCCCCACAGAGCTGTCTCTTTTGTGTTGAGACAAACTCTGCTGAATTTAGCTGCCAGCATCTGCGTGTTCTCCCTTTCCTTTAAGGTCGATGGAGACGCACGAGTGTAAGGAAAACGGTGAATGGTGGCCGTTCGTAACCCAGAGTCATCAGAAACCGCAGAGTAAATTTTAGGAACGTAGACGAAGGACACCGGAGAAAACTTCACTCAGGGACTTCAGTGAACTCTGCTAACAATGTTGAGGCCCGACACCCCTAGTGCATGGGGGCGACCCGTCTCCTGCCCTACGTAATTTTTTTGAGCGTGCCTCCCTCAGGTGGTGCCTTTTCTCTCCCCGCAATATTGCTCCATGAAACTGCCGATGAAAACTATTTGCCATGGGTATGTCGTTTCACAATGTTGGCCTCCTCTTTGAAGAACAAATGCTTTTCTACACGGGTGCTGCCTCCCTGAACTTTCCTTTGTCTTGGCTCAATCGATGCAGATTCCTGTGCTGAATGCGCCATAGAGTGACACAGGTGAGTGCTTGTCAGTATTCCAGGCACACGCAGCAATTTCGTTTTTCCAAGACCCACCTGGCTTGATCAAGGTTGCTTATTCCCGTGAAAACGTTTTTCGTCCAAAATCTAGAGGAGCACCATTGTGCCTCTGGGAGCTACACCAGGGCCTGCTGAACAGCGGCTCCAGCGGTTTCATTTTCGGACTGAAATTCAAGATGGAATTGCATGGATCTATGGAAACCATGAAGTGTGGCCGTACCAGATTCTCACATCTTCATTGTCTAATGGAAGCTTGTTTCCCAGGCTGATCCGGCTGGCGCTTCATTTCTGGGCAATGACCATTTAATTGTGGACGTTCAGCCTTCTTCGGAATTCTGATACCGGAAAGTTCCCGCGCCTCACTAAGACCACTCGGTGGTGGTTTAGGTGACTCAGGACAACTGTCTTTATTTCAGGCGTCTAGAACAAAGAGAATCCACAAAAGTTGATGATCACGGAGAAAGTAAAGTCCCGTTTCTTTATAGTGCCCACTCATGGCACTTCTAGCATCTGAGGCCAAAGAGCTCGTGCAGCATGATATTCTCAGTTCAGGCACGCCGCCTGCAGTTTCTTTCTTGCAGAAAAATCTTTCCCACTGTACTTCTTTAAACTGCTGCAAAATGGTGGCACAGAAGAGTTCGGTTTAGGTTTAACTTTAGACGGGCATAGGTACAGGCATTTGGGCATGTTTAGGGACAGAGTTAGAGTTCACGTTAGAGTTACGGCTGTGTGAGGATTCGGGTTATGGTAAGTCTGAGGATCAAATGTAGGGGCAGTGTGAGGTGGAAGGTAAGAGTAGGGTTTAGTGCTTAAGGATGAGCGAACCTATTGTCTCATTTAGGCCTATGGTAAACTTGACTGTTTAGATATGGGTTGGGGTTAATATTTGTGTGACGGTTAGACAGTGTGCGAGGTTAAGAGTTGGGTTCAGGCTTACGGTTTGTGTGTTACGTCCGTTTTGGTTATGGTTAAGTTTAGCTCTCTGTCTAGTTTAAGGGATTGGATTACATTAACGGTGCTATGGAGGCTTCGATTGAAGGTGAGGGATAGAGTTAAGTTAGGTTCAGGCGAAGGATGACGGTTAGGAGTAAGGTTAGTTGTAGGGGGAGCTGCATGTTCACATCAGATTTGGGGTTAGGATTAGGGTTAGCCTTAGGGTAGACATACGGTTATGGTTAGGGCTTGCTTTAGGGTGAGCCTTAGGTTAGGGTTAATTTTAAGGTTAGGAGAATACAGTTAGACCTAGGCTTAGGGTACATCTCTGTTTAGGTTTACACCTAGGGTTAGCTTTTCACCTTGTTTAGGGTTAGGATTAGGGTTGTTTTTAGGATAGGATTTAGGTATGAGGTCTAATTTAAGTGTTGGATTATTGGAAGTACATCTGCTCTCACTGGTTTTCCTTCACTGTCACGATGTTTCTGAGATTCATGGTTTAAGGGAAATCTTCCTTCTTGCCGGTTTCAAGATCAAAAGGCGCTACCGGCAGTTTGTTTTTCCGTCAAACTTACGCTCGCTCTTTGAGAATCTTGGGTCTTTGGGAAAGCCGTGAGTCCAGCAAGTTTTTCAGATTAAGTGTGCCCCAAGCAGTAGGTTCTATCTCTGAGCAATACAGCCCGTGGAATTCCTGGGAATCTGGAACCCTGCCATGAAGTTCAGCCTGGTTGTTATTTTCACACGGAAGAAACTCCTTTGAGGTTCCCATGCCTCTGTACACTGATGCTTCCAGCAACGTCATGTCTCACAGGTCAATAGTGGCTCTTTAAGTTTCACTGGTCTAGGGAAAAGGGTGAAGCGCCTGGGTTCCCGTGCTTCACTACTTCATGGCCTGAAGAAGATGTTTATAGGCACATCGGCAAATCCACCGGTGGCAATTCTCATACTGTCATTGCGATGGGAAGATTTCTTATTCGTTAGGAAATGTTTTACCATGGAAGACGGGTCCCCACAGAGCTGTCTCTTTTGTGTTGAGACAAACTGCTGAATTTAGCTGCCAGCATCTGCGTGTTCTCCCTTTCCTTTAAGGTCGATGGAGACGCACGAGTGTAAGGAGAAAGGTGAATGGTGGCCGTTCGTAACCCAGAGTCATCAGAAACCGCAGAGTAAATTTTAGGAACGTAGACGAAGGACACCGGAGAAAACTTCACTCAGGGACTTCAGTGAACTCTGCTTACAATGTTGAGGCCCGACACCCCTAGTTTCGGGGGCGACCCGTCTCCTGCCCTACGTAGTTTTTTTGAGCGTGCCTCCCTCAGGTGGTGCCTTTTCTCTCCCCGCAATATTGCTCCATGAAACTGCCGATGAAAACTATTTGCCATGGGTATGTCGTTTCACAATATTGGCCTCCTCTTTGAAGAACAAATGCTTTTCTACACGGGTGCTGCCTCCCTGAACTTTCCTTTGTCTTGGCTCAATCGATGCAGATTCCTGTGCTGAATGCGCCTTGGAGTGACCCACGCGTGTGCTTGTCAGTATTCCAGGCACACGCAGCAATTTCGTTTTTCCAAGACCCACCTGGCTTGATCGAGGTTGCTTATTCCCGTGAAAACGTTTTTCGTCCAAATTCTAGAGGAGCACCATTGTGCCTCTGGGAGCTACACCAGGGCCTGCTGAACAGAGGCTCCAGCGGTTTCATTTTCGGACTGAAATTCAACACGGAATTGCATGGATCTATGGAAACCGTGAACTGTGGCCGTACCAGATTCTCACATCTTCATTGTCTAATGGAAGCTTGTTTCCCAGGCTGATCCGGCTGGCGCTTCATTTCTGGGCAATGACCATTTAATTGTGGACGTTCAGCCTTCTTCGGAATTCTCTGATACCGGCAAGTTCCAGCGCCTCACTCGGTGGAGGTTTAGGTGACTCAGGACAACTGTCTTTATTTCAGGCGTCTAGAACAAAGAGAATCCACAAAGGTTGATGATCACGGAGAAAGTAAAGTCCTGTTTCTTTATACTTCCCACTCATGGCACTTCAAGCATCTGAGGCCAAAGAGCTCGTGCAGCATGATATTCTCAGTTCAGGCACGCCGCCTGCAGTTTCTTTCTTGCAGAAAAATCTTTCCCAGTGTACTTCTTTAAACTGCTGCAAAATGGTGGCACAGAAGATTTCGGTTTAGGTTTAACTTTAGACGGGCATAGGTACAGGCATCTGGGCATGTTTAGGGACAGAGTTACAGTTCACGTTAGAGTTACGGCTGTGTGAGGATTGGGGTTATGGTAAGTCTGAGGATCAAATGTAGGGGCAGTGTGAGGTGGAAGGTAAGAGTAGGGTTTAGTGCTTAAGGATGAGCGAACCTATTGTCTCATTTAGGCTTATGGCAAACTTGACTGTTTAGATATGGGTTGGGGTTAATATTTGTGTGAGGGTTCGACGGTGTGCGAGGTTGAGTTGGGGGTCAGGCTTACGGTTTGTGTGTTACATCCGTTTTCATTAAGGTTAAGTTTAGCTCTCTGTCTAGTTTAAGGGATTGGTTTACATTAACGGTGAAATTGAGGTATCGATTGAAGGTGAGGGATAGAGTTAAGTTAGGTTCAGGCGAAGGATGACGGTTAGGAGTAAGGTTAGTTGTAAGGGGAACTGCATGTTCACATCAGATTTGGGGTTAGGATTAGGCGTAGCCTTAGGGTAGACATACGGTTAGCGTTAGGGCTTGGTTTCGGGTGAGCCTTAGGTTAGGGTTAAGTTTAAGTTTAGGAGTTTACAGAGTTAGACCTAGGCTTAGGGTTACATCTCTGTTTAGGTTCAGACCTAGGGTTAGGTTTTCACCTAGGTTAGGGTTAGGATTAGGGTTGGTTTTAGGATAGGATTTAGGTTTGAGGTTTAATTTAAGTGTTGGATTATTGGAAGTACATCTGCTCTCACTGGTTTTCCTTCACGATCAAAATATTTCTGAGATTCAAGGTTTAAGAGAAATCTTGCTTCTTGCCGGTTTCAAGGTTAAAAAGGCACCACCGGCAGTTTGTTTTTTTCCGTCAAACTTACGCTCGCTCTTTGAGAATCATGGGTCTTTGGGAAAGCCGTGAGTCCAGCAAGCTTTTCAGATTAAGTGTGCCCCAAGCAGTAGGTTCTATCCCTGAGCAATACAGCACGTGGAATTCCTGGGAATCTGGAACCCTGCCATGAAGTTCAGCCTGGTTGTTATTTTCACACGGAAGAAACTCCTTTGAGATTCCCATGCCTCTGTACACTGATGCTTCCAGCAACGTCATGTCACACAGGTCAATAGTGGCTCTTTAAGTTTCACTGGTCTAGGAAAAAGGGTGAAGCGCCTGGGTTCCCATGCTTCACTACTTCATGGCCGGAAGATGTTTGTAGGCACATCGGCAAATCCACCGGTGACAATTCTCTCATATTGTCATTGCGATGGGAAGATTTCTTATACGTTAGGAAATGTTTTACCATGGAAGACGGGTCCCCACAGAGCTCTCTTTTGTGTTGAGACAAACTCTGCTGAATTTAGCTGCCAGCATCTGCGTGTCCTCCCTTTCCTTTATGGTTGATGGAGACGCACGAGTGTAAGGAGAAAGGTGAATGGTGGACGTTCGTAACCCAGAGTCATCAGAAACCGCAGAGTAAATTTTAGGAACGTAGACGTAGGATACTGGAGAAAACTTCACTCAGGGACTTCAGTGAACTCTGCTTACAATGTTGAGGCCCGACACCCCTAGTGCCGGGGGCGACCCGTCTCCTGCCCTACGTAGTTTTTTTGAGCGTGCCTCCCTCAGGTGGTGCCTTTTCTCTCCCCGCAATATTGCTCCATGAAACTCTGCCGATGAAAACTATTTGCCATGGGTATGTCGTTTCACAATATTGGCCTCTTTGAAGAACAAATGCTTTTCTACACGGGTGCTGCCTCCCTGAACTTTCCTTTGTCTTGGCTCAATCGATGCAGATTCCTGTGCTGAATGCGCCATGGAGTGACACACGTGTGTGCTTGTCAGTATTCCAGGCACACGCAGCAATTTCGTTTTTCCAAGACCCACCTGGCTTGATCGAGGTTGCTTATTCCCGTGAAAACGTTTTTCGTCCAAATTCTAGAGGAGCACCATTGTGCCTCTGGGAGCTACACCAGGGCCTGCTGAACAGAGGCTCCAGCGGTTTCATTTTCGGACTGAAATTCAACACGGAATTGCATGGATCTATGGAAACCGTGAACTGTGGCCGTACCAGATTCTCACATCTTCATTGTCTAATGGAAGCTTGTTTCCCAGGCTGATCCGGCTGGCGCTTCATTTCTGGGCAATGACCATTTAATTGTGGACGTTCAGCCTTCTTCGGAATTCTCTGATACCGGCATGTTCCCGCGCCTCACTAAGACCACTCGGTGAAGGTTTAGGTGACTCAGGACAACTGTCTTTATTTCAGGCGTCTAGAACAAAGAGAATCCACAAAGGTTGATGATCATGGAGAAAGTAAAGTCCCGTTTCTTTATAGTTCCCACTCATGGCACTTCTAGCATCTGAGGCCAAAGAGCTCGTGCAGCATGATATTCTCAGTTCAGGCACGCCGCCTGCTCTTTCTTGCATGCAGAAAAATCTTTCCCAGTGTACTTCTTTAAACTGCTGCAAAATGGTGGCACAGAAGAGTTCGGTTTAGGTTTAACTTTAGACGGGCATAGGTACAGGCATTTGGGCATGTTTAGGGACAGAGTTAGAGTTCACGTTAGAGTTACGGCTGTGTGAGGATTGGGGTTATGGTAAGTCTGAGGATCAAATGTAGGGGCAGTGTGAGGTGGAAGGTAAGAGTAGGGTTTAGTGCTTAAGGATGAGCGAACCTATTGTCTCATTTAGGCTTATGGTAAACTTGACTGTATAGATATGGGTTGGGGTTAATATTTGTGTGAGGGTTCGACGGTGTGCGAGGTTGAGTTGGGGTCAGGCTTACGGTTTGTGTGTTACATCCGTTGTCATTAAGGTTAAGTTTAGCTCTCTGTCTAGTTTAAGGGATTGGTTTACATTAACGGTGAAACTGAGGTATCGATTGAAGGTGAGGGATAGAGTTAAGTTAGGTTCAGGCGAAGGATGACGGTTAGGAGTAAGGTTAGTTGTAGGGGGAGCTGCATGTTCACATCAGATTTGGGGTTAGGATTAGGGTTAGCCTTAGGGTAGACATACGGTTATGGTTAGGGCTTGCTTTAGGGTGAGCCTTAGGTTAGGGTTAATTTTAAGGTTAGGAGAATACAGTTAGACCTAGGCTTAGGGTACATCTCTGTTTAGGTTTACACCTAGGGTTAGCTTTTCACCTTGTTTAGGATTAGGAGTAGGGTTGTTTTTAGGATAGGATTTAGGTATGAGGTCTAATTTAAGTGTTGGATTATTGGAAGTACATCTGCTCTCACTGGTTTTCCTTCACTGTCACAATGTTTCTGAGATTCATGGTTTAAGGGAAATCTTCCTTCTTGCCGGTTTCAAGGTCAAAAGGCGCTACCGGCAGTTTGTTTTTCCGTCAAACTTACGCTCGCTCTTTGAGAATCTTGGGTCTTTGGGAAAGCCGTGAGTCCAGCAAGTTTTTCAGATTAAGTGTGCCCCAAGCAGTAGGTTCTATCTCTGAGCAATACAGCCCGTGGAATTCCTGGGAATCTGGAACCCTGCCATGAAGTTCAGCCTGGTTGTTATTTTCACACGGAAGAAACTCCTTTGAGGTTCCCATGCCTCTGTACACTGTTGCTTCCAGCAACGTCATGTCTCACAGGTCAATAGTGGCTCTTTAAGTTTCACTGGTCTAGGGAAAAGGGTGAAGCGCCTGGGTTCCCGTGCTTCACTACTTCATGGCCTGAAGATGTTTATAGGCACATCGGCAAATCCACCGGTGGCAATTCTCATACTGTCATTGCGATGGGAAGATTTCTTATTCGTTAGGAAATGTTTTACCATGGAAGACGGGTCCCCACAGAGCTGTCTCTTTTGTGTTGAGACAAACTCTGCTGAATTTAGCTGCCAGCATCTGCGTGTTCTCCCTTTCCTTTAAGGTCGATGGAGACGCACGAGTGTAAGGAGAACGGTGAATGGTGGCCGTTCGTAACCCAGAGTCCTCAGAAACCGCAGAGTAAATTTTAGGAACGTAGACGAAGGACACCGGAGAAAACTTCACTCAGGGACTTCAGTGAACTCTGCTTACAATGTTGAGGCCCGACACCCCTAGTTTCGGGGGCGACCCGTCTCCTGCCCTAAGTAATTTTTTTGAGCGTGCCTCCCTCAGGTGGTGCCTTTTCTCTCCCCGCAATATTGCTCCATGAAACTGCCGATGAAAACTATTTGCCATGGGTATGTCGTTTCACAATATTGGCCTCCTCGTTGAAGAACAAATGCATTTCTACACGGGTGCTGCCTCCCTGAACTTTCCTTTGTCTTGGCTCAATCGATGCAGATTCCTGTGCTGAATGCGCCATAGAGTGATACAGGTGAGTGCTTGTCAGTATTCCAGGCACACGCAGCAATTTCGTTTTTCCAAGACCCACCTGGCTTGATCGAGGTTGCTTATTCCCGTGAAAACGTTTTTCGTCCAAATTCTAGAGGAGCACCATTGTGCCTCTGGGAGCTACACCAGGGCCTGCTGAACAGAGGCTCCAGCGGTTTCATTTTCGGACTGAAATTCAACACGGAATTGCATGGATCTATGGAAACCGTGAACTGTGGCCGTACCAGATTCTCACATCTTCATTGTCTAATGGAAGCTTGTTTCCCAGGCTGATCCGGCTGGCGCTTCATTTCTGGGCAATGACCATTTAATTGTGGACGTTCAGCCTTCTTCGGAATTCTGATACCGGCAAGTTCCCGCGCCTCACTAAGACCACTCGGTGGAGGTTTAGGTGACTCAGGACAACTGTCTTTATTTCAGGCGTCTAGAACAAAGAGAATCCACAAAGGTTGATGATCACGGAGAAAGTAAAGTCCCGTTTCATTATAGTGCCCACTCATGGCACTTCTAGCATCTGAGGCCAAAGAGCTCGTGCAGCATGATATTCTCAGTTCAGGCACGCCGCCTGCAGTTTCTTTCTTGCAGAAAAATCTTTCCCAGTGTACTTCTTTAAACTGCTGCAAAATGGTGGCACAGAAGATTTCGGTTTAGGTTTAACTTTAGACGGGCATAGGTACAGGCATTTGGGCATGTTTAGGGACAGAGTTAGAGTTCACGTTAGAGTTACGGCTGTGTGAGGATTCGGGTTATGGTAAGTCTGAGGATCAAATGTAGGGGCAGTGTGAGGTGGAAGGTAAGAGTAGGGTTTAGTGCTTAAGGATGAGCGAACCTATTGTCTCATTTAGGCTTATGGTAAACTTGACTGTTTAGATATGGGTTGGGGTTAATATTTGTGTGAGGGTTCGACGGTGTGCGAGGTTGAGTTGGGGTCAGGCTTACGGTTTGTGTGTTACATCCGTTGTCATTAAGGTTAAGTTTAGCTCTCTGTCTAGTTTAAGGGATTGGTTTACATTAACGGTGAAACTGAGGTATCGATTGAAGGTGAGGGATAGAGTTAAGTTAGGTTCAGGCGAAGGATGACGGTTAGGAGTAAGGTTAGTTGTAGGGGGAGCTGCATGTTCACATCAGATTTGGGGTTAGGATTAGGGTTAGCCTTAGGGTAGACATACGGTTATGGTTAGGGCTTGCTTTAGGGTGAGCCTTAGGTTAGGGTTAATTTTAAGGTTAGGAGAATACAGTTAGACCTAGGCTTAGGGTACATCTCTGTTTAGGTTTACACCTAGGGTTAGCTTTTCACCTTGTTTAGGATTAGGAGTAGGGTTGTTTTTAGGATAGGATTTAGGTATGAGGTCTAATTTAAGTGTTGGATTATTGGAAGTACATCTGCTCTCACTGGTTTTCCTTCACTGTCACAATGTTTCTGAGATTCATGGTTTAAGGGAAATCTTCCTTCTTGCCGGTTTCAAGGTCAAAAGGCGCTACCGGCAGTTTGTTTTTCTGTCAAACTTACGCTCGCTCTTTGAGAATCTTGGGTCTTTGGGAAAGCCGTGAGTCCAGCAAGTTTTTCAGATTAAGTGTGCCCCAAGCAGTAGGTTCTATCTCTGAGCAATACAGCCCGTGGAATTCCTGGGAATCTGGAACCCTGCCATGATGTTCAGCCTGGTTGTTATTTTCACACGGAAGAAACTCCTTTGAGGTTCCCATGCCTCTGTACACTGATGCTTCCAGCAACGTCATGTCTCACAGGTCAATAGTGGCTCTTTAAGTTTCACTGGTCTAGGAAAAAGGATGAAGCGCCTGGGTTCCCGTGCTTCACTACTTCACGGCCTGAAGATGTTTATAGGCACATCGGCAAATCCACCGGTGGCAATTCTCTCATATTGTCATTGGGATGGGAAGATTTCTTATTCTTTAGGAATGTTTTACCATGGAAGACGGGTCCCCACAGAGCTGTCTCTTTTGTGTTGAGACAAACTCTGCTGAATTTAGCTGCCAGCATCTGCATGTCCTCCCTTTCCTTTAAGGTCGATGGAGACGCACGAGTGTAAGGAGAACGGTGAATGATGTCCGTTCGTAACCCAGAGTCATCAGAAACCGCAGAGTAAATTTTAGGAACGTAGACGAAGGACACCGGAGGAAACTTCACTCAGGGACTTCAGTGAACTCTGCTTACAATGTTGAGGCCCGACACCCCTAGTGCCTGGGGGCGACCCGTCTCCTGCCCTACGAAATTTTTTTGAGCGTGCCTCCCTCAGGTGGTGCCTTTTCTCTCCCCGCAATATTGCTCCATGAAACTGCCGATGAAAACTATTTGCCATGGGTATGTCGTTTCACAATATTGGCCTCCTCGTTGAAGAACAAATGCGTTTCTAAACGGGTGCTGCCTCCCTGAACTTTCCTTTGTCTTGGCTCAATCGATGCAGATTCCTGTGCTGAATGCGCCATAGAGTGATACAGGTGAGTGCTTGTCAGTATTCCAGGCACACGCAGCAATTTCGTTTTTTCAAGACCCACCTGGCTTGATCAAGGTTGCTTATTCCCGTGAAAACGTTTTTCGTCCAAGTTCTAGAGGAGCACCATTGTGCCTCTGGGAGCTACCCCCGGGCCTGCTGAACAGAGGCTCCAGCGGTTTCATTTTCGGACTGAAATTCAACACGGAATTGCATGGATCTATGGAAACCATGAAGTGTGGCCGTACGAGATTCTCACATCTTCATTGTCTAATAGAAGCTTGTTTCCCAGGCTGATCCGGCTGGCGCTTCATTTCTGGGCAATGACCATTTAATTGTGGACGTTCAGCCTTCTTCGGAATTCTGATACCGGCAAGATCCCGCGCCACACTAAGACCACTCGGTGGAGGTTTAGGTGACTCAGGACAACTGTCTTTATTTCAGGCGTCTAGAACAAAGAGAATCCACAAAGGTTGATGATCACGGAGAAAGTAAAGTCCCGTTTCTTTATAGTGCCCACTCATGGCACTTCTAGCATCTGAGGCCAAAGAGCTCATGCAGCATGATATTCTCAGTTCAGGCACGCCGCCTGCAGTTTCTTTCTTGCAGAAAAATCTTTCCCAGTGTACTTCTTTAAACTGCTGCAAAATGGTGGCACAGAAGATTTCGGTTTAGGTTTAACTTTAGACGGGCATAGGTACAGGCATTTGGGCATGTTTAGGGACAGAGTTAGAGTTCACGTTAGAGTTACGGCTGTGTGAAGATTCGGGTTATGGTAAGTCTGAGGATCAAATGTAGGGGCAGTGTGAGGTGGAAGGTAAGAGTAGGGTTTAGTGCTTAAGGATGAGCGAACCTATTGTCTCATTTAGGCCTATGGTAAACTTGACTGTTTAGATATGGGTTGGGGTTAATATTTGTGTGAGGGTTAGACAGTGTGCGAGGTTAAGAGTTGGGTTCAGGCTTACGGTTTGTGTGTTACGTCCGTTTTGGTTATAGTTAAGTTTAGCTCTCTGTCTAGTTTAAGGGATTGGATTACATTAACGGTGCTATGGAGGCTTCGATTGAAGGTGAGGGATAGAGTTAAGTTAGGTTCAGGCGAAGGATGACGGTTAGGAGTAAGGTTAGTTGTAGGGGGAGCTGCATGTTCACATCAGATTTGGGGTTAGGATTAGGGTTAGCCTTAGGGTAGACATACGGTTATGGTTAGGGCTTGCTTTAGGGTGAGCCTTAGGTTAGGGTTAATTTTAAGGTTAGGAGAATACAGTTAGACCTAGGCTTATGGTACATCTCTGTTTAGGTTTACACCTAGGGTTAGCTTTTCACCTTGTTTAGGGTTAGGATTAGGGTTGTTTTTAGGATAGGATTTAGGTATGAGGTCTAATTTAAGTGTTGGATTATTGGAAGTACATCTGCTCTCACTGGTTTTCCTTCACTGTCACGATGTTTCTGAGATTCATGGTTTAAGGGAAATCTTCCGTCTTGCCGGTTTCAAGGTCAAAAGGCGCTACCGGCAGTTTGTTTTTCCGTCAAACTTACGCTCGCTCTTTGAGAATCTTGGGTCTTTGGGAAAGCCGTGAGTCCAGCAAGTTTTTCAGATTAAGTGTGCCCCAAGCAGTAGGTTCTATCTCTGTGCAATACAGCCCGTGGAATTCCTGGGAATCTGGAACCCGGCCATGAAGATCAGCCTGGTTGTTATTTTCACACGGAAGAAACTCCTTTGAGGTTCCCATGCCTCTGTACACTGATGCTTCCAGCAACGTCATGTCTCACAGGTCAATAGTGGCTCTTTAAGTTTCACTGGTCTAGGGAAAAGGGTGAAGCGCCTGGGTTCCCGTGCTTCACTACTTCATGGCCTGAAGAAGATGTTTATAGGCACATCGGCAAATCCACCGGTGGCAATTCTACTGTCATTGCGATGGGAAGATTTCTTATTCGTTAGGAAATGTTTTACCATGGAAGACGGGTCCCCACAGAGCTGTCTCTTTTGTGTTGAGACAAACTCTGCTGAATTTAGCTGCCAGCATCTGCGTGTTCTCCCTTTCCTTTAAGGTCGATGGAGACGCACGAGTGTAAGGAAAATGGTGAATGGTGGCCGTTCGTAACCCAGAGTCATCAGAAACCGCAGAGTAAATTTTAGGAACGTAGACGAAGGACACCGGAGAAAACTTCACTCAGGGACTTCAGTGAACTCTGCTAACAATGTTGAGGCCCGACACCCCTAGTGCCTGGGGGCGACCCGTCTCCTGCCCTACGTAGTTTTTTTGAGCGTGCCTCCCTCAGGTGGTGCCTTTTCTCTCCCCGCAATATTGCTCCATGAAACTGCCGATGAAAACTATTTGCCATGGGTATGTCGTTTCACAATATTGGCCTCCTCTTTGAAGAACAAATGCTTTTCTACACGGGTGCTGCCTCCCTGAACTTTCCTTTGTCTTGGCTCAATCGATGCAGATTCCTGTGCTGAATGCGCCATAGAGTGACACAGGTGAGTGCTTGTCAGTATTCCAGGCACACGCAGCAATTTCGTTTTTCCAAGACCCACCTGGCTTGATCAAGGTTGCTTATTCCCGTGAAAACGTTTTTCGTCCAAAATCTAGAGGAGCACCATTGTGCCTCTGGGAGCTACACCAGGGCCTGCTGAACAGAGGCTCCAGCGGTTTCATTTTCGGACTGAAATTCAAGACGGAATAGCATGGATCTATGGAAACCATGAAGTGTGGCCGTACCAGATTCTCACATCTTCATTGTCTAATGGAAGCTTGTTTCCCAGGCTAATCCGGCTGGCGCTTCATTTCTGGGCAATGACCATTTAATTGTGGACGTTCAGCCTTCTTCGGAATTCTGATACCGGCAAGTTCCAGCGCCTCACTCGGTGGTGGTTTAGGTGACTCAGGACAACTGTCTTTATTTCAGGCGTCTAGAACAAAGAGAATCCACAAAGGTTGATGATCACGGAGAAAGTAAAGTCCCGTTTCTTTATAGTGCCCACTCATGGCACTTCTAGCATCTGAGGCCAAAGAGCTCGTGCAGCATGATATTCTCAGTCAGGCACGCCGCCTGCAGTTTCTTTCTTGCAGAAAAATCTTTCCCACTGTACTTCTTTAAACTGCTGAAAAATGGTGGCACAGAAGAGTTCGGTTTAGGTTTAACTTTAGACGGGCATAGGTACAGGCATTTGGGCATGTTTAGGGACAGAGAGTTCACGTTAGAGTTACGGCTGTGTGAGGATTCGGGTTATGGTAAGTCTGAGGATCAAATGTAGGGGCAGTGTGAGGTGGAAGGTAAGAGTAGGGTTTAGTGCTTAAGGATGAGCGAACCTATTGTCTCATTTAGGCCTATGGTAAACTTGACTGTTTAGATATGGGTTGGGGTTAATATTTGTGTGAGGGTTAGACAGTGTGCGAGGTTAAGAGTTGGGTTCAGGCTTACGGTTTTTGTGTTACGTCCGTTTTGGTTATGGTTAAGTTTAGCTCTCTGTCTAGTTTAAGGGATTGGATTACATTAACGGTGCTATGGAGGCTTCGATTGAAGGTGAGGGATAGAGTTAAGTTAGGTTCAGGCGAAGGATGACGGTTAGGAGTAAGGTTAGTTGTAGGGGGAGCTGCATGTTCACATCAGATTTGGGGTTAGGATTAGGGTTAGCCTTAGGGTAGACATACGGTTATGGTTAGGGCTTGCTTTAGGGTGAACCTTAGGTTAGGGTTAATTTTAAGGTTAGGAGAATACAGTTAGACCTAGGCTTAGGGTACATCTCTGTTTAGGTTTACACCTAGGGTTAGCTTTTCACCTTGTTTAGGGTTAGGATTAGGGTTGTTTTTAGGATAGGATTTAGGTATGAGGTCTAATTTAAGTGTTGGTTTATGGGAAGTACATCTGCTCTCACTGGTTTTCCTTCACTGTCACAATGTTTCTGAGATTCATGGTTTAAGGGAAATCTTCCTTCTTGCCGGTTTCAAGGTCAAAAGGCGCTACCGGCAGTTTGTTTTTCCGTCAAACTTACGCTCGCTCTTTGAGAATCTTGGGTCTTTGGGAAAGCCGTGAGTCCAGCAAGTTTTTCAGATTAAGTGTGCCCCAAGCAGTAGGTTCTATCTCTGAGCAATACAGCCCGTGGAATTCCTGGGAATCTGGAACCCTGCCATGAAGTTCAGCCTGGTTGTTATTTTCACACGGAAGAAACTCCTTTGAGGTTCCCATGCCTCTGTACACTGATGCTTCCAGCAACGTCATGTCTCACAGGTCAATAGTGGCTCTTTAAGTTTCACTGGTCTAGGGAAAAGGGTGAAGCGCCTGGGTTCCCGTGCTTCACTACTTCATGGCCTGAAGAAGATGTTTATAGGCACATCGGCAAATCCACCGGTGGCAATTCTACTGTCATTGCGATGGGAAGATTTCTTATTCGTTAGGAAATGTTTTACCATGGAAGACGGGTCCCCACAGAGCTCTCTTTTGTGTTGAGACAAACTCTGCTGAATTTAGCTGCCAGCATCTGCGTGTTCTCCCTTTCCTTTAAGGTCGATGGAGACGCACGAGTGTAAGGAAAACGGTGAATGGTGGCCGTTCGTAACCCAGAGTCATCAGAAACCGCAGAGTAAATTTTAGGAACGTAGACGAAGGACACCGGAGAAAACTTCACTCAGGGACTGCAGTGAACTCTGCTAACAATGTTGAGGCCCGACACCCCTAGTGCCTGGGGGCGACCCGTCTCCTGCCCTACGTAATTTTTTTGAGCGTGCCTCCCTCAGGTGGTGCCTTTTCTCTCCCCGCAATATTGCTCCATGAAACTGCCGATGAAAACTATTTGCCATGGGTATGTCGTTTCACAATATTGGCCTCCTCTTTGAAGAACAAATGCTTTTCTACACGGGTGCTGCCTCCCTGAACTTTCCTTTGTCTTGGCTCAATCGATGCAGATTCCTGTGCTGAATGCGCCATAGAGTGACACAGGTGAGTGCTTGTCAGTATTCCAGGCACACGCAGCAATTTCGTTTTTCCAAGACCCACCTGGCTTGATCAAGGTTGCTTATTCCCGTGAAAACGTTTTTCGTCCAAAATCTAGAGGAGCACCATTGTGCCTCTGGGAGCTACACCAGGGCCTGCTGAACAGCGGCTCCAGCGGTTTCATTTTCGGACTGAAATTCAAGACGGAATTGCATGGATCTATGGAAACCATGAAGTGTGGCCGTACCAGATTCTCACATCTTCATTGTCTAATGGAAGCTTGTTTCCCAGGCTGATCCGGCTGGCGCTTCATTTCTGGGCAATGACCATTTAATTGTGGACGTTCAGCCTTCTTCGGAATTCTGATACCGGCAAGTTCCCGCGCCTCACTAAGACCACTCGGTGGTGGTTTAGGTGACTCAGGACAACTGTCTTTATTTCAGGCGTCTAGAACAAAGAGAATCCACAAAAGTTGATGATCACGGAGAAAGTAAAGTCCCGTTTCTTTATAGTGCCCACTCATGGCACTTCTAGCATCTGAGGCCAAAGAGCTCGTGCAGCATGATATTCTCAGTCAGGCACGCCGCCTGCAGTTTCTTTCTTGCAGAAAAATCTTTCCCACTGTACTTCTTTAAACTGCTGAAAAATGGTGGCACAGAAGAGTTCGGTTTAGGTTTAACTTTAGACGGGCATAGGTACAGGCATTTGGGCATGTTTAGGGACAGAGTTAGAGTTCACGTTAGAGTTACGGCTGTGTGAGGATTCGGGTTATGGTAAGTCTGAGGATCAAATGTAGGGGCAGTGTGAGGTGGAAGGTAAGAGTAGGGTTTAGTGCTTAAGGATGAGCGAACCTATTGTCTCATTTAGGCCTATGGTAAACTTGACTGTTTAGATATGGGTTGGGGTTAATATTTGTGTGACGGTTAGACAGTGTGCGAGGTTAAGAGTTGGGTTCAGGCTTACGGTTTGTGTGTTACGTCCGTTTTGGTTATGGTTAAGTTTAGCTCTCTGTCTAGTTTAAGGGATTGGATTACATTAACGGTGCTAAAGAGGCTTCGATTGAAGGTGAGGGATAGAGTTAAGTTAGGTTCAGGCGAAGGATGACGGTTAGGAGTAAGGTTAGTTGTAGGGGGAGCTGCATGTTCACATCAGATTTGGGGTTAGGATTAGGGTTAGCCTTAGGGTAGACATACGGTTATGGTTAGGGCTTGCTTTAGGGTGAGCCTTAGGTTAGGGTTAATTTTAAGGTTAGGAGAATACAGTTAGACCTAGGCTTAGGGTACATCTCTGTTTAGGTTTACACCTAGGGTTAGCTTTTCACCTTGTTTAGGGTTAGGATTAGGGTTGTTTTTAGGATAGGATTTAGGTATGAGGTCTAATTTAAGTGTTGGATTATTGGAAGTACATCTGCTCTCACTGGTTTTCCTTCACTGTCACGATGTTTCTGAGATTCATGGTTTAAGGGAAATCTTCCTTCTTGCCGGTTTCAAGGTCAAAAGGCGCTACCGGCAGTTTGTTTTTCCGTCAAACTTACGCTCGCTCTTTGAGAATCTTGGGTCTTTGGGAAAGCCGTGAGTCCAGCAAGTTTTTCAGATTAAGTGTGCCCCAAGCAGTAGGTTCTATCTCTGAGCAATACAGCCCGTGGAATTCCTGGGAATCTGGAACCCTGCCATGAAGTTCAGCCTGGTTGTTATTTTCACACGGAAGAAACTCCTTTGAGGTTCCCATGCCTCTGTACACTGATGCTTCCAGCAACGTCATGTCTCACAGGTCAATAGTGGCTCTTTAAGTTTCACTGGTCTAGGGAAAAGGGTGAAGCGCCTGGGTTCCCGTGCTTCACTACTTCATGGCCTGAAGAAGATGTTTATAGGCACATCGGCAAATCCACCGGTGGCAATTCTCATACTGTCATTGCGATGGGAAGATTTCTTATTCGTTAGGAAATGTTTTACCATGGAAGACGGGTCCCCACAGAGCTGTCTCTTTTGTGTTGAGACAAACTGCTGAATTTAGCTGCCAGCATCTGCGTGTTCTCCCTTTCCTTTAAGGTCGATGGAGACGCACGAGTGTAAGGAGAAAGGTGAATGGTGGCCGTTCGTAACCCAGAGTCATCAGAAACCGCAGAGTAAATTTTAGGAACGTAGACGAAGGACACCGGAGAAAACTTCACTCAGGGACTTCAGTGAACTCTGCTTACAATGTTGAGGCCCGACACCCCTAGTTTCGGGGGCGACCCGTCTCCTGCCCTACGTAGTTTTTTTGAGCGTGCCTCCCTCAGGTGGTGCCTTTTCTCTCCCCGCAATATTGCTCCATGAAACTGCCGATGAAAACTATTTGCCATGGGTATGTCGTTTCACAATATTGGCCTCCTCTTTGAAGAACAAATGCTTTTCTACACGGGTGCTGCCTCCCTGAACTTTCCTTTGTCTTGGCTCAATCGATGCAGATTCCTGTGCTGAATGCGCCTTGGAGTGACCCACGCGTGTGCTTGTCAGTATTCCAGGCACACGCAGCAATTTCGTTTTTCCAAGACCCACCTGGCTTGATCGAGGTTGCTTATTCCCGTGAAAACGTTTTTCGTCCAAATTCTAGAGGAGCACCATTGTGCCTCTGGGAGCTACACCAGGGCCTGCTGAACAGAGGCTCCAGCGGTTTCATTTTCGGACTGAAATTCAACACGGAATTGCATGGATCTATGGAAACCGTGAACTGTGGCCGTACCAGATTCTCACATCTTCATTGTCTAATGGAAGCTTGTTTCCCAGGCTGATCCGGCTGGCGCTTCATTTCTGGGCAATGACCATTTAATTGTGGACGTTCAGCCTTCTTCGGAATTCTGATACCGGCAAGTTCCCGCGCCTCACTAAGACCACTCGGTGGTGGTTTAGGTGACTCAGGACAACTGTCTTTATTTCAGGCGTCTAGAACAAAGAGAATCCACAAAGGTTGATGATCACGGAGAAAGTAAAGTCCCGTTTCTTTATAGTGCCCACTCATGGCACTTCTAGCATCTGAGGCCAAAGAGCTCGTGCAGCATGATATTCTCAGTTCAGGCACGCCGCCTGCAGTTTCTTTCTTGCAGAAAAATCTTTCCCAGTGTACTTCTTTAAACTGCTGCAAAATGGTGGCACAGAAGATTTCGGTTTAGGTTTAACTTTAGACGGGCATAGGTACAGGCATTTGGGCATGTTTAGGGACAGAGTTAGAGTTCACGTTAGAGTTACGGCTGTGTGAGGATTCGGGTTATGGTAAGTCTGAGGATCAAATGTAGGGGCAGTGTGAGGTGGAAGGTAAGAGTAGGGTTTAGTGCTTAAGGATGAGCGAACCTATTGTCTCATTTAGGCCTATGGTAAACATGACTGTTTAGATATGGGTTGGGGTTAATATTTGTGTGACGGTTAGACAGTGTGCGAGGTTAAGAGTTGGGTTCAGGCTTACGGTTTGTGTGTTACGTCCGTTTTGGTTATGGTTAAGTTTAGCTCTCTGTCTAGTTTAAGGGATTGGATTACATTAACGGTGCTATGGAGGCTTCGATTGAAGGTGAGGGATAGAGTTAAGTTAGGTTCAGGCGAAGGATGACGGTTAGGAGTAAGGTTAGTTGTAGGGGGAGCTGCATGTTCACATCAGATTTGGGGTTAGGATTAGGGTTAGCCTTAGGGTAGACATACGGTTATGGTTAGGGCTTGCTTTAGGGTGAGCCTTAGGTTACGGTTAATTTTAAGGTTAGGAGAATACAGTTAGACCTAGGCTTAGGGTACATCTCTGTTTAGGTTTACACCTAGGGTTAGCTTTTCACCTTGTTTAGGGTTAGGATTAGGGTTGTTTTTAGGATAGGATTTAGGTATGAGGTCTAATTTAAGTGTTGGTTTATGGGAAGTACATCTGCTCTCACTGGTTTTCCTTCACTGTCACAATGTTTCTGAGATTCATGGTTTAAGGGAAATCTTCCTTCTTGCCGGTTTCAAGGTCAAAAGGCGCTACCGGCAGTTTGTTTTTCCGTCAAACTTACGCTCGCTCTTTGAGAATCTTGGGTCTTTGGGAAAGCCGTGAGTCCAGCAAGTTTTTCAGATTAAGTGTGCCCCAAGCAGTAGGTTCTATCTCTGATCAATACAGCCCGTGGAATTCCTGGGAATCTGGAACCCTGCCATGAAGTTCAGCCTGGTTGTTATTTTCACACGGAAGAAACTCCTTTGAGGTTCCCATGCCTCTATACACTGATGCTACCAGCAACGTCATGTCTCACAGGTCAATAGTGGCTCTTTAAGTTTCACTGGTCTAGGGAAAAGGGTGAAGCGCCTGGGTTCCCGTGCTTCACTACTTCATGGCCTGAAGAAGATGTTTATAGGCACATCGGCAAATCCACCGGTGGCAATTCTCATACTGTCATTGCGATGGGAAGATTTCTTATTCGTTAGGAAATGTTTTACCATGGAAGACGGGTCCCCACAGAGCTGTCTCTTTTGTGTTGAGACAAACTCTGCTGAATTTAGCTGCCAGCATCTGCGTGTTCTCCCTTTCCTTTAAGGTCGATGGAGACGCACGAGTGTAAGGAGAAAGGTGAATGGTGGCCGTTCGTAACCCAGAGTCATCAGAAACCGCAGAGTAAATTTTAGGAACGTAGACGAAGGACACCTGAGAAAACTTCACTCAGGGACTTCAGTGAACTCTGCTTACAATGTTGAGGCCCGACACCCCTAGTTTCGGGGGCGACCCGTCTCCTGCCCTAAGTAATTTTTTTGAGCGTGCCTCCCTCAGGTGGTGCCTTTTCTCTCCCCGCAATATTGCTCCATGAAACTGCCGATGAAAACTATTTGCCATGGGTATGTCGTTTCACAATATTGGCCTCCTCTTTGAAGAACAAATGCTTTTCTACACGGGTGCTGCCTCCCTGAACTTTCCTTTGTCTTGGCTCAATCGATGCAGATTCCTGTGCTGAATGCGCCTTGGAGTGACACACGCGTGTGCTTGTCAGTATTCCAGGCACACGCAGCAATTTCGTTTTTCCAAGACCCACCTGGCTTGATCGAGGTTGCTTATTCCCGTGAAAACGTTTTTCGTCCAAATTCTAGAGGAGCACCATTGTGCCTCTGGGAGCTACACCAGGGCCTGCTGAACAGAGGCTCCAGCGGTTTCATTTTCGGACTGAAATTCAACACGGAATTGCATGGATCTATGGAAACCGTGAACTGTGGCCGTACCAGATTCTCACATCTTCATTGTCTAATGGAAGCTTGTTTCCCAGGCTGATCCGGCTGGCGCTTCATTTCTGGGCAATGACCATTTAATTGTGGACGTTCAGCCTTCTTCGGAATTCTGATACCGGCAAGTTCCAGCGCCTCACTCGGTGGAGGTTTAGGTGACTCAGGACAACTGTCTTTATTTCAGGCGTCTAGAACAAAGAGAATCCACAAAGGTTGATGATCACGGAGAAAGTAAAGTCCTGTTTCTTTATACTTCCCACTCATGGCACTTCAAGCATCTGAGGCCAAAGAGCTCGTGCAGCATGATATTCTCAGTTCAGGCACGCCGCCTGCAGTTTCTTTCTTGCAGAAAAATCTTTCCCAGTGTACTTCTTTAAACTGCTGCAAAATGGTGGCACAGAAGATTTCGGTTTAGGTTTAACTTTAGACGGGCATAGGTACAGGCATCTGGGCATGTTTAGGGACAGAGTTAGAGTTCAGGTTAGAGTTACGGCTGTGTGAGGATTGGGGTTATGGTAAGTCTGAGGATCAAATGTAGGGGCAGTGTGAGGTGGAAGGTAAGAGTAGGGTTTAGTGCTTAAGGATGAGCGAACCTATTGTCTCATTTAGGCTTATGGTAAACTTGACTGTTTAGATATGGGTTGGGGTTAATATTTGTGTGAGGGTTCGACGGTGTGCGAGGTTGAGTTGGGGGTCAGGCTTACGGTTTGTGTGTTACATCCGTTTTCATTAAGGTTAAGTTTAGCTCTCTGTCTAGTTTAAGGGATTGGTTTACATTAACGGTGAAATTGAGGTATCGATTGAAGGTGAGGGATAGAGTTAAGTTAGGTTCAGGCGAAGGATGACGGTTAGGAGTAAGGTTAGTTGTAAGGGGAACTGCATGTTCACATCAGATTTGGGGTTAGGATTAGGCGTAGCCTTAGGGTAGACATACGGTTAGCGTTAGGGCTTGGTTTCGGGTGAGCCTTAGGTTAGGGTTAAGTTTAAGTTTAGGAGTTTACAGAGTTAGACCTAGGCTTAGGGTTACATCTCTGTTTAGGTTCAGACCTAGGGTTAGGTTTTCACCTAGGTTAGGGTTAGGATTAGGGTTGGTTTTAGGATAGGATTTAGGTTTGAGGTTTAATTTAAGTGTTGGATTATTGGAAGTACATCTGCTCTCACTGGTTTTCCTTCACGATCAAAATATTTCTGAGATTCAAGGTTTAAGAGAAATCTTGCTTCTTGCCGGTTTCAAGGTTAAAAAGGCACCACCGGCAGTTTGTTTTTTTCCGTCAAACTTACGCTCGCTCTTTGAGAATCATGGGTCTTTGGGAAAGCCGTGAGTCCAGCAAGCTTTTCATATTAAGTGTGCCCCAAGCAGTAGGTTCTATCCCTGAGCAATACAGCACGTGGAATTCCTGGGAATCTGGAACCCTGCCATGAAGTTCAGCCTGGTTGTTATTTTCACACGGAAGAAACTCCTTTGAGATTCCCATGCCTCTGTACACTGATGCTTCCAGCAACGTCATGTCACACAGGTCAATAGTGGCTCTTTAAGTTTCACTGGTCTAGGAAAAAGGGTGAAGCGCCTGGGTTCCCATGCTTCACTACTTCATGGCCGGAAGATGTTTGTAGGCACATCGGCAAATCCACCGGTGACAATTCTCTCATATTGTCATTGCGATGGGAAGATTTCTTATACGTTAGGAAATGTTTTACCATGGAAGACGGGTCCCCACAGAGCTCTCTTTTGTGTTGAGACAAACTCTGCTGAATTTAGCTGCCAGCATCTGCGTGTCCTCCCTTTCCTTTATGGTTGATGGAGACGCACGAGTGTAAGGAGAAAGGTGAATGGTGGCCGTTCGTAACCCAGAGTCATCAGAAACCGCAGAGTAAATTTTAGGAACGTAGACGTAGGATACTGGAGAAAACTTCACTCAGGGACTTCAGTGAACTCTGCTTACAATGTTGAGGCCCGACACCCCTAGTGCCGGGGGCGACCCGTCTCCTGCCTTACGTAGTTTTTTTGAGCGTGCCTCCCTCAGGTGGTGCCTTTTCTCTCCCCGCAATATTGCTCCATGAAACTCTGCCGATGAAAACTATTTGCCATGGGTATGTCGTTTCACAATATTGGCCTCTTTGAAGAACAAATGCTTTTCTACACGGGTGCTGCCTCCCTGAACTTTCCTTTGTCTTGGCTCAATCGATGCAGATTCCTGTGCTGAATGCGCCATGGAGTGACACACGTGTGTGCTTGTCAGTATTCCAGGCACACGCAGCAATTTCGTTTTTCCAAGACCCACCTGGCTTGATCGAGGTTGCTTATTCCCGTGAAAACGTTTTTCGTCCAAATTCTAGAGGAGCACCATTGTGCCTCTGGGAGCTACACCAGGGCCTGCTGAACAGAGGCTCCAGCGGTTTCATTTTCGGACTGAAATTCAACACGGAATTGCATGGATCTATGGAAACCGTGAACTGTGGCCGTACCAGATTCTCACATCTTCATTGTCTAATGGAAGCTTGTTTCCCAGGCTGATCCGGCTGGCGCTTCATTTCTGGGCAATGACCATTTAATTGTGGACGTTCAGCCTTCTTCGGAATTCTCTGATACCGGCATGTTCCCGCGCCTCACTAAGACCACTCGGTGAAGGTTTAGGTGACTCAGGACAACTGTCTTTATTTCAGGCGTCTAGAACAAAGAGAATCCACAAAGGTTGATGATCATGGAGAAAGTAAAGTCCCGTTTCTTTATAGTTCCCACTCATGGCACTTCTAGCATCTGAGGCCAAAGAGCTCGTGCAGCATGATATTCTCAGTTCAGGCACGCCGCCTGCTCTTTCTTGCATGCAGAAAAATCTTTCCCAGTGTACTTCTTTAAACTGCTGCAAAATGGTGGCACAGAAGATTTTGGTTTAGGTTTAACTTTAGACGGGCATAGGTACAGGCATTTGGGCATGTTTAGGGACAGAGTTAGAGTTCACGTTAGAGTTACGGCTGTGTGAGGATTCGGGTTATGGTAAGTCTGAGGATCAAATGTAGGGGCAGTGTGAGGTGGAAGGTAAGAGTAGGGTTTAGTGCTTAAGGATGAGCGAACCTATTGTCTCATTTAGGCCTATGGTAAACTTGACTGTTTAGATATGGGTTGGGGTTAATATTTGTGTGAGGGTTAGACAGTGTGCGAGGTTAAGAGTTGGGTTCAGTCTTACGGTTTGTGTGTTACGTCCGTTTTGGTTATAGTTAAGTTTAGCTCTCTGTCTAGTTTAAGGGATTGGATTACATTAACGGTGCTATGGAGGCTTCGATTGAAGGTGAGGGATAGAGTTAAGTTAGGTTCAGGCGAAGGATGACGGTTAGGAGTAAGGTTAGTTGTAGGGGGAGCTGCATGTTCACATCAGATTTGGGGTTAGGATTAGGGTTAGCCTTAGGGTAGACATACGGTTATGGTTAGGGCTTGCTTTAGGGTGAGCCTTAGGTTAGGGTTAATTTTAATGTTAGGAGAATACAGTTAGACCTAGGCTTAGGGTACATCTCTGTTTAGGTTTACACCTAGGGTTAGCTTTTCACCTTGTTTAGGGTTAGGATTAGGGTTGTTTTTAGGATAGGATTTAGGTATGAGGTCTAATTTAAGTGTTGGATTATTGGAAGTACATCTGCTCTCACTGGTTTTCCTTCACTGTCACAATGTTTCTGAGATTCATGGTTTAAGGGAAATCTTCCTTCTTGCCGGTTTCAAGGTCAAAAGGCGCTACCGGCAGTTTGTTTTTCCGTCAAACTTACGCTCGCTCTTTGAGAATCTTGGGTCTTTGGGAAAGCCGTGAGTCCAGCAAGTTTTTCAGATTAAGTGTGCCCCAAGCAGTAGGTTCTATCTCTGAGCAATACAGCCCGTGGAATTCCTGGGAATCTGGAACCCTGCCATGAAGTTCAGCCTGGTTGTTATTTTCACACGGAAGAAACTCCTTTGAGGTTCCCATGCCTCTGTACACTGTTGCTTCCAGCAACGTCATGTCTCACAGGTCAATAGTGGCTCTTTAAGTTTCACTGGTCTAGGGAAAAGGGTGAAGCGCCTGGGTTCCCGTGCTTCACTACTTCATGGCCTGAAGAAGATGTTTATAGGCACATCGGCAAATCCACCGGTGGCAATTCTCATACTGTCATTGCGATGGGAAGATTTCTTATTCGTTAGGAAATGTTTTACCATGGAAGACGGGTCCCCACAGAGCTGTCTCTTTTGTGTTGAGACAAACTCTGCTGAATTTAGCTGCCAGCATCTGCGTGTTCTCCCTTTCCTTTAAGGTCGATGGAGACGCACGAGTGTAAGGAGAAAGGTGAATGGTGGCCGTTCGTAACCCAGAGTCATCAGAAACCGCAGAGTAAATTTTAGGAACGTAGACGAAGGACACCTGAGAAAACTTCACTCAGGGACTTCAGTGAACTCTGCTTACAATGTTGAGGCCCGACACCCCTAGTTTCGGGGGCGACCCGTCTCCTGCCCTAAGTAATTTTTTTGAGCGTGCCTCCCTCAGGTGGTGCCTTTTCTCTCCCCGCAATATTGCTCCATGAAACTGCCGATGAAAACTATTTGCCATGGGTATGTCGTTTCACAATATTGGCCTCCTCTTTGAAGAACAAATGCTTTTCTACACGGGTGCTGCCTCCCTGAACTTTCCTTTGTCTTGGCTCAATCGATGCAGATTCCTGTGCTGAATGCGCCTTGGAGTGACACACGCGTGTGCTTGTCAGTATTCCAGGCACACGCAGCAATTTCGTTTTTCCAAGACCCACCTGGCTTGATCGAGGTTGCTTATTCCCGTGAAAACGTTTTTCGTCCAAATTCTAGAGGAGCACCATTGTGCCTCTGGGAGCTACACCAGGGCCTGCTGAACAGAGGCTCCAGCGGTTTCATTTTCGGACTGAAATTCAACACGGAATTGCATGGATCTATGGAAACCGTGAACTGTGGCCGTACCAGATTCTCACATCTTCATTGTCTAATGGAAGCTTGTTTCCCAGGCTGATCCGGCTGGCGCTTCATTTCTGGGCAATGACCATTTAATTGTGGACGTTCAGCCTTCTTCGGAATTCTGATACCGGCAAGTTCCCGCGCCTCACTAAGACCACTCGGTGGAGGTTTAGGTGACTCAGGACAACTGTCTTTATTTCAGGCGTCTAGAACAAAGAGAATCCACAAAGGTTGATGATCACGGAGAAAGTAAAGTCCCGTTTCTTTATAGTGCCCACTCATGGCACTTCTAGCATCTGAGGCCAAAGAGCTCGTGCAGCATGATATTCTCAGTTCAGGCACGCCGCCTGCAGTTTCTTTCTTGCAGAAAAATCTTTCCCAGTGTACTTCTTTAAACTGCTGCAAAATGGTGGCACAGAAGATTTCGGTTTAGGTTTAACTTTAGACGGGCATAGGTACAGGCATTTGGGCATGTTTAGGGACAGAGTTAGAGTTCACGTTAGAGTTACGGCTGTGTGAGGATTCGGGTTATGGTAAGTCTGAGGATCAAATGTAGGGGCAGTGTGAGGTGGAAGGTAAGAGTAGGGTTTAGTGCTTAAGGATGAGCGAACCTATTGTCTCATTTAGGCTTATGGTAAACTTGACTGTATAGATATGGGTTGGGGTTAATATTTGTGTGAGGGTTCGACGGTGTGCGAGGTTGAGTTGGGGTCAGGCTTACGGTTTGTGTGTTACATCCGTTGTCATTAAGGTTAAGTTTAGCTCTCTGTCTAGTTTAAGGGATTGGTTTACATTAACGGTGAAACTGAGGTATCGATTGAAGGTGAGGGATAGAGTTAAGTTAGGTTCAGGCGAAGGATGACGGTTAGGAGTAAGGTTAGTTGTAGGGGGAGCTGCATGTTCACATCAGATTTGGGGTTAGGATTAGGGTTAGCCTTAGGGTAGACATACGGTTATGGTTAGGGCTTGCTTTAGGGTGAGCCTTAGGTTAGGGTTAATTTTAAGGTTAGGAGAATACAGTTAGACCTAGGCATAGGGTACATCTCTGTTTAGGTTTACACCTAGGGTTAGCTTTTCACCTTGTTTAGGATTAGGAGTAGGGTTGTTTTTAGGATAGGATTTAGGTATGAGGTCTAATTTAAGTGTTGGATTATTGGAAGTACATCTGCTCTCACTGGTTTTCCTTCACTGTCACAATGTTTCTGAGATTCATGGTTTAAGGGAAATCTTCCTTCTTGCCGGTTTCAAGGTCAAAAGGCGCTACCGGCAGTTTGTTTTTCCGTCAAACTTACGCTCGCTCTTTGAGAATCTTGGGTCTTTGGGAAAGCCGTGAGTCCAGCAAGTTTTTCAGATTAAGTGTGCCCCAAGCAGTAGGTTCTATCTCTGAGCAATACAGCCCGTGGAATTCCTGGGAATCTGGAACCCTGCCATGAAGTTCAGCCTGGTTGTTATTTTCACACGGAAGAAACTCCTTTGAGGTTCCCATGCCTCTGTACACTGTTGCTTCCAGCAACGTCATGTCTCACAGGTCAATAGTGGCTCTTTAAGTTTCACTGGTCTAGGGAAAAGGGTGAAGCGCCTGGGTTCCCGTGCTTCACTACTTCATGGCCTGAAGATGTTTATAGGCACATCGGCAAATCCACCGGTGGCAATTCTCATACTGTCATTGCGATGGGAAGATTTCTTATTCGTTAGGAAATGTTTTACCATGGAAGACGGGTCCCCACAGAGCTGTCTCTTTTGTGTTGAGACAAACTCTGCTGAATTTAGCTGCCAGCATCTGCGTGTTCTCCCTTTCCTTTAAGGTCGATGGAGACGCACGAGTGTAAGGAGAAAGGTGAATGGTGGCCGTTCGTAACCCAGAGTCCTCAGAAACCGCAGAGTAAATTTTAGGAACGTAGACGAAGGACACCGGAGAAAACTTCACTCAGGGACTTCAGTGAACTCTGCTTACAATGTTGAGGCCCGACACCCCTAGTTTCGGGGGCGACCCGTCTCCTGCCCTAAGTAATTTTTTTGAGCGTGCCTCCCTCAGGTGGTGCCTTTTCTCTCCCCGCAATATTGCTCCATGAAACTGCCGATGAAAACTATTTGCCATGGGTATGTCGTTTCACAATATTGGCCTCCTCGTTGAAGAACAAATGCATTTCTACACGGGTGCTGCCTCCCTGAACTTTCCTTTGTCTTGGCTCAATCGATGCAGATTCCTGTGCTGAATGCGCCATAGAGTGATACAGGTGAGTGCTTGTCAGTATTCCAGGCACACGCAGCAATTTCGTTTTTCCAAGACCCACCTGGCTTGATCGAGGTTGCTTATTCCCGTGAAAACGTTTTTCGTCCAAATTCTAGAGGAGCACCATTGTGCCTCTGGGAGCTACACCAGGGCCTGCTGAACAGAGGCTCCAGCGGTTTCATTTTCGGACTGAAATTCAACACGGAATTGCATGGATCTATGGAAACCGTGAACTGTGGCCGTACCAGATTCTCACATCTTCATTGTCTAATGGAAGCTTGTTTCCCAGGCTGATCCGGCTGGCGCTTCATTTCTGGGCAATGACCATTTAATTGTGGACGTTCAGCCTTCTTCGGAATTCTGATACCGGCAAGTTCCCGCGCCTCACTAAGACCACTCGGTGGAGGTTTAGGTGACTCAGGACAACTGTCTTTATTTCAGGCGTCTAGAACAAAGAGAATCCACAAAGGTTGATGATCACGGAGAAAGTAAAGTCCCGTTTCTTTATAGTGCCCACTCATGGCACTTCTAGCATCTGAGGCCAAAGAGCTCGTGCAGCATGATATTCTCAGTTCAGGCACGCCGCCTGCAGTTTCTTTCTTGCAGAAAAATCTTTCCCAGTGTACTTCTTTAAACTGCTGCAAAATGGTGGCACAGAAGATTTCGGTTTAGGTTTAACTTTAGACGGGCATAGGTACAGGCATTTGGGCATGTTTAGGGACAGAGTTAGAGTTCACGTTAGAGTTACGGCTGTGTGAGGATTCGGGTTATGGTAAGTCTGAGGATCAAATGTAGGGGCAGTGTGAGGTGGAAGGTAAGAGTAGGGTTTAGTGCTTAAGGATGAGCGAACCTATTGTCTCATTTAGGCTTATGGTAAACTTGACTGTTTAGATATGGGTTGGGGTTAATATTTGTGTGAGGGTTCGACGGTGTGCGAGGTTGAGTTGGGGTCAGGCTTACGGTTTGTGTGTTACATCCGTTGTCATTAAGGTTAAGTTTAGCTCTCTGTCTAGTTTAAGGGATTGGTTTACATTAACGGTGAAACTGAGGTATCGATTGAAGGTGAGGGATAGAGTTAAGTTAGGTTCAGGCGAAGGATGACGGTTAGGAGTAAGGTTAGTTGTAGGGGGAGCTGCATGTTCACATCAGATTTGGGGTTAGGATTAGGGTTAGCCTTAGGGTAGACATACGGTTATGGTTAGGGCTTGCTTTAGGGTGAGCCTTAGGTTAGGGTTAATTTTAAGGTTAGGAGAATACAGTTAGACCTAGGCTTAGGGTACATCTCTGTTTAGGTTTACACCTAGGGTTAGCTTTTCACCTTGTTTAGGATTAGGAGTAGGGTTGTTTTTAGGATAGGATTTAGGTATGAGGTCTAATTTAAGTGTTGGATTATTGGAAGTACATCTGCTCTCACTGGTTTTCCTTCACTGTCACAATGTTTCTGAGATTCATGGTTTAAGGGAAATCTTCCTTCTTGCCGGTTTCAAGGTCAAAAGGCGCTACCGGCAGTTTGTTTTTCTGTCAAACTTACGCTCGCTCTTTGAGAATCTTGGGTCTTTGGGAAAGCCGTGAGTCCAGCAAGTTTTTCAGATTAAGTGTGCCCCAAGCAGTAGGTTCTATCTCTGAGCAATACAGCCCGTGGAATTCCTGGGAATCTGGAACCCTGCCATGATGTTCAGCCTGGTTGTTATTTTCACACGGAAGAAACTCCTTTGAGGTTCCCATGCCTCTGTACACTGATGCTTCCAGCAACGTCATGTCTCACAGGTCAACAGTGGCTCTTTAAGTTTCACTGGTCTAGGAAAAAGGGTGAAGCGCCTGGGTTCCCGTGCTTCACTACTTCACGGCCTGAAGATGTTTATAGGCACATCGGCAAATCCACCGGTGGCAATTCTCTCATATTGTCATTGGGATGGGAAGATTTCTTATTCGTTAGGAATGTTTTACCATGGAAGACGGGTCCCCACAGAGCTGTCTCTTTTGTGTTGAGACAAACTCTGCTGAATTTAGCTGCCAGCATCTGCATGTCCTCCCTTTCCTTTAAGGTCGATGGAGACGCACGAGTGTAAGGAGAACGGTGAATGATGTCCGTTCGTAACCCAGAGTCATCAGAAACCGCAGAGTAAATTTTAGGAACGTAGACGAAGGACACCGGAGGAAACTTCACTCAGGGACTTCAGTGAACTCTGCTTACAATGTTGAGGCCCGACACCCCTAGTGCCTGGGGGCGACCCGTCTCCTGCCCTACGAAATTTTTTTGAGCGTGCCTCCCTCAGGTGGTGCCTTTTCTCTCCCCGCAATATTGCTCCATGAAACTGCCGATGAAAACTATTTGCCATGGGTATGTCGTTTCACAATATTGGCCTCCTCGTTGAAGAACAAATGCGTTTCTACACGGGTGCTGCCTCCCTGAACTTTCCTTTGTCTTGGCTCAATCGATGCAGATTCCTGTGCTGAATGCGCCATAGAGTGATACAGGTGAGTGCTTGTCAGTATTCCAGGCACACGCAGCAATTTCGTTTTTTCAAGACCCACCTGGCTTGATCAAGGTTGCTTATTCCCGTGAAAACGTTTTTCGTCCAAGTTCTAGAGGAGCACCATTGTGCCTCTGGGAGCTACCCCCGGGCCTGCTGAACAGAGGCTCCAGCGGTTTCATTTTCGGACTGAAATTCAACACGGAATTGCATGGATCTATGGAAACCATGAAGTGTGGCCGTACGAGATTCTCACATCTTCATTGTCTAATAGAAGCTTGTTTCCCAGGCTGATCCGGCTGGCGCTTCATTTCTGGGCAATGACCATTTAATTGTGGACGTTCAGCCTTCTTCGGAATTCTGATACCGGCAAGATCCCGCGCCTCACTAAGACCACTCGGTGGAGGTTTAGGTGACTCAGGACAACTGTCTTTATTTCAGGCGTCTAGAACAAAGAGAATCCACAAAGGTTGATGATCACGGAGAAAGTAAAGTCCCGTTTCTTTATAGTGCCCACTCATGGCACTTCTAGCATCTGAGGCCAAAGAGCTCATGCAGCATGATATTCTCAGTTCAGGCACGCCGCCTGCAGTTTCTTTCTTGCAGAAAAATCTTTCCCAGTGTACTTCTTTAAACTGCTGCAAAATGGTGGCACAGAAGATTTCGGTTTAGGTTTAACTTTAGACGGGCATAGGTACAGGCATTTGGGCATGTTTAGGGACAGAGTTAGAGTTCACGTTAGAGTTACGGCTGTGTGAAGATTCGGGTTATGGTAAGTCTGAGGATCAAATGTAGGGGCAGTGTGAGGTGGAAGGTAAGAGTAGGGTTTAGTGCTTAAGGATGAGCGAACCTATTGTCTCATTTAGGCCTATGGTAAACTTGACTGTTTAGATATGGGTTGGGGTTAATATTTGTGTGAGGGTTAGACAGTGTGCGAGGTTAAGAGTTGGGTTCAGGCTTACGGTTTGTGTGTTACGTCCGTTTTGGTTATAGTTAAGTTTAGCTCTCTGTCTAGTTTAAGGGATTGGATTACATTAACGGTGCTATGGAGGCTTCGATTGAAGGTGAGGGATAGAGTTAAGTTAGGTTCAGGCGAAGGATGACGGTTAGGAGTAAGGTTAGTTGTAGGGGGAGCTGCATGTTCACATCAGATTTGGGGTTAGGATTAGGGTTAGCCTTAGGGTAGACATACGGTTATGGTTAGGGCTTGCTTTAGGGTGAGCCTTAGGTTAGGGTTAATTTTAAGGTTAGGAGAATACAGTTAGACCTAGGCTTATGGTACATCTCTGTTTAGGTTTACACCTAGGGTTAGCTTTTCACCTTGTTTAGGGTTAGGATTAGGGTTGTTTTTAGGATAGGATTTAGGTATGAGGTCTAATTTAAGTGTTGGATTATTGGAAGTACATCTGCTCTCACTGGTTTTCCTTCACTGTCACGATGTTTCTGAGATTCATGGTTTAAGGGAAATCTTCCGTCTTGCCGGTTTCAAGGTCAAAAGGCGCTACCGGCAGTTTGTTTTTCCGTCAAACTTACGCTCGCTCTTTGAGAATCTTGGGTCTTTGGGAAAGCCGTGAGTCCAGCAAGTTTTTCAGATTAAGTGTGCCCCAAGCAGTAGGTTCTATCTCTGTGCAATACAGCCCGTGGAATTCCTGGGAATCTGGAACCCGGCCATGAAGTTCAGCCTGGTTGTTATTTTCACACGGAAGAAACTCCTTTGAGGTTCCCATGCCTCTGTACACTGATGCTTCCAGCAACGTCATGTCTCACAGGTCAATAGTGGCTCTTTAAGTTTCACTGGTCTAGGGAAAAGGGTGAAGCGCCTGGGTTCCCGTGCTTCACTACTTCATGGCCTGAAGAAGATGTTTATAGGCACATCGGCAAATCCACCGGTGGCAATTCTACTGTCATTGCGATGGGAAGATTTCTTATTCGTTAGGAAATGTTTTACCATGGAAGACGGGTCCCCACAGAGCTGTCTCTTTTGTGTTGAGACAAACTCTGCTGAATTTAGCTGCCAGCATCTGCGTGTTCTCCCTTTCCTTTAAGGTCGATGGAGACGCACGAGTGTAAGGAAAATGGTGAATGGTGGCCGTTCGTAACCCAGAGTCATCAGAAACCGCAGAGTAAATTTTAGGAACGTAGACGAAGGACACCGGAGAAAACTTCACTCAGGGACTTCAGTGAACTCTGCTAACAATGTTGAGGCCCGACACCCCTAGTGCCTGGGGGCGACCCGTCTCCTGCCCTACGTAGTTTTTTTGAGCGTGCCTCCCTCAGGTGGTGCCTTTTCTCTCCCCGCAATATTGCTCCATGAAACTGCCGATGAAAACTATTTGCCATGGGTATGTCGTTTCACAATATTGGCCTCCTCTTTGAAGAACAAATGCTTTTCTACACGGGTGCTGCCTCCCTGAACTTTCCTTTGTCTTGGCTCAATCGATGCAGATTCCTGTGCTGAATGCGCCATAGAGTGACACAGGTGAGTGCTTGTCAGTATTCCAGGCACACGCAGCAATTTCGTTTTTCCAAGACCCACCTGGCTTGATCAAGGTTGCTTATTCCCGTGAAAACGTTTTTCGTCCAAAATCTAGAGGAGCACCATTGTGCCTCTGGGAGCTACACCAGGGCCTGCTGAACAGAGGCTCCAGCGGTTTCATTTTCGGACTGAAATTCAAGACGGAATAGCATGGATCTATGGAAACCATGAAGTGTGGCCGTACCAGATTCTCACATCTTCATTGTCTAATGGAAGCTTGTTTCCCAGGCTAATCCGGCTGGCGCTTCATTTCTGGGCAATGACCATTTAATTGTGGACGTTCAGCCTTCTTCGGAATTCTGATACCGGCAAGTTCCAGCGCCTCACTCGGTGGTGGTTTAGGTGACTCAGGACAACTGTCTTTATTTCAGGCGTCTAGAACAAAGAGAATCCACAAAGGTTGATGATCACGGAGAAAGTAAAGTCCCGTTTCTTTATAGTGCCCACTCATGGCACTTCTAGCATCTGAGGCCAAAGAGCTCGTGCAGCATGATATTCTCAGTCAGGCACGCCGCCTGCCGTTTCTTTCTTGCAGAAAAATCTTTCCCACTGTACTTCTTTAAACTGCTGAAAAATGGTGGCACAGAAGAGTTCGGTTTAGGTTTAACTTTAGACGGGCATAGGTACAGGCATTTGGGCATGTTTAGGGACAGAGAGTTCACGTTAGAGTTACGGCTGTGTGAGGATTCGGGTTATGGTAAGTCTGAGGATCAAATGTAGGGGCAGTGTGAGGTGGAAGGTAAGAGTAGGGTTTAGTGCTTAAGGATGAGCGAACCTATTGTCTCATTTAGGCCTATGGTAAACTTGACTGTTTAGATATGGGTTGGGGTTAATATTTGTGTGAGGGTTAGACAGTGTGCGAGGTTAAGAGTTGGGTTCAGGCTTACGGTTTTTGTGTTACGTCCGTTTTGGTTATGGTTAAGTTTAGCTCTCTGTCTAGTTTAAGGGATTGGATTACATTAACGGTGCTATGGAGGCTTCGATTGAAGGTGAGGGATAGAGTTAAGTTAGGTTCAGGCGAAGGATGACGGTTAGGAGTAAGGTTAGTTGTAGGGGGAGCTGCATGTTCACATCAGATTTGGGGTTAGGATTAGGGTTAGCCTTAGGGTAGACATACGGTTATGGTTAGGGCTTGCTTTAGGGTGAACCTTAGGTTAGGGTTAATTTTAAGGTTAGGAGAATACAGTTAGACCTAGGCTTAGGGTACATCTCTGTTTAGGTTTACACCTAGGGTTAGCTTTTCACCTTGTTTAGGGTTAGGATTAGGGTTGTTTTTAGGATAGGATTTAGGTATGAGGTCTAATTTAAGTGTTGGTTTATGGGAAGTACATCTGCTCTCACTGGTTTTCCTTCACTGTCACAATGTTTCTGAGATTCATGGTTTAAGGGAAATCTTCCTTCTTGCCGGTTTCAAGGTCAAAAGGCGCTACCGGCAGTTTGTTTTTCCGTCAAACTCACGCTCGCTCTTTGAGAATCTTGGGTCTTTGGGAAAGCCGTGAGTCCAGCAAGTTTTTCAGATTAAGTGTGCCCCAAGCAGTAGGTTCTATCTCTGAGCAATACAGCCCGTGGAATTCCTGGGAATCTGGAACCCTGCCATGAAGTTCAGCCTGGTTGTTATTTTCACACGGAAGAAACTCCTTTGAGGTTCCCATGCCTCTGTACACGGATGCTTCCAGCAACGTCATGTCTCACAGGTCAATAGTGGCTCTTTAAGTTTCACTGGTCTAGGAAAAAGGGTGAAGCGCCTGGGTTCCCGTGCTTCACTACTTCACGGCCTGAAGAAGATGTTTATAGGCACACCGGCAAATCCACCGGTGGCAATTCTCTCATATTGTCATTGCGATGGGAAGATTTCATATTCGTTAGGAATGTTATACCATGGAAGACGGGTCCCCACAGGGCTGTCTCTTTTGTGTTGAGACAAACTCTGCTGAATTTAGCTGCCAGCATCTGCGTGTCCTCCCTTTCCTTTAAGGTCGATGGAGACGCACGAGTGTAAGGAGAACGGTGAATGGTGGCCGTTCGTAACCCAGAGTCCTCAGAAACCGCAGAGTAAATTTTAGGAACGTAGACGAAGGACACCGGAGAAAACTTCACTCAGGGACTTCAGTGAACTCTGCTTACAATGTTGAGGCCCGACACCCCTAGTTTCGGGGGCGACCCGTCTCCTGCCCTACGTAGTTTTTTTGAGCGTGCCTCCCTCAGGTGGTGCCTTTTCTCTCCCCGCAATATTGCTCCATGAAACTCTGCCGATGAAAACTATTTGCCATGGGTATGTCGTTTCACAATATTGGCCTCCTCTTTGAAGAACAAATGCTTTTCTACACGGGTGCTGCCTCCCTGAACTTTCCTTTGTCTTGGCTCAATCGATGCAGATTCCTGTGCTGAATGCGCCATGGAGTGACACACGTGTGTGCTTGTCAGTATTCCAGGCACACGCAGCAATTTCGTTTTTCCAAGACCCACCTAGCTTGATCGAGGTTGCTTATTCCCGTGAAAACGTTTTTCGTCCAAATTCTAGAGGAGCACCATTGTGCCTCTGGGAGCTACACCAGGGCCTGCTGAACAGAGGCTCCAGCGGTTTCATTTTCGGACTGAAATTCAACACGGAATTGCATGGATCTATGGAAACCGTGAACTGTGGCCGTACCAGATTCTCACATCTTCATTGTCTAATGGAAGCTTGTTTCCCAGGCTGATCCGGCTGGCGCTTCATTTCTGGGCAATGACCATTTAATTGTGGACGTTCAGCCTTCTTCGGAATTCTGATACCGGCAAGTTCCAGCGCCTCACTCGGTGGAGGTTTAGGTGACTCAGGACAACTGTCTTTATTTCAGGCGTCTAGAACAAAGAGAATCCACAAAGGTTGATGATCACGGAGAAAGTAAAGTCCTGTTTCTTTATACTTCCCACTCATGGCACTTCTAGCATCTGAGGCCAAAGAGCTCGTGCAGCATGATATTCTCAGTTCAGGCACGCCGCCTGCAGTTTCTTTCTTGCAGAAAAATCTTTCCCAGTGTACTTCTTTAAACTGCTGCAAAATGGTGGCACAGAAGATTTCGGTTTAGGTTTAACTTTAGACGGGCATAGGTACAGGCATCTGGGCATGTTTAGGGACAGAGTTACAGTTCACGTTAGAGTTACGGCTGTGTGAGGATTCGGGTTATGGTAAGTCTGAGGATCAAATGTAGGGGCAGTGTGAGGTGGAAGGTAAGAGTAGGGTTTAGTGCTTAAGGATGAGCGAACCTATTGTCTCATTTAGGCTTATGGTAAACTTGACTGTTTAGATATGGGTTGGGGTTAATATTTGTGTGAGGGTTCGACGGTGTGCGAGGTTGAGTTGGGGGTCAGGCTTACGGTTTGTGTGTTACATCCGTTTTCATTAAGGTTAAGTTTAGCTCTCTGTCTAGTTTAAGGGATTGGTTTACATTAACGGTGAAATTGAGGTATCGATTGAAGGTGAGGGATAGAGTTAAGTTAGGTTCAGGCGAAGGATGAAGGTTAGGAGTAAGGTTAGTTGTAAGGGGAACTGCATGTTCACATCAGATTTGGGGTTAGGATTAGGCGTAGCCTTAGGGTAGACATACGGTTAGCGTTAGGGCTTGGTTTCGGGTGAGCCTTAGGTTAGGGTTAAGTTTAAGTTTAGGAGTTTACAGAGTTAGACCTAGGCTTAGGGTTACATCTCTGTTTAGGTTCAGACCTAGGGTTAGGTTTTCACCTAGGTTAGGGTTAGGATTAGGGTTGGTTTTAGGATAGGATTTAGGTTTGAGGTTTAATTTAAGTGTTGGATTATTGGAAGTACATCTGCTCTCACTGGTTTTCCTTCACGATCAAAATGTTTCTGAGATTCAAGGTTTAAGAGAAATCTTGCTTCTTGCCGGTTTCAAGGTTAAAAAGGCACCACCGGCAGTTTGTTTTTTTCCGTCAAACTTACGCTTGCTCTTTGAGAATCATGGGTCTTTGGGAAAACCGTGAGTCCAGCAAGCTTTTCAGATTAAGTGTGCCCCAAGCAGTAGGTTCTATCCCTGAGCAATACAGCACGTGGAATTCCTGGGAATCTGGAACCCGGCCATGAAGTTCAGCCTGGTTGTTATTTTCACACGGAAGAAACTCCTTTGAGATTCCCATGCCTCTGTACACTGATGCTTCCAGCAACGTCATGTCACACAGGTCAATAGTGGCTCTTTAAGTTTCACTGGTCTAGGAAAAAGGGTGAAGCGCCTGGGTTCCCATGCTTCACTACTTCATGGCCTGAAGATGTTTGTAGGCACATCGGCAAATCCACCGGTGACAATTCTCTCATATTGTCATTGCGATGGGAAGATTTCTTATTCGTTAGGAAATGTTTTACCATGGAAGACGGGTCCCCACAGAGCTCTCTTTTGTGTTGAGACAAACTCTGCTGAATTTAGCTGCCAGCATCTGCGTGTCCTCCCTTTCCTTTATGGTTGATGGAGACGCACGAGTGTAAGTAGAACGGTGAATGGTTGTCGTTCGTAACCCAGAGTCATCAGAAACCGCAGAGTAAATTTTAGGAACGTATACGTAGGATACTGGAGAAAACTTCACTCAGGGACTTCAGTGAACTCTGCTTACAATGTTGAGGCCCGACACCCCTAGTTTCGGGGGCGACCCGTCTCCTGCCCTACGTAGTTTTTTTGAGCGTGCCTCCCTCAGGTGGTGCCTTTTCTCTCCCCGCAATATTGCTCCATGAAACTCTGCCGATGAAAACTATTTGCCATGGGTATGTCGTTTCACAATATTGGCCTCTTTGAAGAACAAATGCTTTTCTACACGGGTGCTGCCTCCCTGAACTTTCCTTTGTCTTGGCTCAATCGATGCAGATTCCTGTGCTGAATGCGCCATGGAGTGACACACGTGTGTGCTTGTCAGTATTCCAGGCACACGCAGCAATTTCGTTTTTCCAAGACCCACCTGGCTTGATCAAGGTTGCTTATTCCCGTGAAAACGTTTTTCGTCCAAATTCTAGAGGAGCACCATTGTGCCTCTGGGAGCTACACCAGGGCCTGCTGAACAGAGGCTCCAGCGGTTTCATTTTCGGACTGAAATTCAACACGGAATTGCATGGATCTATGGAAACCGTGAACTGTGGCCGTACCAGATTCTCACATCTTCATTGTCTAATGGAAGCTTGTTTCCCAAGCTGATCCGGCTGGCGCTTCATTTCTGGGCAATGACCATTTAATTGTGGACGTTCAGCCTTCTTCGGAATTCTCTGATACCGGCATGTTCCCGCGCCTCACTAAGACCACTCGGTGGAGGTTTAGGTGACTCAGGACAACTGTCTTTATTTCAGGCGTCTAGAACAAAGAGAATCCACAAAGGTTGATGATCATGGAGAAAGTAAAGTCCCGTTTCTTTATAGTTCCCACTCATGGCACTTCTAGCATCTGAGGCCAAAGAGCTCGTGCAGCATGATATTCTCAGTTCAGGCACGCCGCCTGCTCTTTCTTGCATGCAGAAAAATCTTTCCCAGTGTACTTCTTTAAACTGCTGCAAAATGGTGGCACAGAAGATTTCGGTTTAGGTTTAACTTTAGACGGGCATAGGTACAGGCATTTGGGCATGTTTAGGGACAGAGTTAGAGTTCACGTTAGAGTTACGGCTGTGTGAGGATTCGGGTTATGGTAAGTCTGAGGATCAAATGTAGGGGCAGTGTGAAGTGGAAGGTAAGAGTAGGGTTTAGTGCTTAAGGATGAATGAACCTATTGTCTCATTTAGGCCTATGGTAAACTTGACTGTTTAGATATGGGTTGGGGTTAATATTTGTGTGAGGGTTAGACAGTGTGCGAGGTTAAGAGTTGGGTTCAGGCTTACGGTTTGTGTGTTCCGTCCGTTTTGGTTATGGTTAAGTTTAGCTCTCTGTCTAGTTTAAGGGATTGGATAACATTAACGGTGCTATGGAGGCTTCGATTGAAGGTGAGGGATAGAGTTAAGTTAGGTTCAGGCGAAGGATGACGGTTAGGAGTAAGGTTAGTTGTAGGGGGAGCTGCATGTTCACATCAGATTTGGGCTTAGGATTAGTGTTAGCCTTAGGGTAGACATACGGTTATGGTTAGGGTTTGCTTTAGGGTGAGCCTTAGGTTAGGGTTAAGTTTAAGGTTAGGAGAATACAGTTAGACCTAGGCTTAGGGTACATCTGTGTTTAGGTTTACACCTAGGGTTAGCTTTTCACCTAGTTTAGGTTTAGGATTAGGGTTGTTTTTAGGATAGGATTTAGGTATGAGGTCTAATTTAAGTGTTGGATTATTGGAAGTACATCTGCTCTCACTGGTTTTCCTTCACTGTCACAATGTTTCTGAGATTCATGGTTTAAGGGAAATCTTGCTTCTTGCCGGTTTCAAGGTCAAAAGGCGCCACCGGCAGTTTGTTTTTCCGTCAAACTTATGCTCGCTCTTTGAGAATCTTGTGTCTTTGGGAAAGCCGTGAGTCCAGCAAGTTTTTCAGATTAATTGTGCCCCAAGCAGTAGGTTCTATCTCTGAGCAATACAGCCCGTGGAATTCCTGGGAATCTGGAACCCTGCTATGAAGTTCAGCCTGGTTGTTATTTTCACACGGAAGAAACTCCTTTGAGGTTCCCATGCCTCTGTACACAGATGCTTCCAGCAACGTCATGTCTCACAGGTCAATAGAGGCCTGATATCCCTAGTGCCTGGTGGCAACCCGGCTCCAGTTCATTGAGAACTCTTCCCACAACGTGATGTTTTTCACTAAGTTTTAAAACTTAACCTGGATATTGAAGAGGTGATCTGAATGTTAGAAACCCCAGAAGAAAGAAGAAAAAAAGTAGAGAAACTTCCAATCTTTTCTCAGAAACTGAAAAGAAAAAGTCTAATCTCCTCCTCTTTCTTTTTTTTATATTTCTTTTTAAAAAAACATTTTAGTAGGGGCTCATACAACTCCTATCACAATCCATACATATACATACATCAATTGTATAAAGCACATCTGTACATTCTTTGCCCTAATCATTTTCTTTTTTTACATTTTATTAGGGGCTCATACAACTCTTATCACAAACATACATATACATACATCAATTGTATAAAGCACATCCGCACGTTCCCTGCCCCAATCATTCTCAAAGCATTTGCTCTCCACTTAAGCCCTTTACATCAGGTCCTCTTTTTTCCCCCTCCCTCTCCACTCCCCTCTCCCTCATGTGCCCTTGGTAATTTATACATTGTTATTTTGTCATATCTTGCCCTATCCAGAGTATCCCTTTCCCCCCTTCTCTGCTGTCCCTCTCCCAGGGACTAGGTCACATGTGGGTCCTTGTAATCAGTTCCCCCTTTCCAACCCACTCACCCTCCACTTTCCCAGCATCGCCCCTCACACCCTTGGTCCTGAAGGTATCATCCACCCTGGATTCCCTGTGCCTCCAGCCCCCATATGCACCATTGTACAACCTCTGCCCTAGCCAGTCCTGCAAGGTAGAATTCGGATCATGGTAGTTGGGGGGAGGAAGCATCCAGGATCTGGGGGAAAGCTGTGTTTTTCATCGGTACTACCTCGCACCCTGACTGACTCGTCTCCTCTCCTAAACCCCTCTATGAGGGGATCTCCAGTGGCCGACACTTGGGCCCTGGGTCTCCACTCTGCACTTCCCCCTTCATTCAATATGGTATGTATATATATGTATATATACATATATATATACATATATACACACACACATACATACATATACATACATACATACACACACATATATGTCTTTTTTTTGCATGATACTTATACTGGTCCCTTTGGCACCCCGTGATCGCACTGGTTGGTGTGCTTCTTCCATTTGGGCTTTTTTGCGTCTGAGCTAGATGGCCGCTTGTTCACCTTCAAGCTTTTAAGACCCCAGACACTATCTCTTTTGATAGCTGGGCACCATCAGCTTTCTTCGTCACATTTGCTTATGCACGCATTTGTCTTCAGCGATCCTATCATGGAGGTGTGCAGTCAATGGTATGATTTTTTTGTTCTTTGATGCCTGATAACTGATCCCTTTGGGACCACTCGATCACACAGGCTTGTGTGTTCTTCCATGTGGGATTTGTTGCTTCTGAGCTAGATGGCCGCTTGTGTATCTTCAAGCCTTTAAGACCCCAGTCACTATCTCTTTTGTTAGCCGGGCACCATCAGCTTTCTTCACCACATTTACTTGTTCACCCACTTTGGCTTCAGCAGTTGTGTCGGGAGAGTGAGCATCATAGAGTGCCAATTTAATAAAAGAAAGTATTCATGCATTGTTCCTCCTCTTTCTTAAGATTTGCTTCCATCTATCGAGGAATCAATCTCCTTAGACTGAAAATCAGAGAAACTGTTGGGACACAGAAAGCACAGAGAATGTTAAGAGATTCTGATATTTTAAAAACCTCAGTTAAGAGTGGACATTTATTTTACCATGTTTTCTCATTCCTCTGCATATTTGCTGGAGAGTTAACTTCTCTCTCTTTATCATGCCATCTCACTTACTGCCAGTAATGACAGTGGAACATGTAGGGTTTTGAGACTCAAAATAGGCAAAGGTATGAAATGGAACTTGACTGAAGGAGACATTTAAGTTGCAAAAATACAAATATATTAACTCACATTAATCATTGCTGCTATTATTGTTTGTTTGATTGGCATTGGGTTTTTTTTTGAAGATATTTTCTTGGAATGGGTGGTTATAGAATAGCCATATTATCTGGAAAGCATTTTAAGCACTTTGATGAAGTCATTTTTCATATCTAAGCTCAATGTGGTGTGATTTTTGGTTTGTTGCTTCCATGGGTGTTCATTGTGCATCACAGAAATACAGAATCATAGAACATGTCAGCAGTTTCTCTGCATAACATGCTAAATGGGACAAATAACACGAGAAGCTGTACTAAATGGAAAACACATCAAGGTTGTAGGAAACTCTGCTAATAATCTGTGATATGCAGGTGACATAAAGCTACATGTTCTAAGATAGCAGGATTTGAAAACATGTTCTAAGATGATAGCAGGATTTGAAAACTTACTGATGAAGTCCAGGAATTTCTGCCTTCTCTGTACACCATAATTCAATGTAAACAAAATGAATCTATGGGACAATGGAAAATATGGGAAATAGAGACAAGATTAAAGTTGGGATGGAGTTCATTTTGCATGGATCTACAATTAATATTCATGGAAACCCCAGTCAATGATGCATTTCATTGAGCAAACCTGTTGCTCAGAACTCTTCAAAGATTGAAGAGCAAGGATGTCCCTTTGAGGACTGAGATACACCTGGCCCAAGCTATGAAGTTTTCAATTGTCTCATATGCACGTGAAAGATGGAGAATGAATGAGAAAGATCTAAATTTAAACAATTTATTTGAATTATGGTACTGGTGAATAATTTCATGGTGTGATGGACTGCCAGAAGAACAAACAATCATATATTGGATGATGTACACTTGTAATCATTAGTAGAAAGAAGTGAGCATGTTATTACTTCATCTCAGGTACTTTGAATATGTGTCAAGGAAATCAGAACTTGGAAGAGGACATCCTGCTTGATAAAGCATAAGGTCATTTTTAAAAGGATGACCTTTAAGAATATACATTGCCACAGTAACCACAACAAAGGCCTCATACATGAAAATTGTGAGGATGAGGCAAGACCTGTGTTTAATTGTTTTCTCTAGTGTTTCTGTGAGTTCAAACTGATTTGATAGGTCTTAAAACAGCAAAATGCAATGCCAATGGCAAACATTGCACTCCATGGAGAGGAAGTGAACTCATTCAACTTTCTAATTGGAACCAGATTAAGGATACCATTAAATACGAATCTTATTTCATATCATGCTGCAAATCTTAACTATAGCTATCAATCAACAAATGAAAAACAGAGGCATCCAAATGGTAATAAAGAAGTAAAACTCTCTAAACATAGAAAACGCAAAAGCTTGAGAAGAAAATTATTGCAACTAGTTGGAAGGGTAAGCCATTTCACAAGTTATAAGGTAAACATAGAAAATCAGTTTGGTTCCCACATACCAATAGAGAAAGCTCTTAAAAGAAAATCAGAAAATAATACAATTTGCAATAGCCACCTCAAGCATAAAACAAATTGGAATAAGCCTAAGCAGAGAAACAAAAATCTCATAGAAAGAAAACACTATTCCAAGAAACCAAAAGACATACACATCATTCAAATAATGGGTCATAATCATGAGTAAGTAGTAAGCCTTAACTTTGTGAAAATAAGACACTCTAAGCGATCTATCACTTTAATGCAATTCTGAACAAGATACCAGTGTCTATATTTAAGGACATGGAGATTACTAACCAAATTTTAAAAGAAATTACTCAAATTAAAAAAAGAGAAAAAACCTGGCATACAATGTCAAAATGACCCCCACCCCCATACTCTCCCGAACAGTTTCTACTGGAGTTTCCTCTCAATCTGCTCCTAAGCAGTGGGAACAAAATGAACCCAAGACACAGCAGAAGATTTCATCTGTGCTCCTGGGCCTGAGCTACCCCTGCTGGTATAAGAGCTCTCTTAGTTCAGCCTCCAGCTGTCCTGCATGGTAGGTTGTGTGGGGACTCACATCGACTTTCCCTCTCCTTATCTCCTTGCACAGTGCTTGTCAGTGGTCACAGAGCTCAGCTGCAGGGAGAGCTGGATCTTGGATGTGTGTTGGTCAATGACTATGGTCTCAGGGATGGTGTGTATTCGCTAAACCACTCTGACCAATAGAAGTTCCTTCCCATCCACTTAAGGCTTCTCCCAGGGCTCTGTCTGATCCAGTCCCAAGTAACATTGTTGCTGGAGATGGAGTCCCTAGCGATGGTACAGGTGAGAGGGAGAGTCTGTAAAGGCTTCACCACTTGATTGCTTGACTCCTGTAGCTGCATGTGGTGCAGGACCCCTGGAGTCTTATGAAATAAGCATTAAAGGCCCCATATGTCTTTGAATGTGCTGTCATTCACTGCATCTCCCTGCCACTGACCCGATGGGAGACCCAGCACCATCAGGAGGAGGAAGAGATAGGAGGCAGACATTTCTGTATCAAAGGCTCCCTGACTCAGAAGGGTTTGGAATCCCCTGATTGCAGGGCGGTGATGGGGGTGGTCTCATTAAGTAAGAAACCACAACAGGCATTTGTCTAGGAGTGTTCCTGGCTGTTATAGGAGTTTGGGGCTATGAATAGTATACTAAGGTGCAGGCACCTCAGTTCCACAAGAAAGTGTCTCCAGGGATGATTCTTGAATAAAGTTGGATGACAGAGATGGGAGTGATGTGACCAACAGGCATACCTTGAATTAGTAGGCTCTCCAAATTCCAATATTTGGAATTACAAAATCAGAGTTCCAAGGTAGCAGTGTTGTTTGATTTGAACATATGCATCCACTAACTCATGAATTAATTTTTCTTTGTGAGGTCTGAGAGTTATGAACACGCCAGATATTCTTCTGACTGAGGGAAAATCAGAAAACCAAGCAACTGAGCTAGAAATGAACAATCTCTTCTTTCAAAACCAAATCTATTCTGACTCATAGGAACCCTATAAGACTGATTAGAACTCATTGAGCTTCTTCTGACTATAATTATTTACAGGAATAGGCAATGTCATCTTACATATTTACATAGATAGATAGATAACATACGAAATAAACAGTTAATTAAATTATAAAGCAGTACATATGGCTCATCGCCATTCACTCCTATGAGAGAGTTGTGAGACACTGGCAGTCCTTCAAGTCTTGAGGGCTGCTGGGTAGTCCTCTGTAGAGTAATTCAGGCTACCTGGCTACAGGCAGCACACAGCAAGTCAGGTCAACAGTCAGCCAGATGACAGGGTCCGACAGTCCCCAGCTCAAAAGATGTAGATTACAATGGTGTGGAGGATCAGGTCTTGAAGGAACCTCAAATTACAGCGACACAGTCCATGGATTAGGTGTCCCACAGGTAGTGTAGCTTGCAAATTGAGGCAAAGAAAAAGTAAGGTAGCTGCACACTGGTCCGATGATCAATGATCAAAGAGCAAGAGACAAGAGAGGCGAGGCTCTCCGAGCTATTTATCTCTCCACATTTCAATTAATGTTTTTATTAGCCAGGTTGGCACAATAAACTAACAACCTCAGCTCCCGAGTGATCCCTGCACTCTGAAGAAGAAACATTGAGGTCTTTTAGACTCAGATTTCTGGATTTGTTTGTAGTCCCCATCTCCTCGGGTTGGGCTTGACCGGTCGCTTAATCAAGGTGTACTGCATCTTTCAAAATACTGAAATATGGAAATGATAGAAAATATGGCCTCAAGGAAAATGCAATAGATTTTTTCTCCAGTTGTCTATTGTTGTACACTAAACAGACATGAAACCTTGTAGCTTAAAATCACAAGATCTTTTTGTTTTTCATTTGTTGCTTGACTTTCCTATTTACTCTTATAATGCACATATATGATTTCAGAGGACACTCTCATCTCTGTTGTCTTCTTTGTGTGTATGTCCTTTGCTGTGTTCGATAGTATATGGATGCCCTGCAGTGGGGCACTTGCGTGTGTCCCTGCCTCCTTATAGATGGTCTCTATACCTCTGGGATTTACATTAGGTCCTTGACCCATCTTGTATTCATTTTTGTACATGGCTGAGGTTTGGGTTGTCTTTCATTCTTCTGAGGGTGACGAGTCAATTGTGCCAACCCCATTGTTGAAGATAACGTCGCTCTCCCTTATACAGTTCCTATGGCCTTTGTTGAAGGGTTGCCTGTATGTGGATGGATTATTTATTAGTTTTCTATTCTATTTCATTGGTCAACATATCTATCATTGTATGAGTACCAGGCTGTTTTTACTGCTGTGGCGGTGTAATACTTTTGAGGTCAGTTTGTGTGAGTCCCCCTAACTTGATCCAAATATTTTTGGGTCCCTTGATTATCCTAGGATTCTCCATATAAAGTGAGTAATTATTTTCCAGTTCTTTAAAGGGGTAAATTGGCATTTGGATCACGATTACATTGTACTTAGTGACAGTACTGGGTAGTTTTAACATTTCCTTGGTATTGGGCCTCTTTATCCATGAACATGGCATATTGCGAATGTGAACAGACTTGCATTGGGAAGCATAAACATTCCTGAATCATGGCATCTTGCTGAACAAGAGAGACAGAAAATAGAGAAGACACAAAGAGGCTTTGGACCAGTGCTGAGTTCGACCTGCACACTTCCTACTAAAGATGAGAGTCATATGGGAGCCACATTCTGTTTTCATATGGTTTGTTCCCTAACTTGCTGCCTACATAACTATAGCCGGGAAATCAATGTCACAATCGGGAAATTCTATGGAAGCCTCTGCTCTCAGTCTGTCCCTTCAGAAGTAACATCACCAAGTCTTTCTCTTCAGGCATCACTTGGTAAGTTTGAATAGCCAGTCTTTCTGATTTAATTCAAATAGCTCACCTCTGGCAGTACCCTGTCGCCCCATCTTCCCTCAATTTCATTAGATCCAAATCACCAAGTTTCCATGAGTTTCATCTGGACCTTGATCTTGAGGACTGCCTGGCAAAATCATTTTACTCCACACGAAAAAAGGCTGATATATCTGAAGAATATTTTCTTTGTTATGATGCAGCTCTTTAAGTGTATGAAATATCAGGGATAGGCAAAGCTGGTAGTATAAACAGGATAGGCAAAGCTGGTAGTATAATCATTAAGAGATTCTCTGAGGGAAACTGCAAGATGGAGAAGAACACCAATATCACAACAGAAAAACAGTCCTGAATGTCCCCATCTGCACCTGCTCCTGGACCTGAGGCTTGACTCTGTGGGTCTTGCGCGCCCCCTGGGGGCCTGTTTCCTCCCTGAAGGAGAGGTTTGTGTCCTGGTTCAGTCTGAATTCTCCTCACTGTGATGGTAGCACAGAAATAAAAAGGCATGTCCTCGAATTCCAGGTTGTTCATATGCAGATGCAGCAGTTCTTGGAGATACAAAAACATCTTGGAGAAGTCTTTGTAGTATGCACCATCACCACTTGACACCCACTGCAGGTCCTTCCCTGGAGCCTGGTGGACACAGATCATGCATAGCTATTGAAGGGCAATCTTGAGGTTGCACTGGAGAATCTCAGAGACCCCCAAGGAACCCCATACTCCACTAGCTGCACCTCACTCTGGACTTCTGCAAACACAGATATCCATGGCAGGAAAACCATCAGACATGTTCACCGTGTCTCCCACTCACACCCAAGCACACAAACTGGTTCATGACAAAATCACCTGTTAAAATAGCAACAAGGACAAGCCCCTTTCAGCTAAGAGGCCAGGCTTTCTGTGTTGTGCTCAGTCCTGATCACTGAGTTGGGACTCCTGAGAATCCAGGAGCACTTCCAGAGCTGCAGGGTTGGGGCTGTGTTGGCTTTCATCAGCAGAGGGAGGGGTGGATTTGCATTCCCTCCTACTACATAGCAATAAATGAAGTTGCATGACTTCTGAGATCCGAGGGTTCTGTTCCTAGAACAGATATGAGTGTTTTAAGTGTGTTGGAAAGGGCATGCTGATAATATCCTTGGTAACATGTATTATATTACTGTTCTATGCTAAATTGTTATCATATATAATTCATTTTATTCTTCTACTAACACAATACATAAGATTATATTTATAGATTTCTGGTTTTTAGGAATAATACTACATACAGAGATGTAAAAATGTTTTTTATATCTATGAAGGATTCACAGCATTTCCTTCTTAATGTCCCTTGAGATTTTGGAAGAGGCAAGGTTGAGGTTGTCCTCAGGACTAATAATAAGAGTTGTCATACAAGGAAGGCAAAGGGAAGGTGGGGGGGAAGGTGAAGTTGGGGGGGAAGGGGGAAACTGATCACAATGATCTACATGTAACCCACTCCCTGGTTATAAAACAGAAAAGTGGGTGAAGGTAGATATCAGACAATGTAAGAGATGACAAAATAATAATTTATAAATTATCAAGGGTTCAGGAGGGAGGGGTGAGTTGGGAGGGAAGAGGAAAATGAGCTGATACCAAAGGCTCAAGTAGAAAGACAATGTTTTGAGAATGATGATGACAACAAATGTACAGATGTGCTTGACATAATGGATGGATGTATCTATTATGATTGATAAGAGTTGTACAAGCTCCCAATAAAGTGATTTTTTAAAAAAAGGTCAGTGTTGTAAGATGGATGAGCAAAAATTTCCAAATTAATTCTTAGGACTGCTCTTGCTACCCTTGAAGAATAAGTAGGTACAAAGCCCTAAAGAGTTTAAAAGGGAAAAAGGAAATGTGGCACAAATTCTTTGCCCTTTTTCTCATCATTGCAGTTTTCCATTTTCTTAAAACATTTTCATATGAGCCCTGGTCATTATGCTGAAGCCTTTTAAAATTGCTACAGGACAGGGGTCCTACAGGCAATAGACCAATTATTGGGCAGTTAGCATGTCTTCTTCCCACTAAAGCATCGTGTTCTGAATGAAGGCAGGATTAGAGTTCTGGGTCATGTGGTTGTTGTGGATGGATGGTATTGAGTCAGTTTTGACCCACAGGGACCCTGTGCACAGCAGAACAGAACACTGTCTGGTCCTGCACCGTCCGTTCTCAAGATCCTATGCTTGAGCTGTCTGGGGGACAGATAATTAAGGACAAATGAGGGAGAAATTTATTCATAAGTTTTGAGGGGGAAACCTGGCAGTTTAAAATTTATTATCTAGGAGAAATGGCAGAAAAAGTACAAACAATATAATGAAGCATTTCAAATATGTTTCTTTGTTCTTTGTCCGTTGGCTTGTTTTTTAATTGTGAGGAGCTCAGGCTTTGCTTCTGAGCATTTGCAAAGGAACACTTGAATGGTGTAGATACTTTCTATGGACGTCATTCCTTCATGTCACAGAAGGCTGAGCTGGGACAAGCAATTGCACAGTGTATCTGCATGGAAAACATGGCTCTAGAGAAAAGGCACATTATGGTGTGGCAGAAGGCAGGGACAAGGCTATGTCAGATGGTTGCTGGTGAATTAGAGGAGACGGAGGCTGTCAGGACAGTGCAGTAATGAGCAGTTTGTTATTTTCTGCATCATTCATCTTAGGACCTACCATCAGGGAAGATGTTACTGTGATGGAAACTTCCAGTTCCTTTCATGTGCAAAGACATCGTGGTGAGAATGAGTAGGAATAAACTTAGGGAAGGGGGAACATGGATATCCAGGATGAGGGGGATTCCCTTGTTCTTGGAGTAGAACAGAGAGATAGCAGGGTTGTGAATGGGGAGGCAGGGACAGGAGTGGAGTGCTGGAAACTGTGATACTGGTAGGAAGTCAACTGCAGCCTGCCCCATGACTCCTGGAGATAAAGTGGTCCTGTGACCAAAAAGATGTGCTTTAACCATGCCAAACATTTTCTATGGCCTCATATGCATGTTAAAAAGGCAAAACAGAAAATCAAAAAAGAAAGAAAAAAGTACTAGGCCACCATGGTTTGGAAAAATAACCAAACCAAACCAAATACAAAACCCTGCATATTCTGAATGATTAAATTTAAAACATAGGATAACTGCTTAAATTTCAGCTAAATCATTAACTAAATGATTGTCAGAATACTTCTCAAAGTGTGGTGGAAGGATATACTATTAAATTTCCAGCCAATACAAAAACACTTAATGGTTATCTTTACCCAGACCTCCATCCCTCCATTTCCCCTGAGTCTAGTTGAAAAGTATTTATCTGAGCGTCATGAGAATTCTGAAACAGGGACCCCTGAGAGTGTCATTTCTTGTCCTTCAGGGACAGACTGTTGCTGTAAGACAGAATATATTCTCGTGTTACAACATAACTTTTGAAATCAAAGATATAAGGAGTAGGCATATAATTAATATTTTTAAATTAGAGATAGATTCCCTAGGGAACTGTGAGATTTAGAAGAATCCACATGTGACCACAAGCCTTGAAACTCCAGATGCTCCTGCTCTGGGGCTGAGTCCTATGCTCTGTGGGTCCTGAGCACCTCCCTGGAGACCAGTCTCCTCCCTACAGGGGAAGTTTGTGTCTGGGCTCTCACTGAGTTCCCCTCACTGTGTCTCTTGTACAGTAATACATGGACATGTCCTCAACTTTCAGATTATTCATTTGAAGATAAGAGTGTGTTCTTGGAGTTATCTCTGGAGATAGTAAATGGACCCTTCGCGGAGTTGGTGTAGAATATGTACCATCACCACTAATGGCTGCGATCCACTGCAGGCCCTTTCCTGGAGCCTGGCGGATTCAGTGCATGTAAGAGTCACTGAAAGTGAATCCAGAGTCTGCACAGGAGAGTCTCAGAGAGCCACCAGGCTTTGTTAGTTCACCTCCAGACTCCGCTAGCTGCACCTCACCCTGGACACCTGCAAACACAGAGGCACTCTGATTATACAACCCACATACAAACAATTGCCCTCACAATTTTAAACACACAGAGCAAAGTCTATCACAATTGCCATGTAAAATAGCCAAAAATGAATGCCAAAGTCTGGCCAAAATTCATGGTGTGTCCTATGGACTAGCTCCTGGGCACAAATGGAAATATCAGAGACCCCAGAGACTGGGGCTGTCCTCTGAGATCTCCCACATCAGGGACTGTGGCCGGCTTATCAGCAGGCAGAGAGCTACATTTGCATGTCCCCTGAAATTTGAAGCAGATGAGTAGAGATCATGGGCCAGAGTTCTCCCTCAGACTCAAAGAAACACAAGCACTCTCAAGGGAAAACAGAACTCTTAGTTAGGATTTTTATCAAGCATTGCTTTAATCATTGTATATTATCAATATTTTTGAAAAGTACTTTCTAATTTATAAACCTTATATTACAGACACAACAACCTTTGTGACATAAGAGCTCATACTGCATCCTCTCCCATCCCTTTTAAGAGATGGGTACACATGATTATGATGGGTAACTCTCTAATCTGTTTCTTGTATTACAAGGGAACCTTATTAGATGTTTTTTGTTTTGTTTTGTCTTGTTTTTTGCTTTCCATGGAATTTCCACATTTCAGTGATACTCTTTAACTTTGGGCCTGAAGTTGATCATAGAATGTGTACAGAAAACATGAAGAATGAAATCTCCTCCCTGGTCCTACTTCTTTTGTCATGATCAGGAAAACTCGATATTGATTATTTAACATTATCTCCTAAAAGTCACTTTTCTTTTAATTGGCTTACTTAATGTGTTCCTTCCACTTCATTTGAGTTCTTATATTTATTAGTTTCCTCCCCCACCCCCTGCCCTCCTAACTTATGATATAGCATACTCATCGTTTTCTGGTTCCAGTAAATGGAAACAGCAGTCATTAATTAATTCAGTCCAACACAGCCATTCAGGCTATGAAAATCATTAACTACATGTACTAGCTATCAGTGATACAAATAGCATTTGTATATAAAACAGGTATTCATGAATACATACAATGTCATATTTGCATATGTGTTAAACCAGGTTGTCTAGCGAAACAAGTCCATTGCTACTCATATATGTGTAAAAGATAACTTTATATCAAGAAGTAATTACACATCAATGAAACATCCCAGCCAGTAGAGATAAAATTTATAAGTTCAATATTAGCTCATAGGTCTGATATTAGCCCATATGTCTGAATTCCTCTTTTAAGTCACATAGCACATGCAATGATGCTGAATGCAGGATGATCGCAGGCATGTGGAAAGTCCTGGGGATCTAATGGCAGTGGACGCATCTTCAGGGCTTTGGTTGCCATCACTGTGGCTCCACGTGGCTTGTCAACATGAAAATGAGAGACAGACAGAGAGAGAGAGAGAGAGAGAGAGAGAGAGAGAGAGAGAGAGAGAGAGAGAGAGAGAGAGAGAGAGATCTACCTCTTCTAATGGGAGATTCAAGAAAACACTTCCGAGAAGACTCATAAGAAGGCCACACGCACAAGAAGGGATCACCATGCTTTGATCTGATTGATGGGCTAGAATCCACCCCTTCACCTTCAGTCTTTTATCAAGTTAACATGAAATTGTGTAACTACCACAGCATAAAATCTACAAATGTATAAACAGCGCAATATCTGTGGGGTTTTGTAATAAATATTCACAGAGTGGTCATTTTGGAGGGAACTGAAACTCTATATGCTAATAGGATGCTCCTTGTTCCCATGCCTCCCCCATTTCTATGGTCTCAGAATTCTTGCCCCTGTCCTTTCCACAACCCAAGTTATCCCCATAGACCAATACCATCATTACAGGGACGTTTGTGTTTGTGATGGTAGTGAGTCCTCTGTTTCCCTCACACATTAATGGACAGCCACGTCCTCAGTGTCATTGAGCTCAGATGCAGGGAGAACAGATTTGAGTCTGTATATTTTTCTGGAGCTTGAGCATCATCAGTTCCTTAAAGATGAGATGTTGTTTTCTGCTATTGAAATATATTGCTCACAACTACTGCAACCTTTTCTGAAGGTTTTGGCAGCTCCAGCTCCAGCAGCATCTAGGCATCAGAGACAGCAAAGCCTATGCAGAGGATCTATGATGATTTCTCACTCTTGGACCCAAATCTTGGACAAATAGGAACAGGGAAAATAATCACTGATGACAAGTAATGGAAGCCTCAGTAATCCAGCCCATTTTTGGAATCTTGACACTGCTAGAGAGAAGTAATAGCTAGGCAGAGGAATCTCCACAGGACATTGATGTCCTATGGAAAAGGTCTATGGATCCTAGAGAACCCTGTCTATGATGAAATGTTTTTCACTAGGTTTGAGACTTTACCTGGAAATTGATGAAGTGCTCTGCATATTAGAAGCCCAGGAATAAAGAAGAGAAGTTCCCAATCTTCTCAGAAACTGCAAGTCTGACCCCATCATCTTCTTTGTGCTAACACCAACACCACACTCACTGCCATCAGTGGATTCCGACTCATAGAGACTCTATATGACAGTGTATTCCATCATGTTGAAAAGCACACTCGACGAAAGGAACTGTGTTACCAACATGACTCCTGCTAGAAACAAACACAGGGCTGCATGACAGTGAAAGGGACCCGCTCTCCTTGGATCAAGCAAGGACTGAGGCAGAAGATTCCCCAAAGAAAGCCTCTGAAAAAGATGGTAGGCATGGCTTAAAGGTTTGGAAATATATACCAACAAGTAAATGTATAGGATTAAGGATGTGAAACATATTTCACAGGGATGGTTACGAATATGCATTAGGGTGAGGTTAAGATTCTTTTTTAAATTAATAAATCTTTTTATTGGGCTCATACAACTCTTATCACAATCCGTACATACATCAATTGAGCAAAGCACCCTTATACATTCTTTGCACTCGTCATTCTCAAAATTCACCTTCCACTTGGGTTCCTGGAATCAGCCTGGTTTCCCATTTTTCCCCCTTCCCCTCCCTCCCTGCTCCCCCCTTCCCCCTGGTCCCTTGATAGTTTATAAATAATTATTATATCTTATCTTACACTCCCCGGTGTCTCCCCTCACCCACCTCCCCATTGCCCATTTCCCAGAGAGGAGGTTACACATAGATCTCCAAGATTGGCTCTCCCTTTCTGCACCCCCTTCCATCCTGGTGTAGCCACTCCTACCGCGGGTATTGAGGGGTTCATCTGTCCTAGATTCCCTGTGTTTCCAGATACCTACTTCACCGCTGTACATCCTCTGGTATAACCAGGTCCGCAAGGTAGAATTGGGGTCATGATAATTGGGAAGGGAGGAAGCGTTCAGGAACTAGAGGAAGGTTTTGAGTTTCATTGTTGCTACAGTGAACCCTGAGTGACTCATCTCCTCCACACTACCCCTCTGGAAGGGATGTCCAGCTGTCTACAGATGGGCATTGGGTCCCCATCTTGCACTCCCCCTCATTCACGGTGATGTGATTCTCGCCACCACCCCACCTTTGTTGTTTGGGACCTGGTCTCCTCTGCCCTTCACGATCACCTATGTTGGTGAGCTGCTTCTGTGTGGGCTTTCTTGCTTCTGGGCTAGATGCCTGCTTATTTGCTTTCAAGCCTTTACGTCCCCAGATGCTATATCTCTCAGTAGCCGGGCAAGACACAGCTCCTTGTACTTCTTGGTTCCAAGTGTCTTATTTGACCTTTTGGGTGACTTTTGGTTCCTTGACCAAAATTCTTATGTTCCATGTGACCTGTGACCTGAAGTTTGGGAATGTCTTGGTGGACATGTTTGCCTGGCCAGAATGGATACTCATTTGGTGTAGTGGGATATTTTTTTTGTGAGGAAAGAGCTCAACAGATACAGGATATCAGGAAGGGAAATACAGAATAATTGCAGGCAATAAATGAGGCACTCCAACATCCTGTGGCAACATCTCATATCTTAAGGAGAAGTTCCTTGGACAAGCTATGGAATTTACACTGTGACACAACCTTAAGCAGCTTGGGAAATAATCTCTAAGAGAATGTCCAAAGTTCATCTTATACTGTACTCCTTAGCTACTATATTCACAACAAATATAATCTTGTCACAAGGGATTAGTTATCAATGATAACTTTTTCGCAGAAATGGTACATCTATTGTTATTTTTAATCACTTTATTAGTGGTTCATACAACTCTTATAACAATCCGTACATACATCAATTGTATAAAACACATTTGTACATTCATTGCCCTCATCATTCTCAAAATATTTACTCTCCACTTAAGCCCCTGGCATCAGGTCCTCATTTTGCCCCCTCCCACCCCACTACCCCCTCCCTCATGAGCCCTTGATAATTTATAAATTATTATTTTGTCATATCTTGCCCTGTCCAATGTCTCCCTTCACCCACTTTTCTGTTGTCCATCCCTCAGGGAGGAGGTCACATGTAGATCTTTGTAATCGATTCCCCCTTTCCAACCCACCCTCCCTCTATGCTCCCAGTATCGCCACTCATACCACTGGTCCTGAAGGGATCATCCTCCCTGGATTCCTTGTGCTTCCAGTTCCTATCTGTACCAGTGTACATCCTCTGGTCATGCCAGACTTGCAAGGAAGAATTCGGATCATGATATGTGGGGGATGGGGGGATGGAGGAAGCATTTAGGAACGAGAGGAAAGTTGTATTTTTCACCGTTGCTACATCGCACCCTGACTGGCTCGTCTCCTCCCCAAGACCCCTCTGCAAGGGGTCTCCAGTGGCCTAAAAATGGGCTGTGGGTCTCCTCTCCGCACTGCCCCCCTCATTTACTATGGTAAAAATTTTTGTTCTGATGATTCCTGATACCTGATCCCTTTGGCTCCTCGTGAGCCTACAGGCTGGTGTGCTTCTTCCACGTGGGCTTTGTTGCATTTGTGCTAGATGGCCGCTTGTTTACCTTCAAGCCTTTAAGACCCTGTCCAGACACTTTATCTTTTGATAGCTGGGCACCATCAGCTTTATTCACCACACTTGCTTATTCATCCACTTTGTCTTCAGCGGTTGTGTTAGGAAGGTGAGAATCATAGAATGCCAATTTAGTAGAAGAAAGTATTCTTGCATTAAGGGAGTACTTGAGTGGAGGCCCAATGTCCTTCTGCTACCTTAATTCTAAACCTATAAATATATGCACATAGATATAGTTCCCCATCCTCATACATTAATATATTTGCATATGTATTGTTTGTTTTCTTTCTTTCTTTTTTAGGAATTTGGCAGTGATTGGTAGATATATATGGGCAAGAAAAGTATATATTACTTCCCTTTTTGTTCCACCTTCCAAAGATCAACCTGGAGCTTCACTCAAAAATTAAAGAGTTTATTGAAGGAACAAAACAATCGAGGAATGGACAATAATAATTGTAAGGATTCACAAAGTCCCACCGTAAAAGTAAATTTTCAGAGTTTAAATGCAGAAGGATCCTGAAACTTAAAAGATTATTCCAATCCCTTGATCTTTACTACGTTTGGCTCAAATGCACAAGGCAATATCAAGGACACTATATAATGATTGAGTCATGTAACAATTTTTATTTGCTTTGCTTTGACTTTAGATATTGGGAGAGAGAGTGACTGCTCTTCCTGGCAGCTTGTTGTGGGAGTAGCTATGCTGATTTTTACTCATATTTTCTACACTTTCAACTGAGTTGAAACTAAAAATTAAAATTGTCGATCACAGGACAGAATGTTGCAAGACCAACCACTTCTATGCAAATACCTTTTACAAGTTCAAACCTGTCCGATAGAGTCACTTTGGGTCACAATCAACTATTTGACAGTGTGAGTTTCCATGTACAATTTAGAAGACACTAGTACACTCTCTACGATTGTAAACAGGGTTTCCATTGAATCTGTTTGAGAGCTGTGGGAACAAAACCAACTCAAGACTCCGGAGAAAGGCCCACCTGTGCTCAGCTCTGAACCTGCTCCTGGATCCTGTGCTTGTTGTTTGTCCTGAGCTCCCCCTGCTGGTCAGTAAGCCCCATGCAGTCCAGCCCCAGAGCTGTCCTGTGAGGGTCACACTGACTGCCCTGTCTATGTCCACCTGCACTGAAATAGACAGATGGGTCCTCAGTGCTCACAGAGGTCAGGGGTAGGGAGAACTGTTTCCTGGAAGAATCAAGGTCAATACTACAGAGATTTATAGTAGGAGATCCCTGTTCACCATGGCCTCTCCCTGGCTGCTGCCTGAATCCAATCAATCCCAAATACCCTCTCCCTGAACCAAGGTCGTCCTATCTCAAGAGGCTTTGGAGTCTCCTCCTGATGAGGCCACTTTTAACCAGGAAACTATACCAATCATTTTCTTATGAGTATAACTGACTGTTATAAGGTCTGGAACCCATGAGTAGTTTGCGAATGCCACAGCATTACCGCTCCACCAAGAGATTTCTCCAGAACTGTTTCCCACATCAAGTTGAATGCAGGCAAGTGAATGAAGCTAGAAAGCAAGCAAATAACATGTCTACTTATTAGAAAGAAGGAAAGAAGGTCTAATAATATTGGGAATGGATGTGTTGAGAAAGGGCCAGAAAATTTGAGCTGAGCATTTTCTTCAATTTTGACAATGCACCTGCTCATTCTTCAAGGGCATCAAGGACTGAACTCTGAGAATTTCATGAAGAAACTGTACTTAATCTGCTCTATAGCCCTACGGTTAATCATATGTTACACAGTGAGCCACTTAAGAGAAACCCAATCCAGTAAGAGGCGTCAGTGCCCCCATGTGGTGAGATGTCTCCCTGTCATGTCAGTGACCTGTGTTTTTATTCTCACTCTCTAGGAGACAACAGACACTGTGTCCTCTGGTGCTGGACTGAGAGATGCCTCTGAGACTCCTGCTCTGCAGCTGCATCAGGCTGAGGGTTTCTGCCCCTCTCAGGAAGGGGGTTCTCTCACCGTGTCTCTTGCACAGTAATACATGTTCTTCAGGCTGCTCCACTGCAGGTACGTGGTGCTGATGGAGTTGTCTGTGGAGATGGTGACTTTTCCTTGGAAGGATGGGTTGTACCTGGTATCAGAGTCAACAGGATAAATCATTCCTACCCATTCCACGCCCTTTCCAGGTGGCTGCCTAATCCAGTGGCTCCAGCTTCCAGTAAAGCTGTACTCAGATGCCTTACAGGAGATCCTCGAAGATTCCCCAGGTCTTTTCACCTCTGCCCCAGACTGCACCAGGTCACCTGAGCACAGACACCAGTGGAGATAGGATTCAGAGATCAGATATTCCCTCTACACACACACACACCACCACCACCATCACCACCACCACCACCACCACCACCACCACCACCACCACCACCACCACCACCCCACCACCCCATTCATCTCAAATCCTGTGACGATCCTGACCTTGGAGAAGAGCAATGAGGAGAGCTAGGCTGGCAGAGCCCATCTTGCAAGGAGGATGGAAAGGGATCACACTGTGGTCCCCAGCTGGATGATGAGGGTGCTTCCCCTGTGGAGGTGGCCTGTGGATCTAAAATGGATGTCTTCACTTTGCATTTCTTCCCTGCTCTCCATGTCAGACTCCTCCAGTCTTATAACCCTGGAAACCCAAGGTAGGAGGAGGTGCGTGTGTTGGGACTGCTGGGAGGGACAGAACCTGATCCTAGTAACATCCTGCAAAACACACACACACACACACACACACACACACACACACACACACACACACACACCACCACCACCACCACCACCACCACCACCACCACCATCACCACAACCACCACCACCACCCGGCACTGACACCTCACGCATGGAGAGTTTTGCACTGTGGCTCTCCACTCAGTGTATCTCTTAGTCCACACCCGGGGAGGAGTTGTTTCAAACCCAGTGTGAATCTGCAGCCCAAGGAGCCTGGGGCGTCACAAAGGGTCCCTCCTTACTGTCTGTGGGGAATGATGTCCAGATAGAGAGTACCTCTGTCTCCTTAGTGAAGACTTTGCAGAATCTGATTTCCCAAATGGTCCCTTCTTAGTAAACTCTCAGGTACCTCCTAGTACCCAGGTCTGCCCTGTGCTTCCTGCTGCCTGAGAAGAAATATAATCTGTCCCTAAACATTTCTCTGACCTACTCTGATCTAAACTAAAGAAAACAATCAGTGGGTTAACTTTTTCTCTCTCTGAGGAGGAGGCCTTGGGGTTCGGGGAACACAAAGAACCACTGACATAACAGCCCACAAAGACAATGTCCTACGTCTGGGTTTTGAGAGTAGTGACTGGGGACATTAAAACATATGAAGTGCAGCTAATTGTTTCTCCCTTTCCAGAGTGATGATAATTGAAGACAGATGGAAACCATTAGTCCAATGCTGTAATTAATCATAGATTCGAGTCTCCTGAACTCTCAGACCAGAAGAAACATATGGTGCCTTACTATCAGTACCCATTTCTTTGGAAAAGATAGCATTAGAAGGTCTTAGGAAGAGTGGGATAAAAAGTGAAACAATACACACAGAGAGAAACATACACACACACACAAAGAAAAGAGAAAAAAAGAATAGATTTACTGGTTGGTAGACTTGTGGAAGTCCTGAGACTGTGGTTGTCAGCCTCCCTTCAGGTCTGGGACAGAACTCAGCCCTTGGAAAAACTTCCAGCCAAATAACTGACAAGCCTACAAGGGAGCAATAGTCCTGGGGAGATACAATGACTTTAGAACAATCAAACTTCTGTGATTAAAAGGGCAACATTTATCCAGGGAAAAATTCATAATGTTTGGAAAGAAAAGGTAATTGTAACAGGAGTTTGTGTGCATTGCAGTCAATGAAAGGAAACAAAAGTGCATGCATTTTTGAATGAACACTAATCTTCTCAGTATACCTTCATGCAATCCACAAAAAAAAAATAAAGAGAAAATAAAATTCAAGCATTTCCCCTCAGTTTTCTCCTGATGAGGAGAGAGCACCCCAGGTTGTGGTTTATGCACTTGGGGTCTCCCAAGAAACAAACAAGGACCCAGAGAATGTGTCCTACTTCCATGCCTCATTCTCCTCCCTCTGTTCTCTGGAGTTGACGGTCATGCTAAAAACATCTTAATCTTGGTTCTCAGAGGCAGGAAGAGGACTAAAAACCACGACACAGGGAAAAATGAGATAGGGGAGGCTCCAATTCTGCTAGGAAACCTGTATCTTCCTCATCACACACTGAGTCTTGAATCAGGATCATGTGCCTGTTTGGCCTGAGACCCTGTGCCATGCATCCCAACCTTCCCTTCATGGTGCTTACACTCTGGTCTCACATAACTTTCCTTACCTACTTTTATCTGCATCACCACACGCATCAAATAAGTGATATATTCCTGTTGTGGAGACCCAGTTTCTTAAGAAAATCTCTTGAAGAGTGAGTCATTGTTGTATAACATCCATGTACAACTCCTTATGACACACCTCATGTTGTAGTTTGTGCATTTAGTCTTCAATTTATCTCAAATAGAAAAAAGCGTTATCTGAACACCCTCTGCCTGGACTCAGCCCAAATCCCCGAATCTGAATACACAATGACACTGGAGTTTGTTGATCGAGTTTCTTTATCTCCCTCTCCATCCTTCTATACATTTCCAATCTCTGCTCTATATCTATCCATCTATCTATCTATCTATCTATCTATCTATCTATCTATCTATCTATCTATCTATCTATCTATCATCTATCTATCATAAATCTGTTAATTGGTCTACCAATCTACTGAACAATTGATTAAGTTATCATCTATTTTCTGTGTATATACTGTCCATATCTTGTATCTATCATCTATCTGTATTTATCTATCTATGTTCCTTTCCTATTTCCATCTATTTCATGCTTAACTTTATTTCTGAAATAAACCTCGGCTTAATGGGAGTATATTTGTTTTGTTCTCGGTGGAGTATGTTATATGTAGGTCATTGATTTTAGTTTACTAGACTCATTTATTTGTTTACTTATTTGATTCTTGATGTCCTTTTGGATCTTCTGTTTCAATGTTAAGTCAATAATTGAACATGTTAAATTGAATTACTCCATTATTTGGTTGCATTATGCTGTTATTTATTTATTGCATTAAAATATTAGCCAGAAGTTGTTTGATATATTTTGAAGAAATAATGACATATTCTCACCACCTGTCTGGTAGTTAATTATACTGTGGTGGCTTGTGTTTTGCTGACATGCTGGAAGATATGTCACTCTTATATCAAATGCCAGAAGGGTCACCCAAAGTGAGCAGATTTCAGCAAAGCTTCCAGACTAAGAACAGACAATGCAGAAGGACCCCTCTCCCTCTTCAGAGGAAGAAGCTGCTAAAACCTTATGCATAACTTTGAAGCATGGTTGAATACTGAAAGCCTAGGCAAAGGAAGTAGGAAATTGTTGAAGCTACTGCCAGATGGGCCACTCAGGTTTGAGGGCACTCAAAATGTTACTGAAGAGGAGCTGATTTCTTGAAGTCATCTTGATTTCCATGATGATGTGATTTGGGAGTTGAACCATCAGGATCTCCATTTGCTGATGGGGCATGCCTCAAGGTAAAGAGAAACAGCTGCAGAAGTCTTCTTAGGAACAGAACTTGTAATTTGCATACTACGGATGTTGGGAAATTGGAAGTGGTCAAATATTAAATGGTATACATGTGTATTGATTGATATCCTAGGCATTAGTGAGCATAAGTGCACTGACCAGTATTGGCCAATTTGATCAGAAAATCATAGGAGTTACTATGCTGGGAACAGCACAGTCAAGAGAATGGCATGGAATTGTCAGAAAGGTTTTGCTAAACCCATCATGAAATACAGTACTCGCTGTGATAAGATTATATTTGCCTTCAAGGAAATCCAATCAATACAACTATTATCAAGGATTACTTGAACAATGCAAGTGCTGCCAAGTTTAGAATATCAACATAACACTAATAAATAAAAATTATATTTTTATTTGGTTCTTACTCCCCACTTTTTTTGCTGAGATTTCAATTCCATTATTATACATCCTACATGCAATAGGTCTGATTTTAAATATTTTTATACATTTACATTGTATTCCTATGTCATAAAAATAGAGAAAACCCTTGAGGGAAACAGCGCGATGGAGATGCATAACCAGACCACAAAAGGAAACCAGCCCTGAAACTGTCCCTCTGCACCTGCTCCTGAGTGTGTCCTGTGATCTGTGGGTCCTGAGCGCCCCCTGCTGCCCAGCTCCCTCCCAGCAGGGAGTTTGTGTCTGGGATCACACTCACTTCCTCTCATTTTCTCACAGAGTAACAGAGGGTCTTGTCTTTCATTTTCTTACCGTCCATTTGCAGATAAACTGTGTTCATGTCATTGTCTCTGCAGATATTGAATCAACCCTTCAGAGTCTGCATAGTTCTTAGTGCTGTAACGGAACTATTTACACAAATTGATGAACAAAGCTTACATACCAAGGTATCTTTATCCTCCTCTCTTGAGGGGTGATTTCATTTCACAGGAACGTTATGCTATTTTCAGGAAGTAATTGTCTTTGTTTCCCATCTTGAAATGCGTAACAAGTAAAGAAAGGATTCAGCGAAATATTCGGAGTCCCTGCCTCAGTGAGCACAGCTGCCATTCCCCCGGGTTTTCTGACGCTCTCAGTATATGGGTTTCACAGCGCTTGTCTCACACAGTCAGGTTGCAGTGTCCTTGGACTTCAGGCTGCTTATCCGTAGATAAGCTGTGCTGATGGGGGCATCCAAGGAGAAGACAGAGCCCTATGTGAATCCCTGGATATATGTTGATTTCCCAGTGTGGGTGTTGATCCAGCCATCCACTGAAAGCCTCTTCCGGGTACTTGTCAAACCCTATTCATTCCATCACTGGTGAAGGGGCTCACAGAAGTCCTACAAGACACCTTCACGAATCTCCCAACTTTTTCACCTCAGCCCCAGACTGCACTAACTGCATTTAGGCATGCACACCTGTGTGTGAGGACGTAAACCAGAAAGTGAGGGCTCTGGAGCTGCCACAGTGTTCGCTCCATTCCCATGTCTTATCTTACCCAGGGCGACTGCCAATAGGAAAATGAAGCTCCACAGTCACCCCTTCATGAGTGCACTTTGTTGTCAGTGGTTTAGGAATAACCTATGTGGCAATATCTTTGCTTAATGCTTCCCCAGGGGAATGGCTTCAGCCTTCAAATCTATAGAGCTCTCGTATGTGCATATAATTCACATTCATGAATGTATTCCTGGTCTAAATCAGTGATAAATAATAAGAAGCCTTGATAACTCTAGAGCAGCAATTCTCAACCTTCCTAATGCCACGACCCTTTAATACACTTCCTCATATTGCGGTGACCTCCCAACCATGAAATTATTTTTCATTGATACTCCATGACTGTAGTTTTGCTGCTTTTATAAATCAGATGACCCCTGTCAAAGGTTTGTTCGACCCCCAAAGGGGTTTTGACCCCATTGAGACTGCTGCTTTAGAGCATCACACATAGTGATAGCTGAGCTGTTCATCTCAAGTGCATTCTGGAATACTGATGGCTAATTGTGGGAATATCTCACCAAGTGAACTCACAGCTGGTCATGACTGGTACAGACGTATCCACGTACACACGTCTCCTATAATTTCATTCACTTCATAGGTGAGAGGTGACAAAATCAACTTCCCAAACACTAACACTGACCATTCAAGGGGGTTGTTTTAGGTGAAGTTGATTAGAAAAACAAACCCAGAGAGGTTAAGAGAGAGCTTTCTATCAAATAGCAATTGTACGTTGAGAAAACATCCAAGCCCAGTCCAGATCAAATCCATAAGCCTGATATTAGGCCATATGTCCAATACTAGTCCGTACATTTCTCTTGACTCACAGAGTATTCAGTGATGATGAGTGCAGGAAGATCACAGTCTAGTGGCTGGAAAGTCTTGTGGATCCAATATCAGTGGAAGCCTCTTGGTGCTGGTGTGTGTATCCATGTGGTTCCTCCAGCTTTCTGCATGGGCCTCCCCACAGGGAGATGAAGCACAGACAAGGTGTGTCCCGCCTCCCAAGAGAGAGGAAATTCTCAGAATCGTCATGAGAAGGCCACACACACAAGTAAGCATCTTCAGGCTGTGAGCTGATTGACAGGCTAGACTCCACCCCTACACTTATTTATCAAGTTAACATGAAATTATGTAACTGCCACCACGGCTATTCCTCTGGTCTGTGAAGTGCAGTGATTTCTCACCGACTCCTGGGGTTGGGAGAGTCTTACTCATTTTACTGTATCCTCCTCTCTCTCACTTTTAATGTAATGAGCGTGTATTCCTAAATAGCCACCTATGTCTTCCATGAACTTAGCTTTTCTTACTCGTTGAAAAATTGAAACAAATGTATCATTTTAGCAGGCATATGCTTATTTCCACTACTCACATAAAAACCAGTCCACAAGAACAAAAAAATCATAGTGAATGGGGGTGGGGGAGTGTGGAATGGAGACCCAAAGTCCGTTTGTAGGCCACTGGACATCCCCTTACAGAAGAGTCTTGGGGAGGAGACTAGCCAGTCAGGGTGTGATGTAGCAACTATGAAACATACAACTTTCCTCTAGTTGCTAAATACTTCCTCCTCCCCCACTATCATGATCCCAATTCTACTTTACAAATCTGGGTAGACCAGAGGATGTACACTGGTACAGATAGGAACTGGAAATGCAGGGAATATAAGGTGGATGATCTCTTCAGGACCACTGGTGTGAGTGGCGACACTGGGAGGGTGGAGGGAGGGTGGGTTGGAAAGGGGAAACCAATTACAAGGATCTACATGTGACCTCCTTCCTACAGGATGGACAACAGAAAAGTGGGCGAAGGGAGACTTCAGAGAGTGCAAGATATGACACAATAATAATGTATAAATTATCAGGGGTTCATGAGGGAGGTAGAGTGGGAAGGAAGGGGAAAAACGAGCTGATTCCAGGGACTTAAGTGAAGAACAAATGTTTTGAGAATGATGAGGGCAATAAATATACAAATGTACTTTACACAGTTGATATATGTATGGATTGTGATAAGAGATGTATGGACCCCTAATGAAATGATTAAAAAAAGGCAGGGAATAAAATTTTTAAAAAGGTCCACAAAACACAATGGAAGAAAAATTGAAAGGCAACCAATTGAATAATATAAAAGTGTGTAAACTTCAAAAATCATACAAAACATCTTTTAAAATATAAAGGAAATTATCTTTATCACAGTAAGTCTGATATTATTCCATAAATAAATTCAATTATTTTGCAATATATATTTAAGATACATTAACAGGATTAACAAAAGTTGTACATTTTAATTAAAAAATAATATCAGCACTGTGAAAGAAAAAACCCATAATATCAGGATATATCACTACAAAATTGGCAAAATGTGAAGAGTATAGTACACATTTTTATGAAAATACTGCCTTGTCTGAATGGTCCTAAAACAATCCAAGAGCTAAGAGCTCATAAGACCCACTAACCTCTGGATGGTTTTCATTTAAAGTCCAGGGGACTGGTTTCCAGGTTTCAGCTGGAAGAACTTGGGTACAAAGCAGAAGGGGTGATAAAATGTTGATCAGGTTTGCTTGATGTTGGGCCATGAGGCACCGCTTGCACTCATCCCCCATAACATCTATTCACATGGAGATTACCACAGCTCTGTGCCTGTGTGCCCACATTGGGTCCTTTCTGGACCCCTCCAACTCCATTTCCGCTATGGACCCCTGCACTCTCTCTCTTGGCCTGTCTCCTCCTCTGAGTCAGTCATAAGCTCCGTTTTCTGCAATGTGAGTCACGGATGCACGGATGCTGGGAGTCCCTACATGCGGGCATCAGAGAACTGACATGGATTGACATATCACAATGCCTCCAAAAATCTAGAGAGAGGTGCATTCAGAGAGGCACAGCAGTAATCTGCTTACCTGGATCAGAAACCACTGAAACCATGTATTTAAAAAAATATATGTATATATATAAATTAAAATGTGATAAATTTCTAGAGGCTGAGTACTGATTACTGAGACTGTGAGAAACCACTGGGGCCGGTCATTAGTGGAGCTCATGATCTAACTGTAAAACCTGTTGAGGTTCTCCAGTGAACATTCAAAACAAGTCCTCGTGTTTCTGGCCCTGGAGAAGAAGACCATTCTCAACTTGAAATATTTCACACCAGAGGAAGGTCATTTGTATTGTCTTTCCATAGCTGGGGGGTGAAATATTTCTCCTATCAACCACCCACCACACATCTTACCCATGATGCCTACGTTGAGAGTCGGGGGGGGGGGTAAGGGGGTAAAGAGGAATAGTCAACAGGGATAAACAGTCAAAGGTAAAGAATATGGATACTGCCGTGAAGCAAAGGAACACCAGCCAGTGAAGATATAAACTACAGCACAGGCATGAAGGTCAGAGCCCCACTACGAAGGTCCCATAACAGATTCAGGCTCAATTAGATGATCACACAGAAAATTCCTATTCTCTCACTTCATCACCATCCAGATTCCCAGCATAACAATTGTGGATTACAATTTAGAAAGGTAAAATTCTGCTCCTCTGAGGAGTAAAAATATAGATGTATAGTGAACATTAACATTTTCTACCTCTTGTCAGATTAGGATAAATCCTCACAAGACTCAGATATGAGAACAAGGGCAATAAATGTTTCCACCGTGCAGAAATAGTAAATAATAAGATGAAATTCTCATTTATCTGAATACATCAATCTCATTTGATTATGACCTTTCTGTGCAGTTAGTTTTTAGTCTGTGCAGCACATTGTGACATCTCAAATTTAATTCATTAGCATCTTTGAAAGTTTTCATGATTCATTTTATATTGAAAAACTGAACAGAGTGATTTTTTCAGTCACACAACCAATGAACATTTTTTTAACAAACTGCTGTAGCTTGTCCAACTGAAGTGACAGGACACATGGTTGTGGAAATGGAGTGCTGAATGAAACAGAGTCCTTTTTCATATGAGAGGAGAACATGGGACAAAATGCTCTGCAGAGCACATTGAAATCTGCAAACAAAGAGTGAGAAGACTTAGGAGATGATCGCATTCTAATAGAGTAAAGCAGGTGCAGCAGTGAATAAAGCAAACATAAATAGCAATTAATTTATTTCAAAAACAATGAAAGTAATGCCTGAAGCCAGATGTCTCAGTAAAATCTGTCAAGCTTTAAAAACAAAGTGAAAAGTGTTTATGATACATAAGTAGCATTATAACGAGCAAATTTGCCATTAATTTGTTGACTCAGTCAATAAACAGTTGACTAAGACTAGAATTCAGAATACTGAGCACCAGAAAAATGACATGAGGTTACTATTATTTAGGGAGAATCCAGACTGCATCACACTTGATAATGAGACGTTTCTTTGCTCCTGGACCCAATTCCTACAGGCATATCTAGGTCAGTCTCTCTAGATCTAAGTTGTGAATTGCTTATATTTGACTTATCGTCCATTCTGCATAATGTGTGAATTAAGTCACTGCCAACATTAATTCAGAACTCTCCTTATTAGTTAGTTGCCAATGTCATAGTTAACTTTACTTTTGAAATTGGAGGAAACATTAACTTTAATATATACCGTGACATTTTTTTTTAATGTATTGACCATTTTGACTCCAGGTCTACTACAGACTAGAACTGAACCCATATGGTTCCCTAGACTGTAATCTTTGTGGATGCAGCTTGTCAGTTTTCGTGTGCACAGGGACCTGATGGTTGGTGTTAATGGCTCACCTTTCAAATGGCATCCATGAGCTTGAACATTGAGGCACAGGGATTGCTATGTCATAACCTACAAAGATAGGAAGAAACTCAAGTTAAAAAAATATATTTAATGAACGTGTAAAATGTTTTCATTGACACTAAGCAGGCATTTTCCAATCTCAGTCCTATCACCCTCTTAACCTGCGCTGAGAAGCCTCAACCTCATTTCTGAGTTGTAAGAAGGAATAAAGGATAAATATGCTTTCAGTGACTTTCATAAAAATGACTTCATTATTTTCAACTTTGTGTGCTCATACACTTGTCTTACTTTTATATTTATGCTTAAGTAAAATAAGCCACGTACTAGATTTCAACAGCTAGATATTGGTGTGTCTATCACTCTACTAATTAAGAAAGTGTTTGTTAAGAGAAGTATGTTCGCTTTCTGTAGAAAACACAGATTTGACCAACCAAGATTGAAGATTGAAAAAAAATAAAATTAGTTCTGGTATGCTCTTAGTAAAACTCCAACATTCATGATAAAATGTACAACAGATACATAATGTTAAATGACACCGAGCTTTAATGTCTCTAGTGCATGTAATAAAATTCCCAGGAAAAATGATAGAGGCATGAGTCTTAAACAGGATTGAAAGTCATCACACGTGTGAATCTCTCTGGATTGGGAAATATCCAAGTCAATATAACCAATAGAATAAATATAATCCAACCATTTTATGTGTATGCTAAGAGAAAAAAATAACACCAGGTTATCTTCATAAAAATTTATCAAGAATCTGTCAGGCCTGAGAATGCGTCTTACATTTTGTAAAACTAGAGTGGTCACAAAGGATCACGGAACCCATTCAATTAGAACATCCAATGGCCATACTGAACTTCCTTTGAACTGAACAATAGTTAATACAATTTCTGCCCAACATACTCCCTCTCTCTCCTTATCTCAAGACCATACAAGTAGTCTTCCAAAAGTTAAAGAAAAAAATCCATTATCATTTAATTACATTTCTCCATGAACTTTTTGAAAAAAAAAAAAAAAAACCTTTGCCTCCTGTTATAGATTGACAGTCCTTCTCTCTCCCCTGGCCTCTTCTGGATTTTCTCTCACACAGGTGTTTCCCCTGGAAAATCTGCACAGATTTTCTCCTGACTTGGTTTCTGCATCTTGCAGGATTGAAATTAACACATGCTCTTTAACAGAGTGATTGATATTGTGGCCATGCTCCTTTGGAGATATAAATGATACCGCATGGATCATTAGTTGCTCAAGTTGAAAAAAAAAAGAAGGAAAGAAAGAAAATAGAAAAGGACAAATAAGGGTTCAGACCATTGTTGGGTTTGACACACTTCTGCAGGAAGGAGAGGGTCAGATGTGAACCAGATTATGCTTTTATATGTCACTGTCCATACATTACCCACTCAGTAGTCTATACTTCAAAACTCAGAGTTTTGGAATTAGAGAATTGCACTGTAGTCTTTGCCATGAGTCTATTATTTCAGAATCAAATCAAATCACAGGTCTTTCCTAAAGGCATCTCTTTGTTGGTTTGAAAAGTCAGTACTCAAACACATGATTTTTATGGCCCCCCTTCACCTCATCTGACTCGAGTCTGATAGAAAATTCTACTGGGGTTTCTCAACGGTTCATCAGAATACTCAATCTGTGATGCCAGAAAAACAGTTTCCATTCTGTTAATGGACTAGTTTTCCTGCAAGTGAAGCTATTTACTTGTTATTCAATGCAACTTTTGAATCTATACATAGTAGGGGTGAACACAGAATAATTCATAGAGAGAGATCCCCCTGGAAAAGTAAGAGATGGAAAAGAATCTCAAAATCACAACAGGAACCCAAAATGGTAGTGAGGGGGGAGTGGCAGGCCTGGTAGGGAATGATCAAGGGCAAGGTTACGTAAAGAAGAGGCATAGCTGTAACCCAGGTGGGGACGGAGCATGGTAGTAGGGCAGGAGGAAAGTCAAGGGAGAAGGAGGAAAGAGCTAGGAGTCAAAGGACATTTATAGAGGTCTAGACAAAGACATGTACATGCAAATATATATATGAGGATGGGGAAATAGATCTATGTGTCTATATTTATAGGTTTAGTATTAAGGTGGCGGAAGGACCTTGGGCCTCTACTCAAGCACTCCCTCAATGCATGAATAGTTTCTTATATTAAATTGGCACTCTACGATGCTCACCCTCCTGACACAACTGCTGAAACCAAAGCGGGCGAACAAGTAAATGTGGTGAAGAAAGCTGATGGTGCTCGGCTATCAAAACAGATAGTGTGTGGGGTCTTAAAGGCTTGAAGATAAATAAGCGGCCATCTAGCTCACAAGCAACAAAGCCCACATGGAAGAACACACCAACCTGTGTGATCACGTGGTCCCAGAGGGATCAGTTGTCAGGCATCAAAGAACAAAAAATCATATCATTGGCTGCACACCTCCATGATATGATCGCCGAAGAGAAACGGGTGCATAAGCAAATGTGGTGAAGAAAGATGATGGTGCCCGGCTGTTGAAAGAGATGGTGTCTGCGGTCTTAAAGGCTTGAAGGTGAACAAGCGGCCATCTAGCTCAGAAGCAATAAAGTCCACATGGAAGAAGCACACCAGGCTGTGTTATCATGAGGTGCCAAATTGATCAGGAACAAGATATCATCAACAAAACAAATCTTACCATAGTGAATGAAGGGGGAAGTACAGAGTGGGGACCCAAAGCCCATTTGTCGGCCACTAGAGATCCCCTCACAGAGGGGTTTAGGAGAGGAGATGGGTCACTCATGGTGCGATGTAGTACCGATGAAGAATACAGCTTTCCCCCAGATCCTGGATGCTTCCTCCCCCCCAATTACAATAATCCGAATTCTACCTTGAGGGACTAGATGGGGCAGAGGTTGTGCACTGGTGCATGTGGGAGCTGGAGGCACGGGGAGTCCGGGGTGGATGATGTCTTCAGGACCAGGGGTGTGAGGGGCGATACTGGGAGAGTAGAGGGTGAGTGGTTTGGAAAGGGGGAACTGATTACAAGGATCATCATGTGACCTCCTTCCTGGGAGACAGACGGCAGAGAAGGCGGGGAAGGGAGACACCGGATAGGGCAAGATATGACAAAATAACAATCTATAATTTATTAAGGGCTCATGAAGGAGGGGTGAGCGGGGAGGGAGGGGAAAAAGAAAAAGAGTACCTGATGCAAAGGTCTTAATTGGGGTGCAAATGCTTTGAAAATGATTAGGGCAAAGAATGTACGGATGTGCTTTATGCAATTGATGTATGTATATGTATGGATTGTGATAAGAATTGTATGAGCCCCTAATGAAAAGTTAAAAAAAACCAAAAAAACCACAACAGGAAACCCACCCTGACAGTCAACCAGCACTGACATCAGACGCTGGTTCCTGTGCTCACTGGATCCTGAGTGCCCCCTTCAACAGCACAGTCCTCTCCCTGCAGGGAGGTTTGTGCCTGGACTCACAGGGACTACCCCGTACTTTCAGTTCATCCTGCTTCTGGAGATGGCAAATCAGCTCTTCATGGAGCATAGGTCTTTGTGCCACCATCAGATAAAATTGTGCAACCCACTGAAAGCCCTCCCCTGGAAACTGACACACATTGGACACACCAGTTGTTACTGAAAGTGAGTACAGAGCCTGAAGGGGAGAATTCCAGAGACCACCAAGGCTTACTCAAGCCTCCCCTAGATTCCATCAGAGTTGTGTTTACATATAGGGGAGGAAAATGAAACTAAATAAAATAAGAATCAAATCAACAAACTCAATTACCCCCTATTGTTATGTTAATTCTAGTTCATAGTGTCCCTGCAAGACAGAGTAGAAATCCTTATGGTTTTGTAGACTGTAAGTCTTTAAGCAAATAAGCAGCTTCATCTGCCTTCCTCATAGTAGTTGATGTGATTAAACAACTCACTCTGCTATCAGTAGATGAGATGAGAAAAATTAGATTGGACTGGCAATCTCCAAAAAATATCCTGATAAGGACACAGGATATGGATCCGTATGCGAGAGAAGAATGTACAGCAGTAGTCAACATCTTTGACTCTGTGGAGAGTAGCAAGAAATAATGGTAACATGGTAAGTATATATACAATTACTGTCCCTGAAAAATATTTGAGGAAAATGTCAAATGGGGATCTAATGTGCTGAGATAACTAACTCCAAAAACAAACTGAAAATTTATCTTTGAAAAGAACTAAAGAGAGAAGAGTGACACGGTCTTCAGGAAATATAATGAAAGTCCTAAGCAAACAAGAGAAGGATATTGTTTGGAAACAAAATGTGAAATTATCACCTATGAGAATATCACTAATGAGGTTGAAATGTGAAATTATCACCTATGAGAATATCACTAATGAGATTGAATATCACATTTCTTTCAATCTCATCATAAATAAAAAACATCCTATAATCAATGTATCTTACTAGAAAATATGAACATGTTTTCATATATAAACATATAACAGCACAATCAAATCTAAGAAGGTCATTCCATTCCAACACAATGAGCATAATGAGACAAGGTAGAAACATTGCTTCTGAATTCTACCACAAGGTTTGTACATAAGACAGAGTTCTAAGGGCTAGCCCAAGCCAAGTGCAAGAAGAACAAAGCACAAACATTTGTCTATGAGAAAGAAGGTGATTCTCTAATGGGTGATTTTGTATTGAGGTAACCTGATCAACTTACTGGGCATCTGCTGGGTTACACTGACATTTAAGAAAGTTTTTCCTACCTCTCATTTTTTTCCTTCTCTCAGGGTAAGATTTGCATCTTAGCTGAGTGATCTTCCAGCCTCCATGGGCTTCTCTGCACTTTCTCTTTTACAAACATTTCCCCCAATGAAGTGTATGCACTTAATAAACCTTGGTCTTTGCATCATGGGGCTGAGGTGAGCATTTATTTTTTGACCATATGAACACACTTGCATTAACAATTATGTTATACAGGGTTCTCCAGAGAAACAAAACCATAATGCTAATAATTTATATATATAGATAGATAGATAGATAGATAGAGAGAGAGAGAGAGAGAGAGAGAGATAACATAAGAAATAAATAATCTATAAAGCAGTACAAATGGCTCAGTGCAACTCACTCCCATGAGACAGCTGTGAGACAGTGGCAGTACTTCTAATCCTGAGGGCCTATAGAGTAATTCAGGCTGTCCGGCCACAGGCAGCAAACAGCAAGGCAGGTAGGTCACCAACAGCCAGATGACAGGGTCCAACAGCTCAAGAGCTGTATATTCCAATAGTGTGGCAGAGCAGGTCTTGAAGATACCTCAAATTACAGCGACACAGTCGATGGGATAGATGTCCCACAGGTAGTGTAGATTACAAATTAAGGCACAGAACAAGCAAGGCAGCCGCACACTGGTCTAATGATCAAAGAGCAAGAAACAAGAAAGGTGAGGCTCACCAAGCCATTTATCTCTCTGCCCTTTAATTAATCCCACATGTGTTTATCGGCCAGGTAGACACAATAAATTAACTACCTCAAGAGTGTAGGACGATAGACCTATCATTATTTGCTGCCATGTGAAGAGATCGGGTACAGTGTCTAAAATTGAACATATGCAAAGATGTTTTCATAAATGAGACATTCAATTTCATAAACTTGATAATGTATCATTGAAGAGAGTCATTGTGGTGGTTTAACATGGTTAAACCTGTTGACAGGGATGCTCAAAGGGCTTTCCTCAGTTGAATATTATTTTATTCATTGTAATATTGTACTTATTGTATGTGCAAAAATATACTCATATTTTGTAGCCAAAGAATGTGAGGATAAAAAGTTACCCACAGATTTTCCTAATTCCAATAAATGTAAGCTTGAGAAAATATCCAGAAATCAATCTTCTTCAAAATTTTCAAACTGGGCAATGGTATGCATTGACGCAAAACTTTCTTGAACAGGCCAATAATATTGATACAACTAAAATAACTTATCTCTAATTTGGAAAGTCTTGTTCTAACATGGAAACTGTACAGATGAAAATGTATGCTTTACTGAAAATGTGCAATTTGCTACATTTTTATATAGAAAACTCCACAATATTTACACGTTACTTACTTATTTTATACCTTATAAATAAACATACTCATTTTTCCCCAGCAAAAAGTATCAGATAACTCCTAGACACTGTCAATCGGGTTTTTTTTTGCCATTAACTATGAATGCAAAATCACTTACCATCCGTTGTGAATCCATTGCATTAAAATATCCTCAAATGAGTAATACATTAAAAAGATATAATTAAACCAATACCTTTATATTTGTTTTTTTAATCATTTTATTGGGACTCATACAACTTTTAATCACAATCCACATATACATCAATTGTGCAAAGCATATTTTTACATTCTTTGTCCTCATCATTCTCAAAACATATATTCTCCACTTCAGCCCCTGGCATCAGCTCCTCATTTTTCCCCTCCCTTCCCGCCTCCCTCATGAACCCATTATTATTTTGTCATATCTTATACTGTCCAAGTCTCCGTTCACCCACTTTTCTGTTGTCTATCCCCTAGGGAGGAGGTTATATGTGGACCCCTGGAACCGGTTCCCCCTTTCCACCCCCACTCCCTCCCCTCTCCCAGTATCACCACTCACACCACTGGTCCTGAAGGGATCATCCGCCCTGGATTCCCTGTGTTTCCAGTTCCTATCTCTACCAGTGTACATCCTCTGTTCTTGCCAGATTTGTAAAGTAGAATTGGGATTATGATAGTGTGCATTGGGCGCAGGGGGGGTGGGGGGGGGAGAAGAATTTGGAACTAGAGGAAAGTTATATGTTTCATTGTTGCTACACTGCACCCTGACTGGCTTGTCGCCTCCCCTTGACCCTTCCATTAGGGTATCATAAGTTGCCTACAGATGGGCTTTGGGTCCCCACTCCGAACTCCCCCTCATTCACAATGACAGGATATTTTGTTCTTTGATGCCTGCTACCTCATCCCTTCGACAACTCGTGATCACACAAGCTAGTGTACTTCTTCCATGTGGGCTTTGTTGCTTCTGAGCAAGATTGCCACTTGTTTATCTTCAAGCCTTTAAGACCCATATAGTCAATTGGTTTTCATTGGTCATTATGCTCTGCCACAATGTTATAGTGCCCTCTGAGTACGCATAAATTAAAATCGTGAAGTTTTAAGCAGTGCCCTCTGAGTACGCATAAATTAAAATCGTGAAGTTTTAAGCAGTTAAAACCTGGAGAGAAAACATATTTAAAACGTAAAGGATGATCATGGTTGATCAATGAAAAGTGAAGTTAGCCAAAGAAGTAATTTACTAATGAACAAACCTGGTCTGATAATTGAGATTAACACAAAAAGTGTCATCAAGTATTACATTTTCTAATGGAGCAAATACAGAGAACACAATGGCAGGCTGTGGGCTATAAGTGTACCCTCATTTGATGTTAAATATCATCCCATTGTCTCTTATTTTTCTTCGGGTTCCCCATTCTCTTTAGGTTAAATTCTTACTTGCTACCATTTAAATGAATATTTGCCTGTGTGCATCTGTGTGTGTGTGCACGCGTGTGCATGTGTATGTGTGAGCAAAGATGTTCCTGGAGCTCCCAAGCATTAGCTAAGAATGCCTCCCTACAGCAACTTAGAGGAATCTACCTAGGGTCTAATCTGCCTTCAGCTGGACTAAACCAAGGATGGCTACATTATGTTGATTTACTAATCATGCTGAAGTAATTACAGGGGATTGTGATTTAACTGCTTTATTTCCCAGCTCACTCTCAGGACCCAGTGAGGCAGATAATTCAAGGTGCTGAAATTGGGGTGGATCGATCTCAGATCAGGCTGTGCTGTGTGGAAAGCCAGTGGATCATCCGTGCTTGAATGTTTTGTGTGTCCTAAAGGTAAGAGACCCTGGAACCTGAGCAGGGGGATCTATATTATGACAGGTATCCTCAGCCAGTAGACCTGTAAGACAGGCTCAGGGAGGAACAATGCGTTTGCCTCTGTAAGTCCCTGGGGTTGAACTCAAAGGTATTAATGTCCAGGCCAGCATCAGAGAGAGCTTAGGCCGCTGTTGTTATCAGGAGTAACTCTTCGAGGACTTAGGTCTTCAGAAGTGAAGAGCCCAGTGTGCTGTGAGTGGGGGTTCCTGGCACTGGACATACAGGGTGCCCCTGGAATTGATGCCTTTCCAGCTTGGGGGTGAAGATAGAGTTCCTCCTTGCAGTATGTCTTGTGAGCTTAAGATGTTAGCTGACAAGACTCTCAAAGAGACATGGACCCAAATATTTTAGAGTTGCCAGCTCTCACTATTAAAGGGGGTGTGCAAATTCTTCCTCTGAGTCTTTTTACCTAGGGCTGAGAGAAAGGCCAAGATCAATTTTGAAAAGTGGAGTCATGGATTCCAATGTAAGCTCCTTAATTTGCTACCTCCTCCATCTCTGGTGACATGCATGTCCCCTGGGAATGAGGGGAACAAGGGGGTCGATGACAGAATAACCAGTAATTAATTTGTTTTATTTAATGTGGGTTTCACCCTATCCTCCGGGGATAAACCAGGTTAAATGGTGATCTACAAATTAGTGAATAAGTGCTATTGCACCCTCAGCATCTTGCTTATTGGGTAACATCCCTACATATGTTAGAAAAGACTCCTTGAGACCAAGACGCAAAGATCAGAAATCAACAAGGGGCCCGTGATAGCCCTTGACCATGACGTTGTTTGTCATATTTAAACTCTATATAACTTCTTTATTTTTCTAAGTTCCTTGAACCAGATTCAAATGACTTAAAATTAACTGAAAATATTTTTGTGATTCTTAGGTTTGCCTGCCAACCTACTCAAGTTCTTATTGCTTGCGTAAAATCTGAGAGAGAAAATAGCTCCACACACATAATTAGCAAGATGAGTTTTTGATGGATTAGATTTGGGGTTCTGTTTAGGCTTGTAAGTGTATTAGACTCAGAGTCTGTATTTAAGACTAGAACCTATATCCTGGGATCAATCAGTGTTCCAGGTTCAAGAACAATTGCCGAGGAATAGAAATAGGAATTAAGTGTCGTGAGTCAGATGTTCGTGGACATATTAAAGGGCTTTATGTTTTGAAGGTTTAATGCCTAACAAATTGTATTTGGAGTTGATTAGAGGCTTATGTGTTAAGGTATAAGGATGTAGAGCTAAGGTTTTAAGATTCTTATTTTCGGAGTTGGGTTTCTCAATTTGAGATTTAGGGTCATTAAGTTAGGTTTAAGGTTATAAAATAAAGTTTACCCTGTTACCTGATTTAAAAACTGGGATAAATGCATTAAAGGTTAAGAGAGTATGGTGGTCGGATTGGTTAAGCATGTTAAGACTATTGTGGGTATCAGGATATGCTCAGGGTGTTAGTAGAAGTTCTGGTGGTAAGGGGCTTTTTCATGTACTTAGGGGGGTCAGTGCTTTAGGAAGTTGTTAGTAAGGAAGTTCAGCATGTTAATGTGTAAGGGTTAATGGTTTGGCAGTTGGAGATTAGCAATTAATGGTTAGAGTGTTCAATGCCAAAAATTATTTTTGTGTGTTGAAATGTAGCCTACAACTTTAAAAATATTTAATAGCTGTAGCATTTATGGTATATTTGGAATCTGTTACGTAAAGTATCATTAATTTATGATGATTGGAGGAATTACTATTTCTTCTCTTTGGAAGCCTCTTTTCTTCCTTTTAAAAAGTATTCCTTTTATGATTGGTCCATCTAGAAAATACTGTAGAATTTTTAATACGGTATTGAAAGTGGAAATGTATGTTTGTCCTGCTTCTTAAGTGGGGTGTTTTTTTAATGAATATATTAGCACATCGAACTATACCTGTTTCATGTCACAGTTGTAGTTTTTTTTTACATGAAAAGCCTTTGACATTTTAAAACTAAATTATTTTATTGGGGCTCTTACAGCTCCTATTACAATCCACACATCAATTATAACTTGTACAATTGTATATACATTGCCATCATCATTTTCAAAATATTTTCGTTCTACTTGAGCCCTTGGTATCAGCTCCTCTTTTTTTCCCTCCCTCCACCACCTTTCTTCCCTCGTGACCACTTGATGAATTTTAAATTATTATTGTTTTCATATCTTACACAATCTGCTATTTTCCTTCACCCACTTCCTGTTGTTCATTCCCCTGGGGGAATGTTATAAGATGATCTTTGCAATCGGTTCCCCTTTCTCCCCCTTGTGGCCCCATCTTTCCCCTACCTTCATGGTATCATTACTCCCATTATTGTTCTTAGGGGTTTATCTCTCCTGGATTCCATGTACTATGTTGAGAGCTTTTATCTGTACCAGTGTACATACTCTGGTCTAGCCAAATTTGTAATGTAAAACTGGGGTCATCATAGTGAGGTGGAGCAAACTTTAAAAAACGGAAGGAATGTTATATGTTCCATAGGTGCTATACTGTACCCTGGGTGGCTCATCCTTTCCTTGTGACCCTTCTGTGAGAGGATGTTCAATTGTTTACAGATGGACTTTGGGTCACCAATCTGACACCCTTTGTTCCCATTGATATGATTTTTTGTTTGGGGTATTCTGATGCCCGATACCTGATCCCATGAACACCTTGTGGTCACACAGACTGGTGTGCTTCTTCCATGTGGGCATTGCTGCTTCTCAGATAGACGGCCTCTTGTTTAACTTCAAGCCTTTAAGATTCCAGTCTCTATATCTTTTGATAGCCAGGCATCACCAGCTTTCTTCACATTTGCTTATACACCCTTTTTGACTCAAGCAATTCTGCTGGGAAGATGAGAATCACAGAATGCCAGGTTATTAGCTTGCATTGAGGGAGGACTTGAGAAGAGGCCCAATGCCTTTGATTTTTAAATGTTCCTATTTTGTTTCTGTGCCTACTTAGACAGTTGACCCTCTTTTCTGTCAATGGGCTTATTACAGTGCTAATTTTCTCATGTAAAATGGGCTCTGGGACAAATTTCAATTCATCGTGGTATATAATCATTTTAATATGTTGTCTGAATCTGTTCCAAATATTTTAAAGAAATTTTAGTGTATATCCATTATCAGTATTGGGTTACAGTTTTCTTGCAGTATCATTATCTAACATTGGTGTCAGAGTATTTACTGGTCTGATAGAAAGTATTGGTAACCAAGGACTCAAGTAGAAAGAAAATGTTTTGAGAATGATGATGGCAACAACTGTACTAATGTGCTTGATACAGTGGATGTATATATGGATTGTGATAAGAGTTGTACGAACCCCCAATACAATGATTTTTTAAAAAGAAAGTATTGAAGTAGTGGTAAGTGTCCTCTCACAACCATTGTTATATCTACACTCAATAACTTGAACTTAAACTACAAAACACTAAAGCGGTGTTTATTCATACCATCTCAGTACTCCGTATTAAACTTTAATCTATGGTCTGTTTATGCTAGAAGTTTCTCCTGGGATTTTACTTCAATTCAATTGATTATAGCCCTTGGAAGCAACCTAAAACTCATTCAACTACCATTGATTCCAGGAACTGGCTGGACCCTCTGATCTTCCAGCTGACTCCTCATTCTAGAGGACTACATGATTTACACTCCCCTTGCCAGGAAAATAGTGACTAACACCTAATCATTGTGTGATGCCTGCAAAACAGAGCCCCAGTTTGGGAAAATACTCTGCCATATGACATGCTGTATGGATCTTAGAAAATGTCCTACAGCTCACCTCCAGAAGAATGTTATAAATCAATGAGGGGCAGCAATTTCTCAGTGAGTTTTGCATCACCTTTATTTTATTAGTTTTTTTTAAATAAAAGAAACCCATTCTTTTTTTTTTTTTTAAGGAAAACTTGACTTGCTTTATTTAGCTTCCAATTTCTGGGAGGCTCAAGAATTAGGATAATTCTGGACAACAGAAGACAACAAGACTGTGCTTACAGAGCTCGTTCTGCCATTCCTGTCTGTAGGACCACCGTTTAATTGTCGCCCTCCCTGTGACATGGTGTGCATGCACATCTGATAGTCAAAGTACAGTATACTCTACAACCAAGCACCACATTCTGTAACTCAACAAGCAAAGGGAGCACACGCAACGTCAGCATCTGGCAGTATTTTTTGGAGAGGAAAAAAGGTAACTAAAATGGGTTTAAATTAACACCATGAAATCACATCTAATATTTGATACTACATGATTCAATACAGCTATACAATTATACAAAATGTGTTGACATCAAAGAATACAACCAAAATTAAGATAGCAAACAAAACCTATATAATATTTTTTGTACAGGAAAATACTTTTGAAGTATGCATGTAGCTGCCCATTCTTTTAAAGAAAATATACTACAAGCAAAGTTATCAACCTCCAGAAAAATCACACAGCATTACTAAGCATATCCCCCCAAAGTGTACAATATGCACACTTGGAGAATACAAAATTTAAAAAATTGTAAGCAACAGGTGAGATCCATATTTATAAAAATGTGAAAAGAAGTTCCGTTTTTAGTACTGTCATATAACGAATTGTCTTTTGATGCGAAGTTCATGAACTGTTCGCCTGCTGGGAGTACACTTTACAAAAACACTATTTTTTTTTGAAACGAGATTACGGAGCAAGATAGGGTATCTTAACAATGTCATCTTAATAAAGTTTGTGTTTTTAAAATGTTTACTACTTTATCAAAACATGTCCCTTAGGTATGTAGGATTCATTTTTAAAATTCTTTCCTGGAAACAATCTACAAAGGAGAGGCGCGTTGTCTGCCAGTCACTTCTGGAAAAGGCTTCTGGAGCTGAGAAGGAGCTACCTTCTCACGGTTTCTCACTGCTTGTTTTTGGCCTTAGCGTGTATTAAGATGTGAGATTTCAGGTCAGTAGACTCAGCAAACTTCTTGTTCACCTAGGGCCTGTCTCCCGCGTGGATCTGCACGTCTGTGCACAAATTGAAGTCCAGGGAAACCGCTTCCCACAGCCTTCAAACTTATACTGAAAGGGCTTGTCTCCAGTGCGAAGCAGTTGGTGTCGTTTAGCTTTGAGCTCTCGACAAAAGCCTTGCCGCACTCGGCACAGAGGTGGACGCAGGGCCGTGGGTGTCCAGGTGCCTCCTCCTGGCTGAGCTGTCCCTGAGCACCTTCGGGCAACCTTTGTGAGGGCAAGCTATTGTTCTCCGAGCATCATCTTCTTGAATTTTTCTTGGCTTCATTCTGGCAAATTCTGCCAGCTGTTTGGGGTCCAAGAGGTTGATGCCGGGGATCCCTCCGGGCGGGAGCATCTTTCCCATCATGTACTCCGATTAGTCAGGAGGGGAGTTCTCCCCAATGATCTGCTCCCCAGCCAGTCTCATGGTCAAGACCTTTTTTTCATCTGACGACCATAGGGTGACAGAGAAGTGGTCCTCCAGCGTCTTGATTGATCTGCACCTGCTCATGCTCCCACTTCTTGTTGCCCGCATCGCCCCTGCCGGTGCCGCCGCCCCACAAGAGCTGTCGCTACCGCTGCTCTTGAGGCCGATGTAGTCATCGTCGTCCTCTTCGCCAATGCTGGCCGGCGCTGGAACTGGGATCGGGATCTGGCCCTCGAAGCCTTCCTCGGCGCCGACCACCAACTCACGTGTCTGCACCAGGATCGCCTCCTGGTGGTGGTGCACCTGGCTCGGGTCCACGGTGACCGGCGGCTGTAGCGCGATCATGGACTGCTGCTGCTGGTGGTGGTAGCCGGTGTGCCCATGGCCGCTCCCGCCTCCGCGATCGTCCCAGTCCACGTCCTCCTCGCCCACCACCGTGGTCTCGATGGTCTCCACCTGGATGGTCTCCACCTCGATCTCACACAGCTCCACGATCTCGGCTGGCATCTCCGGGCCGTCCATGGCGCTGTAGAGGGTGTTGCCCGAGGCCATGGCTCCGGGCTCCGGGCTCCCGGCTGTACGAGGAGGCGTCCCGCAGCGGGGAAGGAAGGCAGAGGGAAGAACGCAGTGAGTGGGCAGGGCCCATTCCTTCTTTTAAACTAGAACTTAAATTCCAGTGAATGTCTCCTGAGCTTTTGTGCATTTGATGGCATGGAAATAACTTTTGCAAACATAACTATTTAGCATTTTGTGCACGCCTTGGGTGTTGATTAGTAATTTCTGAGGCTCTTGTTGTTGATAGTTCTGATGGTGTCCATTCTATCTTACAGGGACCTTGTGCACAAGGGAATGAAACTCTGCCCACCCCTGAAGCATCCTCACAGTTTAGGATGAACCCATTGCTTCAGTCACTGTGTCAATCCATGTAGTCGAGGGATTCCTATTTGTCACTGCCCCTCTAATTTACAAAAAAAACCCCCCAAAAACATCCTTCTCCACGGACTGGTCACTTCTGACAACATGTCCAAAGTATTTAATGTGAGCTCTCACTTCCTACCCTCTAACTAGCACCCTGACCTTACTTCTGCCAAAACAGATTTGTTTGCCTATTTGAATGCCCATGCACTATAATTCAACCACATTCATTCTTCTTATTTCTCCCTTATTCAATGTCCCACTTATATATGCATATGCGGTAATCGGCAATGCCATGGTTTGGGTCAGATAAACCTAGTCCTCAAAGTAACATCATTCTTTTTCAACACTCTAAAGAGGCTTTGTTAGGCAGATTTATCCAGTATAATGCATCTATTGAACTTATTATCACCTTTTAGTTCTTTTGTAATTTTCCATAAGCTGACAGTCTTTCCAGAAGAAGTTAATACTTAGTCAAGCTTAGATTAAGAATATTGATCAAGGAGGGAGCTGGAAGCCCACCTTCCTCTGAAACCAACCTGTCTCAGAGCCCTGTGCTGGAAGGCTGTCCCTAAGACCTAGAGGAATGATGACGTGGAGATTCCAGAAATGCATGGTGACTGGGCATAAGAGAGTCTAAAACAAATTGTGCATCTGTTTATTACCATGACTTGCAGATCAGTTTTAGAGGGGCCCTAAACCTTACCCTTTATCCTAGGACTGCAACCTCACACCCCTCTGCCTTCAGAAACACCCTGGGGGTTACAAAAGGGCTGTGCCAATGATGTCCAACTAGCCACTCAGACTAATGCTGCTCTCCTTTATCAAAGCACAGCCTCTCCCCACCACACTCATTTTGTTTTCCTCGCTCCAAGTTCCTGGTTAAGCATGTTTCACAAACTCCAGCCCAGACACTAGCTAATCCAGTCTCCCTAGAAGACCAAGACTATGGATGGGATATCCTAGAACCCAAGACAATAAGCCGTCTCCTTGTTTGTGTCGTTTTCCCTCTGTCAACATTACTTAGAGAGCTTGAAACCCATGCTCTAGTCCAAGATGACAGAATGGATGATAAGTCATCTCTTTCCTTAATCCATTTCATGTGCTTTTTTAAAAAGATAATTTTATTGGGGACTTGTAACAATCCACAATTCAATTGTATCAAGAATATTTGTACATATATTTCCATCATTCATTTCTAAACATTTACTTTCCACTGAGACCTTGGTATCAGCTCCTTTTATCCCCTCTCTTCCTCTCCCCCCACCCGTCACCCCTTGATAAATATTAAATTATTGTTATTTTTGTATCTTGCACTGACTGCTATCTCTCTTCCCCCATGTTTTGTGTGTTTATCCCTGGGGTGTGTGTGTGTGGTTATGTGTCTATCATTGTGATTGGCTCCCCCTTCCTCCCCTCCCCTCCCTGCCTTTCGCTTCCCCGACTGGTATCATTACTCCCATTCCTGTTCCTAGATTCGGTATGTTGTGAACTCTTATCTCTTTTCTGTACCTGTGCACATGCTCCAGTCTAGCCCACAGGGAAAGGCAGAATTGGAGTCATGATAGTGGGGTGTGAGGAAGCCTCAAGGAACCTAATAATATTTGTGTTTCATCAGTGCTATCCTGCCCCCAGGTTGACTCATCCTTTCAGTGTGACCTTTCTGTAAGGGGATGTCCCATTGTTTACAGATAGAGGTGGCGTCTCTACTACAACCCCCCTCATTCTCAGCAATGTGTTGGGGGGTTTTGCTTGCTTCTTTGTGGTCTTATGAAGCCTATTACCCTATCTCTTTGACACCTCATGATCACACAGGATGATGAGCTTCTTCCATGTGGGTCCATTGCTTCTCTACTAGATAGCCTCTTTTAAACTTCAAGCCTTTAAAACCTCAGATAGTATATATTTTGATAGCCAGGTACTATTCTCCTTCACCACATTTGCTTACGCACCCATTTTGTCTTCAGTGATCATGCTGGTATGGTGAGCATCAAAGAAGGTCAGGTTGTTAGAACAAAGTGTTCTTGCATTGAGGGAGGGCTTGAGCAGAGTCCCAAAGTCCATCTACTATCTTAGTGTATTGCCTTATAAATATATGCATGTAGGTCAAGATCTCTATTTTCAGAATTAATGTATTTACATATGCACAGACCTATGCTTATACCACTATCCATAGCTTTGCTTCCTAGATCTTTCTTCTGTTTCCTTTTACCTTCCTCCTTACCCTACCATCATGCTTGTCCTTCTTCCACCTATTAGTAATTCCTCTCAACTAGATTGCTGTTGCTTCATCTGCTGTCTAAAAGTGGTCATAACCCCAGGCTTGCAGAGACCCTCTGAGAGCTAGTCACAAGACCTCACCCTGGAGTTCCCCCGTGCTGCTGTGCACCTTGTGCCTACAGTCTAGGGCTTTGCATTTCTCCTCCACAGGCAGGAAGAGAGTGACTGCATCAGCCATTACCTTCCTTCATCTCATGTACTTTTAAGCTTCTTCCCTCATTCACCTTGACTCTTAGTATCATCTGTCTACCTACACCTTGTCATTCCTTATTGGTAATGTGCTGTCTTTCACAAAAGCCATAACATTGGGCATCCTTAAACGCAAGAGCTGTAGAGACTAGAAAATACACCTCCCTCTGGGCTTTTGTTCTTGTTAAGGTTGTCTCTGCCTTAGCCAAGTCCCCCTAGTATTTCCTGCTTTATTTCATTTTATTTATTGTTGTTCACCTCTAAAACATCTTTCACTGGTTGCCACACTCTACTGTGGTACCACACTCTATTACTGTGGGCTTCTAAATGTGCTCCACTAACCATACACATTTGTTCACACACTATAAATATTATACAGTTTCCATGGGATACAAGGAGTTTGAAGCAGGATGAACTTTGACGAAATACTCAGAATCTGTTGAATGTCACAGTAAGAGAAACATTTACATTGGTATCAACACATAAACGTACAGTAATTAGCTGGATGAGATAGTGGGAAAAAAGAAACATGAACAAGTGTGTGACTACTACTTAAAATACATATAAATAATTTCTGATTCTTTAGTTAGATGATCATTAAAATATTGGGGGGATTTTCTTTAAAAATCTTTCTAAGTTCTGGAAAGCAAGGGGTTGTTTGTGTTATATTCAGATAATGAAGTATAAAAATAAACTAAAACATAAATGGAAAGAAATAATTCTAAATGGGCAACTGATTATAAGGCTCTACATATAACTTCCTCCCTGGGGGATGGACAACAGAAAAGTGGGAGAAGGGAGACGTCAGACAGTGTAAGATATGACAAAGCAATAATAATTTCGAAATTATCAAGAGTTCTTTAGTGAGGGAGGAAACGGGAGGGAGGGGGAAAACTGAAGAGCTGATGCAAAGGGTTCAAGTAGAAAGCAAATGTTTTGAGAATTATGATGGCAACACATGTACAAATGTGCTTGACAAATGGATGTATGTATGGATTGTGAGAATTGTATGAGCCACCAATAAAATGGTTTTTAAAAAGAGAAATAATTGTTACTAGAAACAGTGCACAATAAATAACAGCAGCAACAAAACCATTGATCACATATCACACTTTTCTAAATTATTTTTAAAGCACAATACTAGTGTTTTAATGGCACAAAAACAATTGACACAGTGAGTTCATTGACTTGGACTGAAATAATATGTTGTGCCTGAAAAATCACCTAAGGTAATATCAAATTCATCTGTGTGGTTTAATGCTGTAGGACAACCTTTAACAATGTAGATCTATACTCAACCTAAGCATTTACCTCCCAAGTCTATACAGTACTTCAGATTCACTGTTTTCATTTTGGGAAGACCTGGAATCCATTCATCCCCTGAGATAAAGAAATATCTCCTGTCTGACATGAATGTCAACTAAGGGGGCTGAAGAAAAGAGGAGAGTACCCTAAATTTAGAGGGGGTCCTCTATTTAATGCAAACACTCAGATTGGAGCATGGTTTTGAGGCCACAAGGAAGCACTTAGGGTAAGAAGTACAGGCCAAGAAACTGACTTGCCCTACTCAATATTATCTACTGCTAAGTTTCAGGTCACAGATTTGCCAGAGAGAAATATCGTCCAGTTGAGGGAGCTAAAACCTGGGAATACTATCTTTCACGTTTATGCATGACAAGGGAAGATTTCAACATTTGGCTGGTGTGTGAACCAAATTCATTCAACCAACTCCAAACTTTCTAGATTTCTGCTTCTTGTATGTAAAGAATGCATCAATTTGACTTCAAGAAGCTTGAGCTACAAAATGGTATTAAAGATGCCTAGGGTATTTTCATTATCCAGATAAAGGTTAGATAGGACTTGTTGGGAACACTATGTCCAATAGCTGAGGGTTGTCTATAATGTAAGAGCATGGCAGGGGAGGGGAACAAAGACGGGGCTTCATAAAGCTTCGTGATAGCTATTGCTATCAAATGTATATATGGTATAATCCACTGGATTACTGGGATGATCTTCCTTATGTAATTTAGGCCTGGTTATGTAAGGCGTCAACCTCATAGTTTGGGACTTGGTTCATTGGGATGGGCAACAGAACTTCCTGTGTAGAGTCTGGATATAAAGCTCTACCAGAGGACATGGGTTATCCGATTGTCTAGTGTCAGAATTTCTTCAGCCCTACAGTTTTCTTTATTCACTTCATGCAGTGAAACATTTTCTATAGGTTTCTAAAAATGGGATATTGAGCTCTTTCACGGTTTAGAAATGTAATAGTCTCAGGACTTCATTAACAGAATGAATCTGATGGCAATGTATCCAGTTGGTCAATATGTGGGAATTACTTTTTATTGATGGTGATACTTAGACTGGTAGACACACTCCTCATTCGTAATGACCCTTTGCACAACAGAAGGAAATCCTGCCTAGTCTTTCACTATTTCCACAATGCCTGCCATAATTAGCCCCTGTATTGTTAAACTACACCCTATGGTTAAAATACAGCCATTGAATGTGGTTCTATTTTTTGGTTAAACTTAAAAAAAACAACCATGTTTTTTTTTCTCTGGACTATTCCATTCCTGTAATATGTCTCATGTCTGAGGGAATGATACCTCAACGTCTTTGATTTTAATGACATTTTTCCTGAACTTCTTCGAAGAGACTAAAAACAAAAAAGTACAAACTCACTGTGATAGAGAGGACTGAAATTCATAACAGCCTAATAGGAGAGGGTGGAGCTGTCCCAGTGGGTTTCTTACACTGGAACTATGTGTGGGAATAGAAAGCCTTATTTTTCTCCAGTGAAGTGGCTGGAAGTTTCAAATTACTGACTGAGCAGTTAGCAGCCAAATGTTTCATTAGTGCTCCTTCCAAGATAATTTTTTTATTCTTCTTCCTGTCTGTGGTATATTCAATATTCTGCACAAATAAAAAATAAAAAATTAATATATAATTTTACTCATTGTCCACTTTTAAAAAATGGATATGTTGTAATGAATATACCATGGTCTGACTTGAGCCAAGGTCCCCATGTTGATTTCAACACTTCAAGTGGATCCTTTATAGAAGATTTTCTCCAAAAAATATGTTTTTGGATTTATTGATAGTTTTTGCCACGGATTATGGATCCAAATAAAATAAAAACCTTTTTTTTCACTGTAGCAATAATGAAACTCACAACCTTCTTCTAGTTCTTTAACACTTCCTCTCACCCCATTATCATGATCCCAATTCTAACTTGAAAACCTGATTAGACCACAGGATGCACAGCAGTGCAGATTTGAACTGTAAACACAGGGAATCCAGGACAGATGAACCCCTCAGGACCAGTGGAGAGAATGGCAATTCCGGGAGGGAAGGGGAGGTAGAAAGGGGAAAGCTATCACAAAGATCTACATATAACCTTATCTCTGGGGGATGGGCAACAGAAAAGTAGGTGAAGGGAGACACTGGGTAGTGTAAGAGAAGATAAAATAATAATTTATAAATTATCAAGGGCTCATGAGGGAGGGGGGAGCAGGGAGAGAGGGAAAAAATGAACAGCTGATGCCAAGGGGAAAAATCATATCATTGTGAATGATGGGGAGTTAGGAGTGGAGACCCAGACCCATATGATTGTGATTGGTTCCCTCTTTTTATCCCACTTTCCCCTTATCCTTATGGTATCACTACTCTCATTATTTGTCCTGATGGGTTTATCTCTCCTGGATTCCCTGTGATTCCAGTTCTTATCTGTACCAGTGTACATCCTCTGGTCTAGCCAGATTTCAAAGGTAGCTTTGGGATCATGGTAGTAGGGGGGAGGAAGAACAAAGAGCTGGATGAAAGTTGTATGTTTCTTCAGTGGTATATTGCACACTGACTGGCTGCTTTCCTCCCCATAACCCTTCTGTAAGGGGATGTCCAGTTGCCTACAGATGGGTCTTGGGTCTCCACTCTGAACTCCCCCTCATTCACAATGATATGATTTTTCCTCTTTGATTCCTGATACCTAATTCCACTGAAAGCTTGTGTTCACACAGGCCGGTGTGCTTCTTCCATGTGGGCTTTATTGCTTCTGAGCTAGATGGCAGCTTGTTTATCTTCAAGCCTTTGAGACCCAGATGTTTTATCTTTTGATACCCGGTCATCTTAAGCTTTCTTTACCACATTTGCTTATATACCGCTTTGTCTTCAGCAATCCTGTCAGGAAGGCAAGCATCATGGAATGCCAGATTAATAGAACAAAGTGTTCTGGCTTTGAGGGAGTACTTGAGTAGAGGCCCAATGTCCATCTGCTACCTTAATACTAAACCTATAAATATATGCACATCATCATATATAAATATATTTATATATATACATGCCTGTATTTAGCCGTCTATAAATGCCCTTTGCCTCCTAGTTCTTGCCTCTATTTCCTATTCCTTTTCTCATGTCCCACTCTCATTCTCAGCCTTCATTTGGGGTTCAGTAATTCCTCTTAGTTACTTTGCCCTTTTTCAAGCCCTACCTGGTCTCCCACTCCCTCCTTGCCATTGATTTTGGATCATTTGTTGTTCCTATGCCCCTGGATTTGTAAACACATACTTCCTTTCCCCTACTCCCCCTCTCCCAGATAATCCCGGAACTGCCGATTCCATTGTTTTTCCTCCAGATTCTTTGTCCCGCCTAACTTATCTGGATAGACCCACAGAGATAATAATATGCACAAAAAATAATACAGCAAAAAAAGCAACAAAAGAAACAAAACAACAACAAAAAGAAAAGCCTATGAATCAGCAGTTCTCAACTTGTGGGTCGTGACCCCTTTGGGGGGGATCGAATGACACTTTCACAGGAGTTGCCTGATTTATAACAGTAGCAAAATTACAGTTATGAAGTAGCAACAAAAATAATTCTATGGCTGGGGGTGTCACCACAACATGAGAAACTCTATTAGAGGTTCCTGGCATTAGGAAGTTTGAGAACCACTGCTGTAATAGTTCAAAGTCTGTTTGTTGACCTTTAGGAGTGTTTTCTGGTGGAGTGTGATGAGGTGCCACTCTCTGGCCCCAAAGTTTATTTTTCATATTCCCTTGGGACTCAATGCTCTGCTCCCCTTGCTGTTCTGTCACACACCTTTAGTGTTTTGCCTCGGTGTCGTGGGGTCAGATTGGACACAATTCCCAGTGTCTCCAGTGTTGTTCCCCATAGTGCTATGGGTCAGTGAGGGATGTCGTGCCTTGTAGTGGGGCCAGCCCTATAGTCCTCTCTCTGTATTGACTGTTCTGAGCTGGGATATCGTCCTCAGGGCTTGGTGGCCCAGCATGTGCCCCAGCATGTGCCCCGCTCTCTCTTCCACCCCCTTCCTTTGCACCTGTGTGCTCTGATCAGACATGTCCCTCTCCCTGAGCTGTAGTTTCAGTGTGGTCCTCTGAAGTACATTCTTCTGGGCGGAGGGGAGACTATCCACGTAGTTGGGATTGTGGTCAGCCCCTCAAACCTCTCTATTGGTTCCCTTCTTCATGCTAGTATGTTTCATTCATGTCATGTTGCACCGGCTGAACTCTGGCCCCTCTTTCCCTGTGGAGATAAACTATACCCTCCCCTTGGGTGGTTAGTACCCTGTTGTCCTGCATCTCATGTCTTTTTTTCTTTTTCCTTTTTGCTCCCTCATTTTGAATTCGTTTCCATATGTATCCCTAAATTTGGGCTGGCCCCTGCCATACTACCTGGACCTCGCCACAGGAATGTTTGTATACACGAGCTTTTCACCTATGCCCCTTTTGCATAAAATAAAAATTTTGATTTAAAATTTGCTCAAACTATTAGGAAAGTTGGGGAGGTAGAGGGGTAAGGAAGTGGTGTTAACAAATACAGGGACAAGGGATCAACATGGGACCCAAAATGGTAGTGAGGGGAGAATGGCAGGCCTGGTGGGGAATGAGCAAGGGTAAGGTTGCGTAGAGAAAAGGTATAGCTGTAGCCTAGGTGGGGACGGAGCATGGTAGTAGGGCAGGAGGGAAGTCAAGGGAGATGGAGGAAAGAGCTAGGAGTCAAGGTGCATTTATGGAGGTCTACACAAAGACATGTACATGCAAATATATATATATATATAAATAGATCTATGTGCCTATATTTATAGGTTTAGTATTAAGGTGGCGGAAGGACCTTGGGGCTCTACTCAGGCACTCCCTCAATGCATGACTACTTTCTTTTATTAAATTGGCACTCTACAATGCTTACCCTCCCGACACAACTGCTGAAGCCAAAGCGGGTGAACAAGTAAATGTGGTGAAGAAAGCTGATGGTGCCTGGCTATCAAAAGATATAGTGTCTGGGGTCTTAAAGGCTTGAAGATAAACAAGCGGCCATCTAGCTCACAAGCAACAAAGCCAACAAAGAAGAACACACCAGCCTGTGCGATCACGAGGTGCCAAAGGGACCAGGTATAAGGCATAATGCAAGAAAAAAGAAAAGAATATATGTGTGTGTGTGTGTGTGTGTGTGTGTGTGTGTGTGAGTGTGTGTATACCATAGTGAATGAAGCGGAAGTGCAGAGTGGAGACCCAAGGCCCAAGTGTCGGCCACTGGAGATCCCCTCATAGAGGGGTTTAGGAGAGGAAATGGGTCAGTCAGGGTGCGAGGTAGTACTGGTGAAGAAAACAGCTTTCACCGAGATCCTGGATGCTTCCTCCCCCCAACTACCATGATCCGAAATCTACCTTGCAGGACTGGATAGGGCAGAGGTTGTACACCGGTGCATATGGGAGCTGGAGGCACAGGGAATCCAGGGTGGATGATAACTTCAGGACCAGGGGTATGAGAGGCAATGCTTGGGAGAGTGGAGGGTGAGTGGGTTGGAAAGGAGGAACTGATTATAAGGATCCACATGTGACCTCCTCCCTGGGAGAGGGACAGCAGAGAAGGGGGGAAAGGGAGACTCTGGATAGGGCAACATATGACAAAATAACAATCTATAAATTATCAAAGGCTAATGAGGGAGGAGGGAGCGCGGAGGGAGGGGAAAAAGGGGACCTGATGCAAAGGGCTTACGTGGAGAGCAAATGCTTTGAAAATGATTAGGGCAAAGAATGTACGGATGTGCTCTCTACAATTGATATGTGTATATGTATGGATTGTGATAAGAGTTGTATGAGCCCCTAATAAAATGTAAAAAAAGAAGAAGAAGAAGAAAAAAAGAATGACCAGAGCAGATCTTCTAAGAGCTTCTTTGAAGAAGACCAGCAGCATCTTGTACAGAAGATCATTGTAGGTCTTCTATATTGCAAAGCAGATCAGCAACATCTTGGCAAGGAAGACCAGAGCAAGTCTTCCATCAGCACCCATTAAGGAAGACCAGTGATATCTTGTAAGGAAGATCATTGCAGGTCTCAATCAATTTCTTGCAAGGAAGTTCAGCTAAATCTTGCAAGGCAGATCAGAACAGGTCTTCTCTTGCAATTTGCAAGGAAGAACAGCAACATCTTGCCAGGAAGATCAGAGCAGTACTCTATCAGCATCTTCCAAAAAAGATCAGTGAAGCTCAGACCAGGTCTTCTATCAGCACCTTTTAAAGAGTATCAGCGACATCTTGTAAGACAGATAAGAGAATATTTTCCCAGCATCTTGCAAGGAAGCGTAGTAACATCTTGCAAGAAAGACTTTTATCTGGTCTTCTGTCACCATCTTACAAGTCAGATAATCGATGTCTTTCAAGGAAGATGTGGGCATGTCTTGTAAGTAAGATCAACATCTTGAAAGGCAGATCAGAGCAGGTCTCTGTCAGCATTTTTCAAGGAAGACAATGACCTATAAAGAATTGGATATTTGAAGACCAAATTAACAATTTGAATGATTACATCAAATATGTTATAGCAGTGAGTAGTATAAACACTTTCTTAGTATAATCAACTCATTAAGCTAGAGTGATATGATAACTGCAGCATTTCATTTCAACATTACAATTTTGAGGATGTCCCTGGATTTTCCAGTATTTCCTCCATTTTCATATAGGCTAACTATGAGTCAATGCTGAGGGTATGTAGGATTCTGGACCAATTCCATATCTCTTAACAACAAGAACAGCCTAAAACATCTTTACAATGACAGACATTTTATGATTCATAAATAGAATTCATGAATTATATAAAAAATTATTCTCACCACCAGAATGCAAATCTCCCTACACAATTCTTAGTAGGTTAGACGCCTCTATTCTAATGTGAAAATACTGTGACAGTCTCTTATTTAGCTCTATGTTATCTCCCCGGACTTGTAGTTGATCCACACTTATGTCACACCTTGCAGTCATCTCAGCAACACCAACAACAGCATTCTAAAAGCAATGCCTTTTCCTTAAATGTCAGAGATTTTTAATAGAAAGTGAAACAAAACAAATACAAATGCAAACCCAAGAAGCTTAAAAGGGAGAATTTACCATAATTTAAAAAATTCTTTAAATCCTCCAATATAAATACATCACAATGTGTCAATTTCCCTCTTGAATAAATGTGAGATTAAACTTGGAACCCCTAATAACACAAAGAGTTCCAATGTTTAACAGCTGAGAAGATGTTTCATTTCTCCTCAGAGACACTTTAACAGATAGGCCTGGTGGCTGACTTTTGAAAAAAAAAAAAAAACCTTTAAAAACACTGAGGCAAAATTTTCAGACAAACATGAGACACTGTAAAATAAAAACAACCAAATATCAAATGTTCTTGAAAAGCTCTGGAAACTTAGAATATGAAGACAACTGTCTTTCACATGCAAAAGATGTCCTGTGAGATTGTCACTAGAACAACCAGGGACAGCGAGATGAAGAGCCAGGACTCCACCATGACTTTCACTGTCTCCCTCTATCTCCAGGCAACAGCTGCCATGAACAACGGTGGGAGAATTCTATGGACAGCCGCTCCAGAGGGGCAATGGATGAAGCCTCATGTTGCAACATAACTCTGGATGGGAAGCTCCAAGATGCTGAGTGGGTCCCTGTGCTCATTCTGACGAATCTACTCCAAAAGGAATCCTGACCCATGAAGGGTAAGCTGCATCTGCTCAGACCTCAGGAAGGGCCAACTGGGTGGGTGACCTTCCTCCTCTGATATCTTGGCCCCAGCACCCTTAGTCACTGAATGTTATTGAATCAGTGCTTCCCTGTGAGTTTCAGAGACTGTGCCCTTTACTAAAGGAGAAAGCCTCACTTTTAGTCCCATCCCGCCACCCTTACACCGTGCCAGAAATGTTTAGGAAAAATTCTAGTCACACTTCTCACCTTTTCAATTCACAGTTGTAGGGGCTGTCAAGGCTCAGATATCAGTCTGGACCACTCTCTTGACTCAAGTAGGTGAGGGCTAGAGGAATCCAAGATGGGCACGTGGGATGGTAGGCTGCTTCCTCCCAGGTTATTCAGAAGGATGAATCCAAGTTATGTAGGAAACATGGCTTTCATGCTGAAAGCTGCTGAGGTCTCATTTAGAAGCACTAGGGTAAACTTTAATCATATACCATAAAGGGTGACAATTTTATTTTTACCTCTCTTTCCTTGGATAGATTGTCATTTATTTCTTTCTTATAATGAAAGTTGGTGTGGATTATTGCTAAAAGCTGTTCTATATCATTTAAAATCATTAAGGTTAACTTTAATCATATCACATGCATTGTGATGATTTCATTTATATATAGTCTTTATTATTTATCCGTTACACATTTTCTGGTTACTGATGACTATGTAGCTTTTATTTTAAAATTGTTATTTGTATTTATTGAATTTTGGGGGTCAAAAATGGATGAAATCCATCTGCAGTCACCAACACACTCTGTTCCACTAGATGCACACTGGGAAGTGGCCAGCTGAAAGGCTAGTGGAAGCTCCCAGATTTCTGTGACGCAGCGGGAGCCCAGAGATGCAAACCCTCACTGTCCTGCTGGGCAGAATCCTGGGTGTGGTGTCTGAGAGGAGTGCTGGGGGCTGTCTGCTCAGGAAGGATGTCTCTGTCCACTTTCATAGGTGAGTCCTCATTGATGTTGAGAGACAGCGGCATGGAGTCTGAACCCTGCCTTTCACGGATTTTGCTCAAGGATCCTCCAGATGCCCACCCCAATAAATCCCCCAGTTGTACTGTCAATCTCTTACTGAGTCTGTTCTAGACCATGTGTTCCACGGGGTGGAAGCTCTTCTTAGTTTTTCCCTGTGATCTGTTATATCAGGCACAGAGAGAGGCATCATCACTGAAGGTACCGACCTAAACTGGGAACTACAAGGAAATCTATAATAAGGAAGATATAAAATATTGAAAACAGGACTTGATTTTAAAGCCTCATCCTGGAAGGACTACAAAAACACAAATAATCTGACTTTCTTAGGAAACATAAGCATCATATAAAACAAATAAGCATTACTTGTCATTAGAGTGTAAGGTTAAACAGTGTAAGGTTAAACCATCACATACTGTTTGAAATGAAAGGACACCAAAAAAACACACACACAATAAAACAGTCAATTGAGAAGTAGATGCAACAAAGACAGATCATATCTAATGTTACTGCATTTATAGTTGTCAGAAGGCATCAAACACGGTGTTGTACTTCAGAGTATGGTCAAGAATATACGTTAGCTATATTTATTTTTCATCTATAATGATCCCAAATAAATTTAAATACCATTCTGATGATTTCATTAACTTTCTGTTACCAAATTGATTGATAATGGATTGAATTGTAACTAAAATTTAAAAGTTGAAACATTTGGAAATATTTCCACCCTAATATCTAGAAAAACAATATGCTGATTATCTTTGGATTCAGTGATCTTAGTATAGTACAAACTCTTGAGTCCATGGTTTACTTAGTTTTTCTCTTGAGAATGCAAAAATGTCTCATCAGGAGCATAAAGAATTTATTTGTATTTCCTCCGATGCAAGTTCATTTATTCTTCCTTGTTACATTGGAATATTTATTGGATTCAATAAGGGAATCATTGATGATTTACTATTATTTATACCAAAACACCAACTCCCTGCCCTTGAGTCCATCCTCTGTCATCTCAGTCCTGCAGGGTAGAGCACAACGGGCTCTGTGGGTTGCGAGGCTGTAGTGCTCTACTACCTGCTGAGCTTGCAGTTAGCAGCCCAACCCAAATCCACTGTGTCACCATTTCTCCTTATTTCATTATAGCCTTTATATTTATTTCTTACACTTGTCCTCGGGTGTGTTATCCCCATAGGTTTTATCATAATTAGAAATGGCAGATTTATTGAATTTTAAATCATTTTAACAGTTCTAAATAAAGATAAAATAATATGCAGTAAGATAGTATATTGCTAATTTAGGCAATTATATTTATTTCCAAATTACTTTCAGTTTTCTGCCCCTCACTGCATTAGAGACGTTGGTAGGTGCTGTTGTGTCAGTGCTTACTCTGAGCGACTTTATAAAAAACAGAATAATAACAATAATCCCCAGGCCCTGCACCATCCTCACACTTCTCCCATGTGTGAGACCATTTAGGCACCACTGACTATTCACTTGATTGAGGGTGCACCTCTTGTTGCTGACACTGCAGTGCAAAGGGACATTCTTCCCTAGGGACTTGTCTCCCTGACGACATGCTCAAACCAGGGGAGAAGTGTCGTCCTCTCCACTTCTAACCAGCATTCTGAGACACTCGTTTGAAATGTCCTGCTCTTGTAACACACTTGCCATTTTAGAGGGATCAAATGTTCCCTTCCAATGAGTGTTCCCTTCCATGAATGATCTCACAAAGCAGTCCTCCAGTCATTCCAGGCCATTCTATTTGACCTTGTCTCACAAGTCAGGGGGCCCTGTGATTTTTATATTCTATTTCAAACCAAGATTGTTAGCCGCTCCTTTCAAGCCTGCATTGTGAAGGAGAAAATTTAGACAGAAAAAAATAAAGAGGCAAAATTGTCCCTGGGGATGCTGAGAGCTAAGAGAAACCTTAATTCCAACAGGACATCCTGTCATTCATCTGTGCCTGTCTAGGGTTGGCTGGCTGTTCTCTGTGGGTCCTGCGCGCCCCCTGCTGCCCAATGACTTCCCTGCAAGGGAGGTTTGTGTCTAGGCTCACACTGACTTCCCCTCACTGTGCTCCTTGTACAGTAAGACATGGCCATGTCCTCCGCAGTCACTGAGCTCAGCTACAGGGATAACTGATTCTTCGATGTGTCTCTGGTGATGGAGAGTCGGCTTTGGAAGGACGGGTTATAATATGTATTACCTTCATACGTTATCCTGCCCATCCACTGCAGCCCCTTTCCCGAGGTCTGGCGGATCCAGTGCCAGTAGTAACCACTGCTTGTGATGGAGACACCAGAGACAGTGCAGGTGAGGGACAGCTTCTGGGAGGGCTTCACCAATCCTGGGCCTGACTCCTGAAGCTGCACCTGGGACATGACTTCTGTAAATAAAGGTAATTGGTCTCTGTTAGTCACTCAGTCACAACCTTCCCCAGATTCCACACTGATATCTGAGACCCTCACCTTGGGGAACTGTCAGCAGGCACAGGAGAACACATAGCAATAGCATCTTTAGCCAACAGCTGCGCTTTCCCAAGGGACCCACAGCTCTGTCAGAAGAGAACTGATAGCCTTCAGTGCCCAAGGCTGGGATTTTAACCTAGTGCCTGAAGAATGATTTGCATAGGAGGGAGCCCTGCGCTTATGAATAGATGCTCCTTTGTTTCCTCTGAGGCCATTGTAGGGTAATTCTTCTTTTGAACTCATCTCTGTGTTAGTCCGCAGTGAGAAAGCAAGTTTCCTAGGAGGTGTGAGTGAATAGTCAAAGAACAGCCCCGCATTTCTGAGCCCAGAATCTCTCCCTCCAGCCCTTCATTGCTCCTGCCCTGAGGCTCTGATATACCTGTGTGTCAGAGACTGGACAGTACAGATTTCCTTGAAACCATCAGGTCCACCCTGCAGTGTCTCCATTATCTCACACTCTCCAAAACACATTTCTTTTTCATACACTGGTGCCACTTAATCAACCTCAAAGTCCTTGGTTATTTTCATATGTGGTAAATATATGATTTACAAGAATTAATACCAGGCTGATCCCAAGGAGTTGGGGATTGATGATGCCTCAATATCCACCTCTTCCATAATGCCATTCAGTGCCCTTTTCAACCCACCCCTCCCTTGAGTATACTTCCTCATGTTTCTGGGCTCTGTGAATTGTTCCAGAGTCCAACAGAAACTCATGAATACTTGAGGAAATGGCTCACATGCTCATGGGTTCACTTCAGACCATATTGCTAAGGTCAGGCAGGGGTAAGCTGGGACCAGAGGCTGTCCTTCACTCCTGTCCCTGCATGTTATTAATGGTCATATGCCCTGAGGCCTCTGGCAGGATGTCTCCAGGAGGCATTGGCCTCCTACTGATGAGAATCAGCCCGGTCTTTTCCCACCTTGGCCGTGATCATCACAAACCACACCGCTCCTACAAGCAACACCCTCAATGCATCCCAGTGCCTGATGGCTAAGGAAAACCTCAGTGTAAGTAAAGTGAGTTAAGTGTCATCATGATTCAGGGAAGACGTTGCCAACTAGAAAAGTTGGTCCCCAGACAAGACAAGGCTTTAACTCTGTGCCCTTTAAGAAATGCAAGATTCTGAAGAAAGACCTTTGTTTGGCAGGAACGTTCAGAAGAGTGCAAACCAGTCAGGTGTCATGACTTCACATGTAGAGATACAGCAGAGCAGTTAGGGGGAAGGAGTTGTTTAATAGACAGGACAGAGTAAGAATAAGATCCAAAAATAGTATTTCAGATCCTTAACCAAAATACACCAGTTTGAGACACAAAGGCACTCCAAATTAAATGAGGTCCATTCAGGTCCTTAAATTTTAGGAAGGATTATAGACCGTTTTAACTATTCATTACCCAGCGGCTCTGGCTCACCTGAAATTTGATCATTTACAACCAAAGTCTGTGACTCTTTTTGTGCTGTAGGGTTGACCCCTTAATAACTGCAGGACTCTCAACCTTGAATGTATTACCCAAGTCACAGATTGCCTGATTTTGGAATCATTTGCATATTCTTGACCATGAACTCAGTAGTACTATCTTGAAACATGCATTTTTAATGTTCACTTCCCATGAATATTTCTTTATCATTGATATCCACCATGACAAGCATTTTCTCCAGTCTTACAGTTGACACAACTCATTTACTGAATGCTTAAACTGTCTCTATATCTCTAAATTAATATTTTTTTACCATTGTGGAAATCCAAGCACAGGTCCTGGTCACCTGGGCTTTTCTGAGCTCGGTTTTGCTGAGGAGAAAAAGCAAATGCCTTGCAAAAGAACACTCACGAGGTTCACTAAAATTCAGGATTTCAATCGAATAATATGATGATAGTTTTCAGTTGAAGCTCATTGGAGTCATTCAGTTTCCACATACAGACTAGTATGGCATTACGTGAACCTGGTCATTCCAGCACACACTCGTCTCATAACATCTGATGTTGCTGGCTGGCAGGACAACTTAAGGATCACACTTTGATGTAGATGCACACTAGTCCAGGTCACCTCCATCTCTGAATGTTAATGCCATGATTGTCTAAGCTAACCGTATGATAGGGCAGGCCCTTAAATGTGTCCTCTGGAACTCCTCACCTGCTTTGTCCTGATTCCCACCCAGTGTCTGAGGATGTCAAGGGGATGAAGACAAGCTGGGTTTGAGATACACAGGACAGCTCCAATGCACAGCTATGGCTTGAGGACACTGTGAAGTGCTTGCTGGTTCATGCGGGATTGAGCTAACTTTATGGAAATCCCAGCCACCCTTTCCTCCCAAGACCCTTACTGGGCACAGATTTGCATCATAGCTGAGAGATCCATCATCTTTGCCTTGTCCCTCTGTGTGTATCTGACTCCAAAGGTGTCCTTCTGCGCTTTGGAAATGGGGGACTGTTTCCTCCCCTTACAATGCAAAGTTTGTAATTCAGTGGTTGATGCAAACCCTCACATTGAAAGAAGCTCTAATGGAATTTGTAAGATGGAGAGGAAGTCCCAGACACTGACATGAAGCCAGTTCTTAACTCCCCTCCATACTGTCTGCCAGAACTGAGCCCTATGACTGAGAGTCCTGAGCAATCCCTGAAATCCATACCTCCCTTTTGGGAGGTTTGTGTACAGACCCTTACAGATTCCCTTTTCCGTGTCTCTATTATTGAAATAGAAGGTTGTGTTATCAGTGTTGAGGCTGTCCATTTGAAGATGCAGAATGTTCTTGGCTTTTCCCTGGTGACTGTCATTCAGGTATTCACAGTGTATAGGTAGGATATGGAATAACTATTACTCACTTCAGGCCCTTCATAGAATTGGCTGATGACATCCATGCCATCACTGCTGGGGATTGGTCCACAGATTGGACTGCGGAATCTCAGAGGTGCCCTATTCTGCCTCAAGTCTCCCAGAGCCTCTAGCCGCATTGAAGGCATGCAAACACAAAGACATCCGATCAGGAAACCAACATCCATGGTTTCACTCTTTTGTTCAACACATTTTTCTTTTCCTATTTAATATTGCAACAAGAGAATCTTAGGCCTTCAGAAATTCCACTGTGACTTATGTATAATCCTGCCTTTCCAGTGAATGGGGAGAACTGGACATCCTATGGGGTGTGTCCTCTCTCCTAGAGTTGAATACTTTTGCTAGTCTGGTTTTCATCAGCAGAATAACGTGTAGTGGTTAAGTCACACAGAGACCAATAGAAACAGAGGACGCCATATGATCCCCCCCCAGAATATAGCCCCTATCTTCCATAATACACAAAAACCAAGATATACAAGCTAAAAACTCCAAAACAGGATGTTATGGTCACCTGTGATAAGCTATAGCAACTGAGGGGGAAACAGATGCGGTAAAAAAGAAGAAGGTCTATCCTGGAAGAGGGTCAGGAATTTCTCCTGGGCCCATATTTCCCTTGAGGGAGAAACGTGGATGTTTGTAAGGCCACATGTCAGACCTAGGTTCACAATGTTTCCCTTAGAATGCTGCAGTCAGAAGATCAGTTGATCACCTTTCGCTTTAGCAGAACTCCAGACAAACTTACAATCATCAACTATAATAACCCTGGAATCCCCCTGAGGGTGCTGACAAGGAAAGTGCAGGATTGTATTCCCCTTGTCAGACCAATGCCAAGAGAGAAAGGAAAACAACAGCACATCACTAGAGGCCTGAAGTCTTTAGCCAGAACAAAGAGAACGTCCAACAATGATAGCCCTGAATTGCACCTCTAATACCATTCCCTCCTCTGATCTTGTTTTTACAGTTTGAAATCATATGATCATACTCTGAAACACATGACTTTAGGATAGCAATCACCTGTGCCACCCACACTGGAGATTTTCTTCTTTAAGTTCAACAATTTGGTTCCTTTGAGAACACCATTTCAGGAGACTATGAAATTGAAGTAACCCTGGGACACTGCTGAATGTCAGAAACTATTTGCCATTTCCTAATTCCTGCTATCTGACAAGTGCCCAAGTTTGAGTGGAGCTTCCACTGCAGGTGTTTTTTTGTTTTGTTTTTGTTTCATTGTTTTGTGTTTGTGCGTGTGTGTTTGTGTAATTTCACTCATGTCTATGTCATAATGTGCTTTGTGGTCTCTCTAGTACTTTTAGGCATGTATATCTTTCTATGGTGTGCATGTATTGATGTTTCTATATTTTGAATAAGTGATTGTCAGGAAACCTCACAAAGTGATGGAAGAATATACTGTGAACTTTGCAGCCAACAATGTTGGCACTTAATAGTTACCTTTTCCCAGTCTCCTATCTCCACTGAGTCTGATTGGAAAGTATTTATCGGAGCGTCATGAGAACTCTGATGCAAGGACCCCTAACAGAGTCATTTCCTGTCCTTAAGGGGCAGACTGTTTGTTGCTGTAAGACAGATTATATTCTCCCGTTACAATATACTTTTTGAATTCACAGATACCGGAAGTAGTCACAGAATTAATATTTTTAAATTAGAGAGGGATTCCCTAGGGAAACCGAGATTTAGCAGAATCCGCAGATCCCCACAAGAAAACAGCCTTGAAGCTCCAGCTGCACCTGCTCCTGTGTCTGAGTCCTGTGCTCTGTGAGTTCTGAGCGCCCCCTGGAGACCACTGTCCTTCCTGCAGGGGAGATTTGTGTCTGGGCTCTCACTGATTTCCCCCCATTGGGTGTCTCTTGCACAATAATACATGGCCCTGTCCTCAGCTTTCAGGTTGTTCATTTGAAGATAGAGTGTGTTCTTGGAGTTGTCTCTGGAGATGGTGAATCGACCCTTCACGCAGTCAATGTAGTGTGTACCACCACCAGTCTTAATGCTTGAGACCCACTGAAGGCCCTTTCCTTGAGTCTGGAGGACCCAATTCATGCCATTGTTATTGATGCTGAATCCAGAATTTACACAGGATATTTTCAGAGATCCTTCTGGCTTTCGCATATCAACCCTAAAGTCCACCAGCTGCACCTCACACTGACCACCTGCAAGCAGGAGACACTGTGCTCAGATGACCTAAATAAACTAAATCACTCACCATCTCTCTCTCTCTCTCTCTCTCTCTCTCTCTCTCTCTCTCTCTCTCTCTCTCTCTCTCTCTCTCTCTCTCTCTCAAACACACACACACACAGCAGGGTACAGCACAATTACCATGTGAAATAGCCAAAATGAAAGCCAGCGTTGCTGCAAAATTAATGATGTGTCCTCTGGACTAGCTCCTGGGCATGAAATGGTAACAGCAGAGACCCGAAGGCTGGACTGTCCTCTGAGATCTCCCAAATCAGGGGCTGTGGCTGGTTTATCGGCAGGCAGAGAGCTACATTTGCATCTTCTCTGATATTTAGAAGCGGATGAGTAGAGATTATGGGCACCTGTTCTCCCTCAGACTCAGAGAAACACAAACACTCTCATAGGAAAACAGAGCCCTTACACAGGTTCTGTACCAAGTATTGCTTTGATTGTTACACATTATTAATTTTTAATAAAGTAACTTTCAAGTTATAAGCTGTATATGGCAGACACAACAGCCTTTGCCATCTGAGAGCTCACAGTGCATCCCCTCTCGTTCCCCTCAACCGATGGATACGCATGATGATAGTGAGCAGCTCTATGATCCGTTTCTTATGTGGGGACATTATTAGATTCTTTTTAGCCTTTCAAGGAATTTCCCCTATTCAGTGACTTTTTTAAACTGTGTGTATGAAGCTGTTCATAAAACATGTCCATAAAACCTGTGGAATGGTGTCTCTTCTCTGGTTTCTGATCTGAGAGATTCCAGTCCTCTTTCTTTTTGTCATGAGCAGGGAATCTGGGTTTTTATCACTTTAATTTGTCTTCTCTTTTTTTCATTTAATTCGTTTATTTTCTGTGCGCCTTCTGTTTCATTTATGTGAGTTTTTATATGTATTAGTTCCTACCCACCTTGCCTGCCCTGCTAAACTGTGATATGGCATGCTCATCTTTAGTAGCTCCATTAGATGGGCAATGAGGTACTTAATTTCAGAGCCATATTTCTATACTATACAGATGTCTGTGTCTATGAATTCACCATTAAGTTCTCTTCAGTTGAGTCCCACAGAGTGTTATGTTGTGCGATCATTGTTTTTTTCATTCCAATACAGCCATCCAGGGTATAAAAAACATTGAATATATGCCATAGCTCTCAATGAGACAAACAGCATTTGTGTATAAAACAGGTATGCACGCACACATACAATTTTGTGTGTGCATAAAATCTACAAATGGATGAAAATTATAATATCTCTGGGGTTTGGGAATACACATTTAAGAAGACGGCATTCTGGGAGGAAATATTTTGGAGGGAATGGAAACCCTAGATGCTAACAGGAAGCTGCTTGCTCCCAGGCCTCCCACATTGCCCAGGCCCCAGAAATATAGTCGCCCCTCTGCTTTCCACACCCCACGTTATCACCGTAGATCAATGCCATGATTGCAGTGATATTTGTGTCTGGGATGGCACTCAGTTCTCTCTCAGATTCTCTCCCACATGAGTGGACAGCTGTGCCCTCAGTGTGATTGAGCTCAGATGCAGGATAACTGATTTGTGGGTATTCTTCGGGAGCTTGAGTACCATCTCCATAGTGATGGGAAGCTGTTTTCTGCCACTAGAATATATTGCTCACAACTACTCCAACCACTTCTGCAGGTTTTGGCAGATCCAGCTCTGGAATTCAGCAGTCACCAGAGAAAGCAAAAACTAGGTTGAGAATCTGTGAGGGGTTCATCAATCCTGGGTTCAAATCTTTGACAACTAGGAAGAGGGAAAATAATCACTGATGACAAGCAATGGAAACCTTATTATGTCAAGCCATTTGGGGAATCTGGACACTACCAGAGAGAATTTACTGTGGGATTCGGTCTAAGAAGTTCTCCACTTACTTCCTTGGCTTTGGTTGAGACTGAGTAGGGAATTTTCCTTAATTACTCCGGGCTTTAAGGGATTGGAGTGGGGACTCTTTTCCCTTTCCCTATCTTCCCCTGAGTCAGTTTGGAAAATTTGGCCTTTCTGTGTACATCAGAGGACTACGTGTCCAGTTGACTGATCTCACAGTATCCTTGGAGGAACAGATAGCCTTGATTGTGTGTTCTCATCCTGTACTAGATATAAAAGTTTTTTGAGGAATATATTGTTTTAGTTATGAATAAGCTTTGTATAAACAGACTGGCAAACTGCCCGGAACAGATGATGAAGTCAAGGTTGTGGTTACTGTGTTTAGTATATAAGGAAGGCTTTTGCAAAAATAAAATTGCCAGCAGCTCCAGGGTTGTTGAGCTGTTCGGTCCTCCTGAACCCCTCTGTTCTGTCTTCTATTCCTTCTTTATTTAAAGTCCCTCTCCCTACCTTCAGACCCTGTTTCAGGTTATCTCTGACAGAGCTGGACACTGGCAATTTACCGCTTGGCAGAAGAATCTCCACAGGAAATTGATGACAATGGACAAGGTCTGTGGATCCTAGAGAACCCTGTCCATGATGTAATGTTTTTCAGTAGGTTTGATATTTTACCTGGAAATTGATAAAATATTCTGCATTTTGGAAGCCCCAGGAATGAAGTAGTGATGATGCCAGTCTGCTCAGAAACTGAAAAGAGGAAATCCGACCCCATTATCTTCTTTGTTTTTTTTCAATTTAAAAATTTTGTTTTACTCTGAGAATTAACTTTATTATTTCATTATTATTTATTTTCAAAATCATTTTATTAGGGGTTCATATCATACAACTCTTATCACAATCCATGCATACATCAATTGTGTAAAGCACAACTGTACATTCATTGTCCTCATCATTCTCAATTAATATTTTGTCATATCTTGCCCTGTCTGACGTCTCCCTTCACCCACTTTTCTGTTGCCTGTCCCCAAGGGAGGAGGTCACATGTAGATCCTTGTATTATAATCAGTTCCCTCTTTCCAACCCACTCTCCCTCTACCCTCCCAGTATCGCCACTCACACCGCTGGTCCTGAAGGTATCATCTGCCCTGGATTCCCTGTGTTTCCAGCTCCTATCTGTACCAGTGTATATCCTTTGGTCTAGCCAGACTTGCAAGGTAGAATTCGAATCATGATCGTGTGGGGGAGCGGGGGGAGGAAGCATTTAGGAACTAGAAGAAAGTTGTATTTTTCATCAGTGCTGCATCCTACCTTGACTGGCTCATTCCTCCCCTAAACCCCTCTTCAAGGGTAACTCCAGTGGCTGATAAATGGGTTTTGGGTCTTAACTCTGCACTCCTCCCCTCATTCACTATGGTAAGATTGTTTTCTATTCTGATGCCTTATCCATTCGACACCTCATGATGGCACTGGCTGGTGTGCTGCTTCCATGTAGACACTATACCTTTTGATAGCTGGGCACCATCAGCTTTCTTCCCCACATTTGCTTATGCACCCATTTGTCTTCAGCGATCGTATCATGGAGGTGTGCATCCAATGATATGATTTTTTGTTCTTTGATGTCTGATAATTGATCCCTTCAGCACCTTGGGATCACACAGGCTTGTGTGTTCTTCCATGTGGGCTATGTTGTTCTGAGCTAGATGGCCCCTTGTTTACCCTCAAGCTTTTGAGACCCCAGATGCTGTATCTTTTGATACTTGGGCACCATCAGCTTTCTTCACCACATTTGCTTATTCACCCTCTTTGTCTTCAGCGGTTGTGTAGGGAAGGTGAGCATCATTGAATGCCACTTTAATAGAGAAAAGTATTCTTGTATTGAGGGAGTACTTGAATGGAAGCCCAATGTTCTTCTGCTAACTTAATACTAAACCTATAATTATCTGCACATAGATCTATTTCCCCATTCTCATATATAAATATATTTGCATATGTACATGTCTTTATCTAGACCTCTATAACAGCCCTTTGCTTCCCACCTCTTTATTTCCCTTGACCTTCCTCCTGTCCCTATCACATCTTCTTTATGATAACACCAATCCCAAACCCACTGCCATTAAAGTGATTCCGTATCATAGCGACTCTATAAGGGAAAAGCAAACTCATCTAAACGAAATGTATAACATTTAAGTAGCACCACTCTTGCTGAGAAAAAAAGACAGGAGATGTATGAAAGTGAAAGGGCCTTGCTTTACTTGGATCAAGTAAGGACTCAGCCAGAAGATTCCCCAAGGAAAGCTCCTGAAAATAAATGGTAGAAGTGGTTTACAGATTTAGCCAAGTAAACCAACAAGTAAATGTAAAGGATTATGGATGTGAAACAGATTTCACAGGGACCGGGGATTGTCATGAATATGCATTATGGTGGGGTTATGATTCTTTTAAAAAATATTTTATTAGGGGCTCATACAACCCTTATCACAATCCATTCATATACATACATCAATTGCATAAAGCACATCTGTACATTCTTTGCTCTAATCATTTTCTTTTATTTTTTTACATTTTATTAGGGGCTCATACAACTCTTATCACAATCCACACATATACATACATCAATTGTATAAAGCACATCCGTACATTCTTTGCCCTAATCACTCTCAAAGCATTTGCTCTCCACTTAAGCCCTTTGCATCAGGTCCTCTGTATTTTTCCCCCTCCCTTCCCACTCCCCCCTCCTTCAGGAGCCCTTGATAATCCACAAATATTTATTTTGTCATATCTTGCCCTATCCGGAGTCTCCCTTCCCTCCCTTCTCTGCCGTCCATCTCCCAAGGAGGAAGTCACATGTGGATCCTTATAATCAGTTCCCCCTTTCCAACCCACTCACCCTCCACTCTCCCAGCATCGCCCCTCACACCCCTGGTCCTGAAGGTATCGTCCACCCTGGATTCCCTGTGCCTCCAGCATCCATATGCACCAGTGTACAACCTCTGCCTTATCCAGTCCTGCAAGGTAGAATTCAGATCATGGTAGTTGGAGGGAGGAAGCATCCAGGATCGAGGGGAAAGCTGTGTTCTTCATCGGTACTATATCGCACCCTGACTGACCCATTTCCTCTCCTAAACCCCTCTATGAGGGGATCTCCAGTGGCTGAAACTTGGGCCCTGGGTCTCCACTCTGCACTTCCCCATTCATTCTCAATGGTATACACACACACACACACACACACACACACACACACACACACACATATATATATATATTCTTTTTTTTTTTTTTTTGCATGATGCCTTATACCTGGTCCCTTTGGCACCTCGTGGTCGCACTGGCTGGTGTGCTTCTTCCATGTGGGCTTTATTGCTTCTGAGCTAGATGGCCACTTGTTCACCTTCAAGCCTTTAAGACCCCAGACACTATCTCTTTCGATAGCCGGGCACCATAAGCTTTCTTCACCACATTTACTTGTTCACCCACTTTGGCTTCAGCAGTTGTGTCGGGAGAGTGAGCATCATAGAGTGCAAATTTAATAAAAGAAAGTATTCATGCATTGAGGAAGTGTTTGAGTAGAGGCCCAAGCTCCTTCCACCACCTTAATACTGAACCTATAAATATACACACACAGATCTATTTCCCCATCCTCCTATATATATTAGCATGTACATGTCTTTGTCTAGACCTCCATAAATTCCCCTTGACTCCCAGCTCCTTCCTCCATCTCTCTTGACTTTCCTCATGCCCCACTACCATGCCCTGTCCCCACCTGGGGTATAGCTATACCTCTTCTCTATGCAACCTTACCCTTGATCATTCCCCACCTGGCCTGCCACTCCCCCCTCACTACCATTTTGGGTCCCATGTTGTTCCCTTGTCCCTGTGTTTGTTAACACCACTTCCTTACCCCCTACCGCTCCCCCACCCTAAGTTCCCCTGGAACTGTCGGTCTTGTTGTTTTTCCTCCAGAGAGTTCATCCAGCCTGTCCTATTCATACAGACCTGTGGAGACACTAACATGCACGAAAACAAGACAGAGGAAAACAAAGCAACAGTATACAACCAGACAACAAAACAACAAAAACAAACCACTGACAAAGAACAAAACAAAACACTTCACAAGAGAAAAGCTTGTAGTTAGTTCAGGGATCATTTGCTGGCCCTTAGGAGCGTTTTCCAGTCCAGTCTGTTGGGGCACCAAGCCCTGGCCCCAAAGTCCACTTTCAGCATTCCCTGGGGACCTTGCCACTCCATACCCTTGCTGTTCCGCTTCACTCCCTCAGTGCTTTGGCTCGATGTGGTGGGATCAGGTCAGGTGCAATTCCCACACTGTGTCTCCGGTGCTGTCCCCTGTATCGCCCTTAGTCACTGGGTGGCATCATTTCTCATAGTGGGGCCAGCCATGTTGTTCTCTCTGTGGACTGGCTACTATACTCAGGAATATCATCCTCACGGCCTGGTGGGCCAGGCTGTGTTCCACTCTCTCCTCCTGCCCCTTCATCTGCTCCCGTGGGCTCTGATCAGATATGTCCATCTCCGGAGCTGCAGAGTCAATGACGCCCTTTGGAACAAATTCTTTTCGGGGGAGGGGCAGGAATCCACTTAATTTATGGTGCTGGGGCCAGCCTCCCAGACCTCTCCACTGGTTCCCTACTCCACCCCGGGATATTGCATTCACACCTTGCAGCACTGGGTTGAAGTCTGGTCCCACTTTCCCTGTGGAGATATAAACAATACCCTCCCCTTGGGTGGATTAGTGCCCCATGCCCCCACTCCCCTTTTGTTCCTTATATTCATTCTTTTATTTTGCTTTCCCCACCTCCTTAACCATTGTCTACCATGTGCATCCCTGGTTTTGGTCTGGTCTCTTCCATACTACACAGTCTTCACCCCCAAAATGTTTGTGTACAGTAGCTTTTTCCCCTATGCCACTTTTGCATTAAAAATTTTTTTTAATACTTACCTCAGCGGGCTCATGTTGTACTTGTCCCATTGTGCCTGACTTACTTCACTTAGCATGATTTCCTCCAGTTCTTCCCATGCCGCTATGTGCCTCATACGTTCATCACTGCTTTTTAGTGATGCGGAGTACTCCATTGTATGTATATACCACAGTCTTTTAATCCAATCATCAGTTGATGGAATTTTGGATTGCTTCCAGCTCCTTGCAATTGTGAACTGTCCCGCAATGAACATTGGAGCACAGATGTCTGGCCTTGGTTTGTTTCTTGCTTCTTCTGGGTATATGCCCAGTAGGGGGATTGCTGGGTCATAGGGTAACTCTATTTCCATCTGTTTTAGCTATCGTCAGATTGATTTCCATAGTGGCAGTACGTACTTACAGGCCCACCAGCAGTGGATGAGAGTTCCTGTCTCCCCACAACCCCTCCAACACTTGTTGCTTTCTGATTTTTTGAATTGGGCTACCTTTGAGGGTGCCAGGTGGTACCTCATTGTTGTTTTAATTTGCATTTCTCTTATGGCTAAAGATAGGGAACATTTTCTCATATGTTTGTGGGCCATTCGGATTTCTGTCCCTGTGAAATTTCTGTTCAAGTCCTTTGCCCACCTTGCAAGTGGGCTATTGGTTTTTTCTTTTTGGAAGCTAGCAGAGTATTGTAGACTTTAGTAATAAGGCCTTTGTCTGATGTGTGATTGCTAAAGATGTTTTCCCAGTCTGTGGACCCTCTTATTACTCTCTTGGTGAATTCTTTAGATGTACACAAGTGTTTTATCTTCAGTATATCCCATTTGTCAATTTGTGCCACCTCTGTGTTTGTGTCCTTCCCTATTTCTGATAGCCTGTGTATTCCCTGCACCAAAGTTCTCAAGTTGGTCCCAATTCCCTCATTGATGGCCCTAATAGTTTGGAGTTTAACTTCATGGTCTGTGATCCACCTTGAGTTTATTCTTGTGCATGGAGTGAGATGAGGGTCTTGCTTCATTTTTCTGCAGGTTGATATCCATTTTTTTCCCAGCACCACTTGTTAAAGAGGGCATCGGCTTCCCATTTGATATTTTTGGGGCCCTTATCAAAGATCAGCTGTGTGTATGCTGATGCTTTTATTCCTGGGTTTTCAGTTTCTTTTCCTTTGGTCTGAGTATCTGTCATTGTACCAATACCATGCAGTTTTGAGAACTGTTGTGCATAGTATGTGCCAAAGTCAGGTAAAGCAAGCCCTCCCACTGTGTCCTTCTTCTTGAGGATTTCTCTGCTAATTCTGGGCTTCTTCCCTCTCCATATGAAGTTGGTAATCAGTTTTTCCATTTCTTTGAAGAAAGATGATGGTAATTGTATTGGGATGGCATTAAACTTATATAGTGCTTTTGGCAGAACTGACATCTTAACTATATTAAGTCTCCCAATCCAAAGCATGGGATATTCTTCCATTTGTTGAAGTAGCTCTTGGTTTCTTGTAATAGTGTTCTATAGTTTTCCCTATATAGATCTTTTGTTTTTTCAGTCAGGTGTATCCCTAGATATTTCAATTTGTGTTTGGCTATTGTGAAGGGTACCACCTTTTTGATCTCTTCTTCTGTGGTCTTATCTGATGTGTATAACTGTCCGATGGACTTCTGTTTGTTGATCTTGTATCCTGCCACTCTGCCAAACTCCTCTATTGCTTCCAGTACTCCCCTTGTGGAACTTGTGGGATTTTCCATATATAAAATCATATCATCTGCAAATAACGATTGTTTCGCCTCTTCCTTCCCCAGATGAATACCTTTGATGTCACATCTTTGCCTTATGCTGTTAGCTAAAACCTCCAGCATGATATTAAATAGGAATGGGGACAAGGGGCATCCTTGTCTTCCCCTTTTTCAGTGGGATTGTTTTAGTCTTTTCTCCATTGACTACCACTTTGGTTGTTGGTTTTTCATATGTAGCTTGTATTGTCTTGAGGAACTTTCCTTCCATTCCTATCTTCGCTAGTGTCTTAAACAGGAATTGGTGTTGGATGTTGTCGAATGCTTTTTCTGCGTCTATTGATATTATCATGTGGTTCTTATACTTTTTCATGTCAATATGATGAATAATACTAATGGTCTTTCGTATGTTGAACCATCCCTGCATCTCTGGTATGAATCCCACTTGGTCATGGTGAATTATTTGTTTTATGTACTTTTGTATTCTGTTGGCTAGTATTTTGTTAAGGATTTTTGCATCAATGTTCATTAGGGATATTGGTCTGTAGTTCTCGATTCTTGTGGGATCCTTGCCCGGTTTGGGTATCAGAGTTATACTAGCTTCATAGATGGAGTCCAGGAGTTTGCCATATTTTTCTATGTTCTGGAAAAGTTTCTGTAGGATTGGTATTAGTTCTTCCCTGAATGCTTGGTAGAATTCTCCAGTGTAGCCATCTGGTCCAGGGGATTTTTTGGTGGTAATCCCTTGATACCCTTTTCTATTTCTTCTATTACTATGGCTCTGTTGAGATTCTTGATGTCCACGGTTATGATTCTTTACAAAAAATAATTTTATTGGGGGCTTGTACAACTCTTAGCACAGTCCATTCATCCAGCCATTGTCTCAAGCACATTTGCACATTTGTTGCCATCATCGTTCTCAAAAAATATTCTTTCTACTTGATGCCTAGTATCGGCTTCTCATTTTGCCCCTCTGTCCCTACCTGGGGTTATGATTCTTAACAAGATAGGACTCTTTCTACTTCTTGGTTCCAAATGTCTTTTTATTTGGTGTGATGATGTCTTTTTGGTGACTTGCTTCCTTGAACAAAGTCCTTCCGTTCCAAGTTATCTGTGACCTGAAGGTTGGGAATATCTATACTGGACATGTTTGCCTGGCCACTTTTGGTCAAAATGGATAGTCATTTGGTATAATGTGATATTTTCCTGTGAGGAAAGGCTCAAGAGAGACAGGGGATTGGGAAAGAAAATTCAGAATAATTATAGGCAATAAATGGGGTATTCTAACATCCTGTGGCCTCATCTCGTGTCCTAAGGGGAGGTTCTTTGTACAAGCTGTGGAATTTACATTGTTACATAAAGTTAAGCAGGTTAGGGCATGGCCTCAAACAGAATGCTCAATGTTCATAATTGTTCTTACACTGTAGTCAGATTCTCCTTCGCTATTATATTCAAACAAATATAATCTTGCCACAAAAATTAGTTATTGAAGATAACTTTTTGAATCCCTTGATGTTTACTACATTTTGCTAAAAAATGGTCAGTTTATTGTTATTTATTGTTTGTTTTCTTCCTTTTTAGGAACTTGATAGTGATTGGTAGACATCTATTGTCAAGAAATGAACATATTATTTACTTTTCTCTTCTTCATTCCAAAGCCAAACAGGAGCTTCAGTTAAAAATTAAAGGGTTTATTGAAGGAATGAAACAATCTAGGAATGCACAATAATAATTGTAAGTATTCACAAAGTTCCACAAAGTAAGACAATTTTCAGAGTTTAAATGCAGTAGGATCCTGGAACTTAAAAGAAAATTCCAATACTTTGAACTTTACTACAGTTGGCTCAAGCAGACAAGGCAGAATCAAGGCCACTTATAAAGACTGAGTCGTGTAACACTTTTTTTTGTTTTGCTTTGACTTGAGCTATTAGGAGAGAGAGAGTGAATGCTCTTCTTGGCTGCTTGTTGTGAGAGCACCTGGGAGGAAGATGGGTGTCTGTAGTCTTCATGAAGTATGCTGACTTTCCAAAGTCAGTTCAAAATAAACAGTTATCAGAAACAACAGCAGAATTGGAATAATTGGAATATGGCCCTCATCATTTGGTCTTCTTTACATTGAATCCTAATACATAATAATCTCTGCAATCCTTGATCATCATCAGCAAGTGTTTCAAGTCCTCACTTTGAGCAAGCAAGAATGTATTATCTTCATATCACATGTTATTAATAAGCCTTTCTTCAGTCCTGATGCCATATTCTTCTTCATATATGCCAGCTCTTCTGATTATTTGTTCATCATACAGCTTGGACAAGTATGAAAAGAGGTTACAACACTGACACACACCTTTCCTGATTTTAAACCCTTGTTCTGTTCACACACCTACTTCTTGATCCATGTACAAGTTCCTCATGAGCACAATGAAATGTTCTGGAATTCCCAGTCTTTTCAAGGTTACACATAGTTTATTAAAATATCTAGCTTTTCATAACATTTATAATTGCAAAAAGTCCAAATGCTATTGAACTTATTTTTTTCATTAATGCATCATGATTTTATGGTTTTATCTGAAATCTCATAGTCATAAAGACATACAAACAAACACAAATATAAAGTCCATTATTTTATTCTAGACTATTTTGCCTTTGTATTTTGTTTTAACATCTAAGCACTTTACTGTATGTTTTTTTCTTAATAGGATTAAGGTCTAACTTTCCTAGTTTTATACTTTTAAACTATTAATTGAAAAGATTATCATTAATCAAATGAATTTTTTTAACAGTCATAAAGCCTTCCCTTAGAGCTGGCCTTGAATTTTAACTTCTAGTTCCATATTCAACAAAACATATTTCTATTCTTAAAGACTTTGTAATTGTGATATCAAGTTGCAGTAGCTTTCAGAAACATAGCATTTATGCAAAAGTTCACTTAATGAAAAAGAGTCAGTTCTCTAAGTAAATGTCAACATAAAACCAAAATAACTTGTTTTTACCTTCCTCATAATACTAATGATTTAGAAAGTCATTCAATTTTTAGGCAGTGAAGGATGAAATATTGTTAATAGACACCACCCTGTGCAGTGAATAAACATACAATGATTCTGATGGCAGCAGGGACCTAGTGGGGCTGCCTGACCCCCTACACCCTCAGCCCACAAATTTTCCACCACTGACAGGGAATAAGTTTACCATTTTTCGATCACTTATTTTGTGGATAATGTTTGCATTTTACGTTTCTAGCAAGTTTTCACTTTCAAAGGGCACCAACTTGTAGTGCTTTTACTGTCTTCCTGCCCTTTGTTAAGGGACATTCTCTTTGTTGGAATTTAAGAGACGATAGTACAGTCCCTGAGGGGAGGATGTTGGATTTCAACCCAGTGACCTTGTGGTTAGAAGCCCAATACTTAGCTTTCTTTCTTTCTATTTAAAAAATTTTATTGGGGATACTTAGCTTTCAACATCACCACCCCTCTTTGTATCTCTGCCCCATGGGGCCTATTTCACTGGCTATCATGCTGGTACTTTCATGCGAACTCCAGGTTTGTTTATATAAATCACTCGTATTTTATATACTTTCAACTAACTAAGGTGAAACTAAAAAATAAAATTGCAGATCACATGAGAGAATTTTGCAAGACTAAACACTTATATGCAAATACCTTTTACAGGGGTAGTTTAAACCTGTCCCATCGGGTCACTTTGGATCGTAATCAACTACATGGCAGTGAGAGTTTCTTTGTTACCATTAAGGAGACACTAGTACACTCCCTACGATTGTAAACAGAGTTTCCACTGAACCTGTTTGAGAGCTGTGGGAACAAAACCAACTCAAGACACTGCAGAAAGCCCCACATTATTTCAGCTCTGTACCTGCTCCTGGATCCTGGGCTTGTTGTTTGTCCTGAGTGCCACCTGCTGCTCTGAACGGTCTGTGCAGTCCGGTATCAGAGCTGTCCTGCAGTATAGTTTATGTGAGGGCCACACTGACTGCCCTCTCTGTGTCCACGTGCACAGTAATAACAGATGTGTCCTCAATGCTCACAGAGGTCGGAGTTAGGGAGAACTGTTTCCTTGAAGGGTCAAAGTCACTAATACAGTGACTTATAGTCAGAGGTCTCTGTACACCATGGCCTCTCCCTGTGTGCTACCTGAATCTAATCAATCCAAAATACCCTTCCCTGACACTGACCTCAGGTAGGACCAGTATCTTCAGGAGAAAGAGGGAGAGGAAGGATGTAGACACTTCTGAACCAAGTCCATCCTGGCTCAGCAGGGTCTAATCTCCTCCTGGGGAGATCACTTTTAACCAGGAAACTATATGAAGTATTTCCCCATGAGTGTAACTGGCTGGTATAAGGTCTGGGATCCATTAGTAGTTTTCTAATTGCAAATGCCACCACTCCACCTTAAAGTTTCTACAAAGCTGTTTCTTGAATCAAGTTGAATGCAGGCAACTGAATTCAGTTAGAACGCAAAAATGACCATCGCTACTGTGTTAGTTTGGGCACTTTAGAGAAACAAATCTATAGAAACTAATGTATAAGAGAGTTTTATATAAAGGGTAAGTGTGCATCAAGAAAACATCCCAACCCAGTGCTTCTCAAGCCCACAAGACCAACATTAACTCATATGTCCAAAACCAATCCACAAAGTCCACCTCCATCTCACAAAACGGACACAATGATGCCAACTGTAGGAGAAAAGCTGAGTCAGTGAATGTGTAAGCAACTCAGCGCACACAGGGTTCTCCACACGGGTGCTCCAGCACCCAGGGCTGCATCGGGGTAGGTTCATGTGGCTTCTCCTTGGGGATGTCTTGCAGGAAGTCAGTCTTGCAAGCTGAAGCAGGGAACTGCTAAGGCATCTGCACGCTGGTTCGGTCATCACAGGCAAGAGACCTGAGAACTACAAAGGCGAGGCTCACTGAACCATTTATCCCTCCGCCCTTCAATTAACCCCACATGTGTTTATCAGCCATGTTGACAATAAGATACCTCAGTTACTTGTCAGGAAGAAGTTCTAGTAATAATTGGAATGGCCTTGGTGAGAAAAGAGGCCAGGAAATTTGAGGTTAGGAATTTCTTTCCTATTACAGCAATGCACCTGCTCATTCCTCAAGCAAGGGCTGAACTCTGAAAATATCGTGAAGAAACCTGACCTCATCTGCTCTATAGCCGTGTGGTTATTCAGAAGCCACAGAGTGAGCCACTCCAGAGAACCCCGATCCAGTAAGAGGCATCACTGCCCCCACATGGGGAGATATTTCCCTGTCGTGTCAGTGGCCTGTGTTCTTGTTCTCACTCTCTAGGACACAGCAGACATTGTGTCCTCTGGTGCTGGATTGACAGATGCCTCTGAGACTCCTGCTCTGCAGCTGCATCGGGCTGAGGGTTTCTGCCCCTTTCAGGAAGGAGTTTCTCTCACTGTGTTTCTTGCACAGCAATACATGGCCATGTCTGTGTCCTTAAGGCTGTTTCACTGCAGGGACATGGTGCTGATGGAGTTGTCTGTGGAGATGGTGACTTTTCTTTGGAAGGATGGGTTGGACCTGGTGTCAGCCTCACTAGGGTCAAGAATTCCTATCCATTCCAAGCCCTTTGCAGGTGTCTGCCTAATCCAGCCGATCCAGCTTCCAGTAAAGCTGCATCCAGATGTCTTACAGGAGATCCACAAAGACTCCCCAGGTCTCTTCACTTCAGACTGCACCAGCTGCACCTGAGCACACACACGTGTGGAGATAGGATTCAGAGATTTCCTCTTCACACACACACACACACACACACACACACACACACACACACACCTCTATTCATCTCGAACCCTGTGGCAATCCTGACCTGGGAAAAGAGCAATGAGGAGAGGTAGGGTGGCAGAACCCATCTTGCAAGGAGGATGGAAAGCAATCACACTAAGGTCACCAGCTGGGTGATGAGGGAGCTTCCCCTGTGGAGGTAGCCTGTGGGTCTAAAATGGATGTCTTCCACTTTGTATATTTCTGTCCTGCCCTCCATGTCAGACTCCTCCAGCCTCACAACCCTGGAAACCCAAGGCAGGGGGAGGTGCGGGTCTTGGGACCGCAGGGAGGGAAGAACTGGATCCTAATAACATCCCACAACACACACATGTATACAGAGAGAGACAGAGAGAGAGAGAACACTGGCACTAGCACCTCACGCATGGAGAGTTTTGAACGGTGGCTCTCCACTCAGTGCATCTCTCAATCTACACCGGGGAGGAGTGGTTTTAAACCCAGTGTGAATCTGCAGCCCAAGGAGCCTGGGGCCTCACAGATGGTCCCTCCTTACTGTCTGTGGGGAATGATGTCCAGCATAAAAAGTGACCCTGTATTCTTAGTGAAGACTTTGAAAAATCTGATAGCCTGAATGGCCCCTTCTGAATAGACCTCTCAGGTGTCTCCCAGTGCCCAGTCTCCCCTGTGCTTCCTGCTTCCTGAGGAGAGGAGACAAATTTCAGGGAATGTCAGCTTTACTCAGAGTGTCAGACAAATCTGTGCAGATTAAAGCCAAAGATGAGTGTGTCACTCTGAATACTCATGGTCAACCTGGCCCTTGTCACCATCTCTCTGACAGTGGAGCTAGTTCAGAAGAGAAGTTAAAAGTACAACATGGAGAATATTTCATCTTCATCAGTTTCATAATCTGTCCTAAATATTTCTCTGATCTGCTCTGATCTGAACGAAAGGAAACAATCAGTAGGTTAACTTTTCTCTCTCTAAGGAGGCCTTGGGGCTCAGGGAACACCAAGAACCGTTGACATAACAGCCCATAAAGACAATGTTCTACATCTGGGTTTTGAGGGTAGTGATTAGAGACTTTAAACCACATGAAGTGTAGCTAATTGTCTCTCCCTTTCCAGAGTGATGATCACTGAAGACACATGGAAACCATTATTAGTCCAATGCTGTAATGAATCATGGACATGAGTATCCTGAACTCTAAGACCAGAAGCAATAGATGGTGCCTTGCTATCAGTACCCACTTGTTTGGAAAAGATAGCATTAGAAGTTCTTGGGAGGAGTGGGATAATAAGTGAAACAACGCACACACACACAAAGAAAATAAAAATACAAAGACTAGGCTTCCTGGTTGGGTAGACTTGTGGAAGTCCTGAGACTATGGCTGTCAGCATCCCTTCAGGTTTGGGACCAAACTCACAGCCTCGGAAAAACTTCCAGTCAAATAATCGGCAAGCCTACAAGGGAGCAATAGTCCTGGGGAGCTACAATTACCTTAGAATAATCAAACTTCTGAGTTTAAAAGGGCATCACTTATCCAGGGAAAATTCAGAATGTTTGACAAGAAAAGGTAATTGTAACAGGAGTTTGTGTGTATTGTAGACAATGAAATGAAACAAAAGTGTATGAATTGTTGAATGAACACTAATCTCCTCAGTATACCTTCATGCAATTCACAAGGAAAAGTAAAGAGAAAATAACATTAGAACACTTTCCCTTCAGGTCTCCTCTGGTGGGCAGAGAGCACCTTGGATTGTGGTGTGTCCACTTGTGGTATCCCAAGACACAAGCCAGGACCCAGAGAAGATGTCCTACTTCCATGCTTCATTCTCCTCCCTCTGTTCTCTGGGGTTGACAGTTATGCTAAAAACATCTAAATCTTGGTTCTCAGAAGCAGGATGAGGACTAAAAACCATGACACAGGGGAAAATGGGGTAGGGAAGGCCCCCAAATTCGGCTAGAAAATCTGTATCTTCCTCCCCATGCACTGAGTCTTGAATGAGGGTCATGTCCCTATTTGGCCTGAGACCCTGTGCCATACATCCCAAGCTTCCCTTCGTGGTGCTTACAATCTGGTCTCACATAGCTTCCCTGACCTACTTGTATCGCCATCCATGCATGCATCAAATAAGTGGTATATTTCTTTTGTGAGGACCCAGTTACTTGAGATAATCTCGACGAGTGAGTCATTGTTTTATAGCATCCATGTACAACAGCTTACTCCTGATGGAACACCTCATGTTGTGGTTTGTGCAATTAGTCTCCAATTTATCTCAGGATAGACAAGAGTGTTGTCTGAACACCATCTGCATGGACTTAGCCCAAACCCTGAACCTGAATACACAATGACAATGGAGTCTGTTGAACAAGGTTCTCTTTCTCTCTCTCTCTCTCTCTCTCATCCATCTATATATTTTCCTATATCTGCTGAATATCTATTAATTGGTTTACAAATCTACTCAACTATCGATTTAGCTATCATCTACTTTCTGTCAATACTGTCGATATCTTGTATCTGTCATCTATATCTATCTATCTGTCTGTCTATTTATAGTTCTGTTTATATTTCCACCAATTTCATGCTTAACTTTATTTCTGAAATAAACCCCAGCTTAATGGGAGCAAATATGTTTGGTTCTTGGTGGAGTATGCTATATATTGGTTATTAATTTTAGTTTGCTAGACTTGTTTATTTGTTTACTTATTTGATTCTTGATGTCCTTATAGATTTCTATTTCAATGTTAAGTTCATAATAGAGAATGTTGAACTGAAATATTCCACTATTTGGTTGCACTTATGCTGTTATTTATTTATTGCATTTAAAATATTATCCAGAACTTGCTTGATATATAGTAAAGAAATGCTGTTATATTCTCACCATCTGTCTGTTAGTTCATGATACTGTCATGGCTCTTTTTGTTGAGGTGCTGGAAGATATATCAGTGTTATATCTAATGCCAGCAGGGTCACCCAAAGGGAGCAGATTTCAGCAAAGCTTCCAGACTAAGAACAGACAATGCAGAAGGACCCCTCTGCCCTCTTAAGAGGAAGATGCTGCTAAAACCTTATGCATAACTTTGAAGTATTGTCGAATATTAAAAGCTTAAGCCAAGGAAGTAGGAAATTGTTGAAGCTACTGCCAGAGGATGGGCCCCTCAGGTTCGAGGGCACTCAAAATGTGACTGAAGAGAGGCCGATTTCTTGGAGGGGAGTAGGCCATCATGACGTGATTTGGGAGTGGAGCCGTCAGGATCTTCCTTTGCTGATGGGGCATGACTTAAGTAAGGTAAAGCGAAACAGCTACAAAAGCCTTCTAATACCAGAACTTGTAAAGAGCATACTACGAATTCAGGGAAATTGGAAGTGGTCAAAAATTAAATGGGGTGCAAGAATATTGATTGGTAACCTAGGCATTAGTGAGCATAAATCGACTGACTGGTATTGACCAATTTGAACAGAAAAACATAGGATTTACTATGTTGGGAAAAGCACAGTCAAGAGAACGGCATGGCAGTCATTGTCAGAAAGGATCTTGCTAAACCCATCATGAAATACAATAATGTCTGTGATAGGATTATATGCCTTCAAGGAAATCCAATCAATACAACTATTATCAAGCTTTACTTGAAGAATGCAATTGCTGCCAAATTTAGCATACCAATAAGTAAAGTATAACCCTAATAAATAAAAATTGTCCTTTTTATTTGCTCCTTCCTCCCACTTTTTAAATTGATATTTCAATTCCATTGTTATACATCCTACATGCAATAGGTCTGATTTTACATATTTCTTGTACATTAACATTGCATTCCTGTGTCATAAAAATAGAGAAAACCCTTGGGGGAAACGTGAGATGGAGAAGCATCCCCAGACCACAACAGGAAACCAGCCCTGAAACTGTCCCTGTGCACCTGTCCCTGAGTGTGTCCTGTGATGTGTGGGTCCTGAGCGTCCCCTGCTGCCCAGCTCTCTCCGAGCAGGGAGTTGGTGTCTGGGATCACACTGACTTCCTCTCATGTTCTCACAGAGTAACAGAGGGTCTTGTCTTCCATTTTCTAACCTTCTATTTACAGATAAACTGTGTTCTTGTCATTGTCTCTGGAGATGTTGAATCAACCCTTCATAGAGTCTGCATTGTTCCTAGTGCTGCAATGGCAGTATTTACACAGAGAGCTGAACAAAGGCTGCATACCAAGGTATTGTTTATCCTCCTCCTCATTTCACAGGAAAGTTATGCTAATTTCAGGAAGTAATTTTCTTTGTATTTCATCTCGAAGGGCATACCTAGTAAATAAAGGATTCAGAGAAATATTCAGAGTCCCTGCCATAGTGAGCACAGCTGCCATTCCCCCAGGTTTCCTGCCGCTCTCGGGATGTGGGTTTCACAGCGTGTGTCTCAGACTTCTGGCTGACAATCTGTAGAGTCATTGTGCTGACTGAGGCATCCAAGGAGAAGGCATAGCCCTGTGTGAATCCCTGGACATAGGCTGATTTCCCAGCGTGGGTGTTGATCCAGCCCATCCACAGAAGCCCTTTCCTGGTGCTTGTCAAACGCTATTTATACTGTAGCTGGTGAAAGTGTTTCCAGAGGTCCTGCAGGACACCGTCACCAATCTCCAAGGTTTTTCACGTTGGTGACAGACTGCACTAACTGCATCTGGGCATGCACACCTGTGAGGACATAAATCAGAAGGTGAGGGCTCTGGAGCTGCCACAGTGTTCTCTCCATCCCATGTGCTGTCTTACCCAGGGATACTGTCAATGGGAAATGAAGCTCCACAGTCACCCCTTCATGAGTTCACTTTGCTGTCAGTGGTTTAGATGCAACCTATATGACAATATCCTTGCTTGATGCTGTGACAGCAGAGATGGATTCAACCTTCAACTCTATAGAACACTTGTATGTGTATATATTTCACATTCATGAATGTATTTCTGGTCTATATCATGTCTAAATAATCGGAAGCTTCAATAACTCGAGAGCAGTTCTTCGTGTTGTAGTGACCTCCAAAGTTATTTTTCATTGCTACTTCATAACTGTAATTTTGCTACTTTTATGAATCGGGTGACCCCTGTGAAAGGGTTTTTCGATCCCCAAAGCGGTCGTGGCCCACAGGTTGAGAACCGCTGTTCTAGAGCATCACAGGTAGTGATAGCTGAGCTGTGCATCTCAAGTGCATTCTGGAATCCTGATGGCTAATTGTGGGAGTATCTCACCAAGTGAGCTCACAGCTGGTCATACTGGTACAGACGTATCCACTTACACACATCTCCTATAATTTCACTCATCTCGTAGGGGAGATGTGACAAAATCAACTACTCAAACACTAACGTTGAACATTCAAGGGGCTTGTGTTATGTGAAGTTGATTAGAAAAACAAATCTAAGGAATATTATCTATATTGTCATAAGTCTGATATTATTCTATAAATAAATTCAATTAGTTTGCAACATATATATTTAAGATACTTTAAAAGGACTAACCAAAGTTGAAAATTTTAATTAAAACATAATATCTGCGGCCTCTACTCAAACACTCCCTCAATGCATGAATACTTTCTTTTATTAAATTGGAACTCTATGATGCTCACTCTCCCGACGCAACGGCTGAAGCCAAAGTGGGTGAACAAGTAAATGTGGTGAAGAAAGCTGATGGTGCCCGGCTATCGAAAGAGATAGTGACTGGGGTCTTAAAGGCTTGAAGATAAACAAGTGGCCATCTAGCTCAGAAGCAACAAAGTCCACATGGAAGAACACACCAGCCTGTGTGATCAAGTGGTCCCGAAGGGATCAGTTATCAGGCATCAAAGAACAAAAAAATCATACCATTGACTGCACACCTCCATGATAGGATCGCTGAAGACAAATGGGTGCATAAGCAAATGTGGTGAAGAAAGCTTATGGTGCCCGGCTATCAAAAGAGATCATGTCTGGGGTCTTAAATGCTTGAAGGTGAACAAGTGGCCATCTAGCTCAGAAACAAAAAAGCCCACATGGAAGAAGCACACCGGCCAGTACGATCACGAGGTGCCAAAGGGACCAGGTATAAGGCATCATGCAAAAAAAAAAAGATGTATGTGTATAGGTGTATATATGTGTGTGTGAGGTGTATATATGTGTGTGTGTGTACAATATGTATGTGTGTGTGAGTGTGTGTATATATATATACCATATCGAATGAAGTGGGAAGTGCAGAGTGGAGACCCAAGGCCCAAGTGTCGGCCAATGGAGATCCCCTCATAGAGGGGTTCAGGAGAGGAGTTGGGTCAATTAGGGTGCGAGGTAGTACCGATTGAGAACACAGCTTTTCCCCAGATCCTGGATGCTTCCTCCCCCCAACTACCATCATCCGAATTCTAACTCACAGGGCTGGATAGGGCAGAGGTTGTACACGGGTACCTATGAGGGCCGGAGCACAGGGAATCCAGGGTGGATGATACCTTCAGTACGAAGGTTTGAGGGGCGATGCTGGGAGAGTGGAGGGCGAGTGGGTTGGAAAGTGGGAACTGATTACAAGGATCCACATGTGACCTCTTCCCTGGGAGAGGGACGGCAGGGAAGGGGGGGGAAGGGAGACTCCGGATAGGGCAAGATATGACAAAATAACGATGTATAAATTACCAAGGGCACATGAGGGAGGGGGGAGCGGGGAGAGAGGGAAATAAAAAGAGGACCTGATGCAACGGGCTCAAGTGGAGAGCAAATGCTTTGAGAATGATTGGGGCAGGGAATGTATGGATATGCTTTATATAATTGATGTATGTATATGTATGGATTATGATAAGAGTTGTATGAGTCCCCAGTAAAATGTAAAAAAAGAAAAGAGGATAAAAAAATAGAAAATGTTTAGGGCAAAGAATGTACAGATGTGCTTTATACAATTGATGTATGTATATGTATGGACTGTGATAAGAGTTGTATGACCCCCTAATAAATTGTTCAAAAAAACAACATAATATCCTCACTGTGAAAGAAAAATTAGAGCAAAATCCCATACTATCCGGTTATATCGCTACAAAATTGGCAAAATTTGAAGAGTATAGTACACATTTTTATAAAAATATTTCCTTGTCTGATGGTCCTAAAACAATTCAAGGGCTAAGAGCTCAAGAGACACCATTAACCTTTGGATGCTCTTTACTTAAAGTCCAGGGCACTGATTTCCAGGGTTCAGCTAGAAGAACCTGGGAACAAAGCAGAAGGGGTGATAAAATGTTCATCAGATTTTATTGACTTTGGGCCATGAGGCACCCATTGCACTAGTCCCCCTATAACATCTCTGCACATGGAGATTACCACAACTCTGCCTGTGTAATAGAGGGGTTTAGGAGAGGAGATGGGTTAATTAGGTAGTACCGATGAAGAACACAGCTTTCCCCCAGATCCTGGATGCTTCCTCCCCCCAACAACCATCATCCGAATTCTACCTTGCAGGGCTGGATAGGGCAGAGGTTGCACACTGGTACAAACGAGGGCTGGAGGCACAGGGAATCCAGGGTGTGAGGGGCGATGCTGGGAGAGTGGAGGGTGAGTGGGTTGGAAAGGGGGAACTGATTACAAGGATCCACATGTAACTTCCTCCCTGGGGGAGGGACAACAGAGAAGGGGGTGGAAGGGAGACTCCGGATAGGGCAAGATATGACAAAATAATGATGTATAAATTACCAAGGTCACATGAGGGAGGGGGGAGTGAGGAGGGAGGGAAAAAAAAGAGGACCTGATGCAAAGGGCTTAAGTGGAGAGCAAATGCTTTGAGAATGATTGGGGCAGGGAATGTATGGATGTGCTTTATACAATTGATGTGTGTATATGTATGGATTGTTATAAGAGTTGTATGAGTCCCTAATAAAATGTAAAAAAAAGAAGAAGAAATTGAAGACATCTGCCAACTTCTGCAAGAACTTGCAATCAAGTAGCATTGATAATTCCTGTCATTTTAAATGTGAACTTTGGAGACAAAATGCATATTATTGTTAGGTGCCATCAAGTCAGAAGCAGTTTCAACTCATATTTACCCTATGTACAACAGCATAAAACACTCTATTCTTATGCCATCTTCACAATAATATATATATATGAAAAATAAAAATATGTATGTACATTTAAATGTGATACATTTCTAGAGGTTGAGTACTGATTACTGAGACTGTGAGAAAACACTGGGGCTGGTTATTAGTGGGGCCCATGTTCTAACTGTAAAACCCGTCCAGGTTCTCCAGTGAACATTTAAAACAAGTCCTCATATTTCTGGCACTGGAGAGGAAGACCATTCTCAACTTGAAAGATTTCTCACCAGAGGAAGGTCATTTTTATTAATTTTGCAAAGCTGGGGGTGAAATATTCCCCCTATCAATCACACACCCACATCTTACCCATGACACCTAAGTAGGGGGAGAGGCATAGTCAACAGTGATAAAGAGTTAAAGGCAAAGAATATGGATACTGCCGTGAAGGAAAGGAACACCGACCAGGGAAGATATAAAGTATGGAAAAGGCATGAAGTTAAGGTCAGAGCCCCACTACGAAGGTCCTATAACAGAGCAAGGCCCAATCAGATGATCACACAGAACATTCCCATTCTCTCACTTCATCACCATCCAGATTCCCAGCATAACAATTGTGGATCACAATTTAGAAAGGGAATAATCTGCTCCTCTGAGGAGTAGAAAATAGATGTATAGTGAACATTAATATTTTCTAACTCTTGCCAGATTAGGATAAATCCTCATAAGACTCAGCTCTGAGAACAAGGGAAATACATGTTTCCACCGTGCAGAAATAGTAAATATTAAGATTAAATTCTCATTTATCTGAATACATCAATCTCATTTGATCATGACCTTTCCGTGCAGTTAGTTTTTAGTCTGTGCAGCACATTGTGACATCTCAAATTTAATTCGTTAGCATTTTTGAAAGTTTTCGTGATTCATTTTATATTGAAAAACTGAACAGAGTGATTTTTCAGTCACACAACCAATCAACATTCCTTAACAAATTGCTGTAGATTGTCCATCTGAAGTGAGCAGGACACATGGTTGTGGAAATGGAGTGCCGAATAAAACAGAGTCCTTTTTCATATGAGAGGAGACCATTGGATAAAATGCTCTGCAGAGCACATTGAAATCTGCAAAGAAAGAGTGAGAAGACTAAAGAGATGATCATATTCTAATAGAGTAAAGCAGGTGCAGCAGTGAGTAAAGCAAACATAAATAGAAATTAATTAATTTCAAAAACATAATGAAAGTAATGCCTGAAGCAAGATGCTTGAGTAAAATCTGTCAAGTTTTCAAAACAAAGTGAAAGTTATTTATGATACTTAAGTAGTATCATAAAGAGAAAATTTGTCCTTAATTTGTTGACTTAGTCAATAAACAGCTGACTAAGATTAGAATTCAGAATACTGAGTACCAGAAAAATGACATGAGGTTAATAATTATTTAGGAAGTATCCAGACTACATCATACTTGATAACGAGACGTTTCCTTGCTCCTGGACCCAATTCCTGCAGGCATATCTAAGTCAGTCTCTCTAGACCTAAGTTGTGAATTGCTTATGTTTGCTTCCTAGTCTATTCCACATAAAGTGTGAATTAAGTCACTGCTAACATTAATTCAGAATTCTCCTTATTAGTTAGCTGCCGATGGCATGGTTAACTGTACTTTCAAAATTGGAGGAGACATTAACTTTAATATATACCGTGACACGTTATTTTTGTGAATGTTTTGACCATTTTGTCTCCAGGTCATTCTTTACTACAGACTAGAACTGAACCCATATGGTTCCCTAGAATGTAATCTTTGTGGATGCAGCTTGTCAGTTTTCATGTGCACAGGGACCTGATGGTGGGTGTTAACGGCTCACCTCTCAAATAGCATCTGTCAAATTGAACATTGAGTCAAACGGAATGCTATGTCATAACCTAAAAATATAGGGAGAAACTCAACTTAAAAAATATTTAATGAACGTTTAAAATTTTTTGGATTGACTGTAAGTGAGTGTTTTCCCATCTCAATCCCATCACACTCCTAACCTGGGCTGAGAAGCTTTAACCTCATTTCTGAGCTGTAAGCAGGAATAAAGGAGCATGCTTTTGGTAACTTTCCTAAAAATGACTTCATTATTTTCATCGTTGTGCACTGATACACTTGTCTTACATTTATATTGATGCTAAAGCAAAATGAGCCATGTAATAGATTTCAACAGATAGAGTGGTGTGTCTATCACAGTGCTAATTATGAAACTGTTTGTAAAGAGAAATATGTTCACTTTCTGTAGAAAACACAGAATAGTCCATCTAGATTGAAGATTGTACAAAAATAAAATTACTTGTGGTATGTTCTTAGTAAAAACCCAACATTCATGATAAAATGTACAATAAATATAAGATGTTAAATGACACAGAGCTTTAATGTCTCCAGTGCAGGTAATAAAATTCCCAGGAGAAGAGGATAGAAGCATTGGTCTTAAAAAGGATTGGAAATTATCTCTGTAGGGTGAGAAATCTCTCTAGGGTGAGAAATACCCAAGTCAATATAACCAATAGAAGAAATATAATCCAACCATCTATGTGTATTCTAAGAGGAAAAAATAAGACCAGGTTATCTTCAAAAACATCGATCAAGAATCCGTCAGGCCTGATGATGCCTCCTTCATTTTGGAAAACTACAGTGGTCACAAAGGGTCATGAAATCCATTGCCAATATTATGCAGATGTTTCAAGCCCAGAGGGGAGCCCCCACAGAAAGTCCAGCAGCACAAGAGATTGTATATCATTTTCAAAGGTGGATTTTTCAATTAGAACATCCAATGGCCATACTGAACTTTCCTTGAACTGCACAATAGTTAATACAATTTCTGCCAAGCATACCCCCTCTCTCTTCTTCCCTCAAGACCACACAAGTAGTCTTCCAAAGTTACTGGAAACAATCCATTATTGTTTAATTCCATTTCTCTGTGAATATTTTGAAACCCATTTGTCCTCCTTTCATAGACTGAATTCCTTTTCTCTCTCCTGGCCTCTTCTTGATTTTTTCTCACACAGGTGTTTCCCAGGAAAATCAGCACAGATTTTTCCCTGATTGGTCCCTGCATCTTGCAGGATAATAACTAACACATGCTCTTTAACAGAGTGATTGATAATGTGGACATGCTCCATTGGAAATATAAATGATACAGCATGAATCAATAGTTGTCCGAGTTGAAAAAAAAAAGAAGGAAAAAAAGAAAATAGAAAAGGACAAATAAATCTTCAGATCATTGTTGGGTTTGACCCACTTCTGCATGAAGGAGCACAGCGGTTGTGAACCAAATTATACTTTCATATGTTACTGACCATACATACTGACCACTCACTAGTCTTTAACTCAAAACTCAGTGTTTCGGAATTAGAGGATTGCACTGCAGTCTTTGCCATGAGTCTGTTGTTTCAGAATCAAATCAAAGCACAGGTCTTTCCTGAAGGCATCTCTGTTGGTTTGACAAGTTGGTGTTCAAACACTTAAATTTATGGCCCCTTGCATGCTCTCTGACTCAAGTCTGAGAGAGAATTCTACAGAGTTTTCGCTGAAATTAATCAGAACTCTCACTCTGTAATGCCAGAAAAGCTGAGTTTTCATGCGGTTAATGGACTGGTTTTCCTGCGAGTGAGGCTATTTACTTGTTCAATACAACTTTTGAATTCATAGATAGCAGGGGTGGATGCAGAATAATTATAGAGAGAGATTCCCCTGGAAAAGTTAGAGATGGAAATGAATCTCAAAACCACAACAGGAAACTCACCCTGACAATCAACCTGCACTGACTTCAGATGCTGGTGCCTGTGCTCATTGGATCCTGAGTGTGCCTGGACTCACACTGACACCCCCTCACTTTCAGTTCATCCTGTTTCTAGAGATGGGCAATCAACTCTTCGTGGAACATAGTTCTCTCTGCCACCATCAGGTTAAATTGTGCAACCCACTGAAAGCCCTACCCTGGAAACTACATACATAGGACACACAGTTGTTACTGAAACTGAGTGCAGATCCTGAAGGGGAGATCACCAAGGCTTACTCAAGTTTCCCCTAGATTCCATCAGAGTTGTGTTGACATACAGGGGAAAAAAATAAAGAAAACAGCAAATAAAATAAGAATCAAATCAACAAACTCAATTGCCCACTCTTGTTATGTTAATTCTGGCTCATAGTGTCCCTGAAAGACAGAGTAGAAATCCTTATGGTCTCTAGATTATAAGTCTTTAAGCAAGTAATCAGCTTCAACTGCCTTCCTCATAGTAGCTGATAAGATTAAACTACTCCCTCTGCTATCAGTAGATGAGATGATAAGGGCATAGGAGTTCGATCAGTATGGGAGAGAAGAATGTATAGAGGAAGTCAATGTCTTTGACTTCTGTAGAGAGTAGCATGAAATAATAATAACAGGGTAGGAATATATACAATTAATGTCCCTGAAATATCTTTGAGGAAAACGTCAAATGGGAATCTAATGGGCTGAGATAACTAACTCCAAAAACGAACTGAATATTTATCTTTAAAAAGAACTAAAGAGAGAAGAGTGAGATGATTTTCAGGAAATGTAATGAAAGTCCTAAGCAAAGAAGAGCAGGATGCTATTTGGAAACAAAATTTGAAATTATTACCTATGAGAATGTCATTAAGAGGAAAGATTTCTTACAATCTCATCCTAAAGAAAGGACATCCTACATGTCAATGTATCTTATTAGAAAATACATACACGTTTTCATATATAAACATATAACAGCAGAATCAAATCTAAGAAGGTAATTCCTTTCCAACACAATGAGCATAAGGAGACAAGGCAGAAACATCGCTTCTGAATTCTACTGCCTGGTTTGTAGCCCTGACAGTTCTAAGGGTGAGCCCAAGTCAAGAAGAAGAATAGCAAAGCATAAACGTTTGTCTGTGATAAAGAAGGTGGTTCTCTAGAGTGATTTTGTATTGAGGTAAGCTGATCAAATTATTGGACATCTGCTGGGTTACACTGACATTTAAGGAAGTTTTTCTTACCTCATTTTTTGTTCCTTCTCTCAGGGTAAGATTTGCGTCTTAGCTGAGTGATCCTCCCGCCTCCATGATCTTCTCTGCACTTTTTCTCTTACCACATTTCCCCCAATGAAGTGGATGCACTTAATAAACCTTGGTCTTTGCATCATGGGGCTGAGGTGAGCATATATATATATTTTACAAATTTATTGAGCATATGAATATGCATTATCAATTATGTTATATAGTATTCTCTAGAGAAACAAAACCATAATGCTAATAACTATAGATTATTATAGTGTATATAATTATTAGCATTATCAATTATATATTATGTAATTAATATATAAATTATAGAATGCTAATTATATTATCATTGATTAATATAATGCTAGAGAGAGAAAGATAACATAAGAAATAAACAATCTATAAAGCAGCACAAATGGCTCAGTGCAGCTCACTCCCATGAGACAGTCTTTGAGACACTGGGGATCCTTCAAATCTTGAGGACCACCAGGTAGTCCTCTGTAGAGCAATTCAGGCTATCCAGTCACAGGAAGCAAACAGCAAGGCAGGTAGGTCACCAACAGTCAGTCAGATGACAGTGTCCGACAGTTCCCAGCTCAAGAAATGTATATTCTAATAGTGTGGCAAAGCAGGTCTTGAAGGAACCTCAAATTACAGCGACACAGTCCACGGCTTAGTTGTCCAACTGGTAGTGTAGCTTGCAAATTGATGCACAGATCAAGCAAGGCAGCCACACACTGATCTGATGATCAAAGAGCAAGAGACAAGAAAGGTGAGGCTCGCTGAGCCATTTATCTCTCTGCCCTTCAATTAATCTGACGTGTTTATTGGCCAAGTTGGCACAATAAACTAACAACATCAAGAGTGTAGACCAATGGAACTATGATTGTTTGCTACTATGTGAAGAGATCAGGTACAGTATCTAAAATTGAACATATGCAAATATGTTTTCATAAATGAGACATTCAATTTCATAAACTTGATAATGAATCATTGTAGAAAGTCATTGTGGTGGTTTAACCTGGTTAAACTTGTTGACAGGGATACTAGAAGGGCGTTCCTCAGTTGAACATTATTTTACTCATTGTAATATTTTATCCTTTGTACATGCAAAAATATACTCATATTTTATAGCCAACTAAAGTGAGGATGAAAAGTTACCCATAGATTTTCTTTTCCTTTTTAAAAAAATCATTTTAGGATGCTTCCTCCCCCCAACTACCATGATCCGAATTCTACCTTGCAGGGCTGGATAGGACAGAGGCTGTACACTGGTACATATGAGGGTTGGAGGTACAGGGAATCCAGGGTGGATGATACCTTCAGGACCAAGGGTGTGAGGGACGATGCTGGGAGAGTGGAGGGTGAGTGGGTTGGAAAGGGGGAACTGATTACAAGGATCCACATGTGACCTCTTCCCTGGGAGAGGGACAGCAGAGAAGGGGGGAAGGGAGACCCCGAATAGGGCAATATATGACAAAATAACGAGGTATGAATTACCAAGGGCATATGAGGGAGGGGGGAAAGGGGAGGGAGGGGCGGGGGGGAAAAGAGGACCTGATGCAATGGGCTTAAGTGGAGAGCAAATGCCTTGAGAATGATTGGGGCAGGGAATGTATGGATGTGCTTTATACAATTGATGTACGTATATGTATGGATTGTGGTAAGAGTTGTTGGAGTCCCTAATAAAATGTAAAAGAAGAAAAGAGAAAAAAATGATTAGGGCAAAGACTGTATAGATGTGCTTTATACAATTGATGTATGTATATGTATGAACTGTGTAAAGAATTGTATCAGCCCCAATAAATTGTTAAAAAAAAATCATTTTATTGGGAGCTCATAGAATCCTTATGACAATCCATACATACATCCATTATGCCAAGCATATATGTACATTTGTTGCCATCATTCTCAAAACATTTGCCTTATACTTGAACCCTTAATATCAGCTGCTCATTTTCCCCCTCCTTCCCTACTCCCCCCTCCCTCATAAAACCTTCATAATTCATAAATTATTATTATGTCACATGTTACACTGTCTGACGTCTCCACCTACCCTCTTTTCTGCTGTCAATCCCCCAATGAGGAGGCTTTATGTAGATTCTTGTAATCTGTTCCCCTTTCTACCCCACATTTCCTCCGCACTCCAGGCATCGCCATTCTCACCACTGGTCCTGAAGGAGTCATCTGTCCTGGATTACCTGTGTTTCCAGTTGCTATCTGTACCAATGCATATCCTCTGGTCTAGCCAGAATTTTAAGGTAGAATTGGAATCATGATAGTGGGGGGAGGAAGCATTTAAGAACTAGAGGAAAGTTATATGTTTCATCATTGCTACCCTGCACCCTGACTGGCACATCTCGTCCCCAAAATCCATCATCAAGGGAGTTCCCAGTTGCCTACCGATGGGCTTTGAGTCTCCCACAGATTTTCTTAATTCCAGCAAATGTTAACTTGAGAAAATATTATCCACGAATCAATCTTAAAAATTTTTAAACTGAGCATTGGTATGCATCGACCCAAAACTTTCTTTGAACATGTCAATACTATTGATACAACTAAAATATTTTATCTCTAATTTGGAAAATCTTGTTTTACTGTGGAAACTGTACAGATGAAAATGTGTGTTTTATTGAAAAAGTGCAATTCGCTGGATTTTTAGGGGAAAACCCCACAATATTTACACATTACTTATTTATTTTATACGTTATAGTTAAATATACTCATTTTCCTAGCGAAATATATCAGATTGCCTCTAGACACTGTCAACCAGGTGTTTTTTTTGCCAATAACTGTGAATACAAGATAACTCACCATCCGTTGTGAATTCACTGCATTAAAATATCCTCAAATGAGAAACAGACTAAAAAGATATAATTAAGCCAATACAAATTTATAATTAGTCAATTGGTTTTCTTTTTATTTGTTAATCATTTTATTAGGGGCTAATACAACTCTTATCACAATCCATACATATATCCATTGTATAAAGCGCATTTTTACATTCCTTGCCCTCATCCTCAAAACATTTGCTCTCCACTTAAGCCCCTGGCATAAGCTCCTCATTTTTTCCCCTTCCCTACCCACTCTCCCTCTCAGTCAAGAACCCTTGATAATTTATAAATTTTTGTCATATCTTATACTGTTTGACATCTCCCTTCACCCACTTTTTTTTGTTGTCCATCCCCCAGGGAGGAAGTTATATGTAGATCCCTGTAATCTGTTCTCCCTTTCCACGCCACCTTCCCAGTATTGCCATGCTCACCACTGGTCCTGAGGGGATCATGCATCCTGGATTCCCTGTGTTTCTAGTTCCTATGTGTACCAAAGTACATCCTCTGGTCTAGCCAGATTTGTAAGGTAGACTTGGGATCATGAGAGTGGGGGAGTGGGGGAGGGGGGTGGGGGGAGAAGCATTTAGGAACTAGACAGGAAAGTTGTGTTTCATGGTTGCTACACTGCACCCTCATTGGCTCATCTCCTCCCTGAGACCCTTCCATAAGTGGATGCCAAGTTGCCTACATATGGGCTTAAGGTCCCCACTCCTCACCCCCCTCATTCACAATTACACAGTGTTTTGTTCTTTGATACCTAATATCTCATCCCTTTGACAACTCGTGATCACACAAGCTGGTGTGTTTCTTCCATGTGGGCTTTGTTGTTTCTGAAATAGGTGGCTGCTTGTTTACCTTCAAGCCTTTAAGACACCAGATGCTATATCTTTCGATCGCTGGGTATCATCAGCTTTCTTCACCACATTTGCTTATGCATCCAATTGTCTTAAGCGACTCTATCGGGGAGAGGAGAATGCAATGATATGAGTTTTTGTTCTCTGATGCCTGATAACTGATTCTTTTGGCACCTTGTGATCACAAAAGCTGGTGTGCTTCTTCCATTTAGGCTTTGTTGCTTCTGAGCTAGATGCCCACTTGCTTTCCTTCAAGTTCCTAAGACCCAAGACTGTCAATTAGTTTTCAATAGTTATTATGTTCTGCCACAATGGTATAATGCCCTCTGAGTACTCATAAATAAAAAATGTGAAGTTTTAAGCAGTTCAAATCTGAAGTGTGAGAAAACATATTTAAAACATAAAGGATAATCAAGGTTGATCACTGAAGAATGAAGTTTGCCAAAGAGGTAATTTACTAATGAACACACCTAATCTGATAATAGAGATTAACAGAAAAAGGGTCAGCAAATATTACATTTTCTAATGGAGCAAATATAGAGAACACAGTGGTAGGCTGTGGGATTTAGTTGTGCTCTGATTTGATGTTAAATATTATCCATTGTCTCTTATTTTCCTTTAGGCTCCCCATTCTCTTTAGGATGTTATTGCCTGCTACCATTTAAATGAATGCTTGCGCGTGGATGCGCGCGCGCGCGCGTGTGTGTGTGTGTGTGTGTGTGAGTGTGTGAACAAAGATGTTCTCGGGGCTCCCAAGCATTAGCCAAGAATGCCTCACTACAGCAATGTAAACCAATCTACCTAGGGTCTAATCTGCCTTCAGCTGTTGATTTACTAATCATGCTGAAGTAATTACAGGTGATTGTGATTTAACTTGTCTCTACCTTCCCGGCTTTATTCCCCAGGTCACTCGCAGGACCCAGGTGAGGCAGATAATTCAAGGTGCTGAGATTGGGGTGGATCTGGATCTCAGATCAGGGTATGCTGTGTGGAAAGACAGCGGATCATCCGTGCTTGGATGTTTTGTGTGTCCTAAAGGTAAGAGACCCTGGAACCTGGGGAGGGGGCCCTATCTTAAGACAGGTACTCTCAGCCGGTAGACATGTAAGACAGGCTCAGGAAGGAATATTCTGGTTTGCCTGTGGAAGTCCCTGGGGTTGAACTCAAAGGTATTAATTTCCAGGCCAGCATCAGAGAGAGCTTGGTCCGCTGTTGTTCTCCTGAGACCCCTTCGAGGACTTGTGTCTTCATGAGAGGAGATCCCCAGTGTGCTGTGAGTGACAGTTCCTGGTACTGGACACACAGGTGTCCCTGGAATTGACACCTTTCCCGCTTGGGGTGAAAATAGAGCTCCTGCTTGAAGTATGTCTTGTGAGCTTAAGACGTTAACTCACAGGAATCTCCAAGAGACATGGACCCAAATATTTTAGGGTTGCCAGGTCTCTCTATTTAAGGGGGTGTGCAAATTCTTCCTCTGAGTCTTTTTTCCTAGGTCTGAGAGAAAGGCCAAGATCAATTTTCAAAAGTGGAGTCACAGATTCCAAGGTAAGCACCTTTAATTTGCTACCTCCTCCATCTCTGGTGATGTGAGTGTCCCCTGGGAATGAGGAGAGCAAGGGGGTAAATGAAAGAATAACCAGTAAGTATTTTGTTTTATTTAACATGGGTTTTCACTCTATCCTCCAGGGATAAACCAGGATAAATAGTGATCTACAAATTCGTGCGTAAATACTATTCAACCCTCAGGCATCTGGCTTACTGGGTACCATCCCTGCATATGTCTAACAGCAGAAAAGACTCCTTGAGGCCAGCACACAGTAGATCAGAGATCAGCAAGGGACCTGTGATAGCCCTTGACCATGATGCTATTTGTCATATTTAAACTTTATATAACACTTCTTTGTTTTCCTAAGTTCCTTGAACCAGATGCAAATTACTTAAAATTAACTGAAAATGTGTTTGTGATTCTTAGTTTGCCTGCCAACCTACCCAAGTTCTTGTTTGTGTAAAATCTCAGAGAGAAGACAGCTCCATACACATAATTAGCAACATTAGTTTTTTGATGGATTAGGTTTGGGGTTCTGTTTAGGCTTGTAGTGTGCTTGAATGAGAGTCTGTACTTAAAGATTAGCATCTAAATCCTGGGATTAATCAGTGTTCCAGGTTCCAGAACAATTGCCAAGAAATAGAAATAGGAATCAAGTGTCATGAGTCAGATGTTAGTGGACATGTTAAAGGGTTTTATGTTTTGAAGGTTATGTTTGGAGTTCAGTAGGGGCTAACAGATTGTGTTTGGAGTTTATTAGGGGCTTATGTGTTAAGGTATGAAGATGTAGATTTATGGTTTAAGGATTCTTGTTTTCTGGGTTGGATTTCTGAATTTGAGGTTTATGGTCATGAAGTTAGGTTTCAGGTTGTAAAATATATTCAACCTTTGACCTGGTTTTAAACATTGGGATAAATGCATTAGCCTAGGTTAAGAGTGTATTGTGGTAGGATTTGTTAAGCATGTCAAGTTTCTTGTGGGTGTCAGGGGATGCTCAGGGTGTTAAGAGTTCTGGGTGGTAAGGGGCTTTTTCATGTACTTAGGGGGTCAGTGCATTAGGAGGTTATTAGTGTGTTGTAAGCACGCTTAGCATATTAAGGTGTAAGGGTTAATGGTTTCAGATTTGGAGATTTGTAGTTAATGGTTAGAGAGTTCAGTGGCAAAAATTATTTTTGTGTGTTGAAATGTAGCCTACAACTTTTAAACTATTTATTACCTGTAATATTTATGGTATATTTGAAATCTGTTATGTAAAATATCATTAAATTGTGATGATTAGAGGAATTAGTATTTCTTCTCTTTGGAAGCCTCTTTTCTTCCTTTAAAAAGCATTCCATTTATGATTGGTCTATCTAGAAAATACTATAGAATTTTTAATACAGTATTGAAAATGGAACTGTCTGTCCTATTTCTTAAGTGGGGTGGGGTATTTTCTCTTTCCTCTAAGAATGATATTTGCTGGTGCTTTTTTAACTGAATATATTAGCATATTGAACTATACCTGCTTCATGTTACAGTTGTAGTTTTTTCCCCCAAACTTTAAAAGCCTTTGATTTTTTAAATTAAATTATTTTATTGGGGGCTTTTATAGCTGTTTTAATAAACCACACATCAATTTTATCTAGCACATTTGTACATACATTGCCATCATCATTTTCAAAATATTTTATTTTTTCTACTTGAGCCCTTGGTATCAGCTCATCTTTGTTTCCCTCCCTCCACCACCTTCCCATCATTGTGACCCCTTGATCAATTTTAAATTATTGTTTTCATATCTTACACAATCTGCTATTTTCCTTCACCCACTTCCTGTTGTTCATTACCCTGGGGGAGTGTTATGTGATGATCTTTACAATCTGTTCCCCTTTCTCCCCCTTGTGGCCCCACCTTTCCCCTACCTTCATGGTATCATTACTCCCATTATTGTTATGAGGGGTTTATCTCTCCTGGATTCCATATGTTATGTTGAGGGATCGTATCTGTACCAGTGTACATGCTCTGGTCTAGCCAAATTTGAAAAGTAGAACTGGGGTCATGATAGTAGGGTGAAGCAAGCTTTAAAGAACTATACAAATGGTATGTGTTCTGTTGGTGCTTTATTGTACACTGGTTGGCTCATTCTTTCCTTGTGACCCCTCTGTGAGGGGATGTCCAATGTCTAAAGACGTGCTTTGGGTCTCCAATCAAACACCCTTTGTTCCCATCTGTATGATTGTTTGGGGTCTTCTAATTCCTCATACCTGATCCCATAGACACCTCATGATCACACAGGCTGGTGTGCTTCTTCCATGTGGGCGTTGTTGCTTCTCAGATAGATGACCGACTGTTTAACTTCAAGCCTTTAAGAGACCAGATGCTATATCTTATAATAGCCAGGCACTATCAGCTTTCTTCACTATATTTGCTTATACACCCCTTTTGCCTTAAGCAATCCTGTTGGGAAGATGAGAATCACAGAATAACAGATTATTAAAACAAAGTATTCTTGCATTGAGGAAAGACTTGAGTAGAGGCCCAATACCTTTGACTTTTTAAATGTTCCTACTTTGTTTTCTGTGCCTACTTAGACAATTGACCCTCTTTTCTGTCAATGGTTCACTATAGTGCTTATTTTCTTATGTAAAATATGCTCTGGGACAAATTTCAATGAATCATGGTACATAATCCTTGCAATATGTTGTCTGAATCTGTTCCAAATATTTAAAAGAATTTTTCATGTAGATCGATTATCAGTATTGCGCTACAGTTTTCTTGTAGTGTCATTATCTGACATTGGTGTCAAGGGTATTTACTGGTTTGATACAAAGTATTGATAACCAAGGGATCAACCAGAAAGAAAATGTTTTGAGAATGATGATGGCAATGGATGTACTAATGTGCTTGACACAATGGATGTATGTTATGGATTGTGTTAAGAGTTGTATGAGCCCTCAATAAAATGATTTTTTTAAAAAAGAGAAAGTATTGAAGTATTGGTAAGTGTTCTCTCACAACCATTGTTATATTTACACTCAATAACTTGAACTTAAACTAACAAACAGTTAAGTGGTGTTTATTCATACCAGCTCAGTACTCTGTATTAAGCTTTAATCTATGGTCTGATTATGCTAGAAATTTCTCCTGGAATTTTATTTTGATTCAATTGATTATAGCCCTTGTAAGCAACCTAAAATGCATTCAACTACCATTGATCCCATGCACTGGCTGGACCCTCTGATCTTCCAGCTGGCTCAGTTTGGAAGACGACATGATTTACATTCCTCTTGCCAGACAGATAGTCACTAACACCTACGTCATTGTGTGATGCCCTCACAATAGATCCTCAATTTGGAAAATACTCTGCCATATGACATGCTGTATGGATCTTAGAAAATGTCCTTTAGCTAACCTCCAGAAGAATGGTATAAGGAGGAGCAGCAATTCCTCAGTAATTTTTGCATCACCTTGGTTTTGCATCACCTTAATTTTATTATATTTTTTAACAAAAGAAACCCATTCCTTATTTTTAATAAGCTTATATTCCAGTGAATGTCTCTTGAGCTTTCAGGCATTTGATAACATGGAAATAACTTTTGTAAACATAGCTAAATATTTAGTATTTTGTGCATTGCTTGGGTATTGATTAGTAATTTCTGAGGTTCTTCTTGTTGATAGTTCTGATTGAGTCCATTCCATCTCACAGGGACCCTGTGCACAAAGGAATGAAACACTGCCAAGCCCTGCAGCATTCTCACAATTTAGAATGAACCTATTACCTAAGTTACTGTATCAATCCTTTCAGTTGAGGGGTTCCTATTTTTCACTACCCCTTTACTTTACCAAACAAAATATCCTTCTCCAAGGACTGATCACTTCTTACATGTCCAAAGAATTTCATGTGAACTCTCACCTCCTTATCTCTATCTAGCACCCTGACCTTACTTCTGCCAAGACATATTTGTTTGTCCATTTGAAGGCCCCTGCACTACAATTCAAATACACTGGTTCTTCTTAATTCTTTCTTATTCAATGTCCAACTTGTAAATGCATATGAGGTAATTGGCAATGCCATGGTTTGGGTAAGATGAACCTAGTCCTAAAAGTAACATCATTGTTTTTCAACACTCTTCAGGGGACTTGTTAGGCAGATTTATCCAGTATAATGCATCTATTCATCTATTGAATTTATTATCACCTTTTAGTTGTTTTGTAATTTCCCATAACCTAACAATCTTTCCAGAAGAAGTTAATACTTAGTCGAGCTTAGATTAAGAATACTGAGCAAGGAGGGACCTGGAAGCTCACCTTCTCTGAAACCAACCTGTCTCAGAGCCCTGAGCTGGAAGGCTGTCCTTAAGACCTAGAGGAATGATGACACTTAGATTCCAGAAATGCATGATAACTGGGCACAAGATTGTCTAAAACAAATTGTGGCTTTGTCTATTAGCATGACTTGCAGATCAGTTTTAGAGGGGCCCAAACCCTCACCCTTTATCCTATAACTGCAACCTCACACCCCTCTGCCTCAAAAAACACCCTGGGGGTTGCAAAAGGGCTGTGCCAATGATGCCCAACTAGTCATTCAGACTAATACTGCCCTCACTAATCGAAGCACAGCCTCTTGCCACCACACTCATTTTGTTTTCCTCCCTCCAAGTTCCTGGTTAAGCATGATTCGCAAGCTCCAGGCCTGACACTAGCTAATCCAGTCTCCCTAGAAGACCAAGACTATGGATGGGATATCCTAGACCCCAAGGCAATAAGCCCTCTCCCACTTTGTGTTGTTTGTCATCTGTTAACATTACTTAGAGAGCTTGAAACCCATGCTCTAGCCCAAGATGACAGAATGGATGAAAGTCATGTCTTTCCTTAATCCATCTCATGTACTTTTTTAAAAGATAATTTTATTGGGGACTCATAACAATCTATACTTCAATTGTATCAAGAATATTTGTACATATATTTCCATCATTCATTTCTAAACATTTACTTTCCATTGAGACCTTGGTATCAGCTCCTTTTATCCCCTCTCTTCCTCTCCCCCCACCCGTCACCCCTTGATAAATATTAAATTATTGTTATTTTTGTATCTTGCACTGACTGCTATCTCTCTTCCCCCATGGTTTCTGTGTTTCTCCCCCGGGTGTGTGTGTGTGTGATTATGTGTCTATCATTGTGATTGGCTCCCCCTTCCTCCCCTCTCCTCCCTGCCTTTCGCTTCCCCGACTGGTATTAATACTCCCATTCCTGTTCCTGGATTCGGTATGTTGTGAACTCTTATCTCTTTTCTGTACCTGTGCACATGCTCCAGTCTAGCCCACAGGGAAAGGCAGAATTGGAGTCATGATAGTGGGATATGAGGAAGCCTCAAGGAACCTAATAATATTTGTGTTTCATCAGTGCTATCCTGGTCCCGGGTTGACTCATCCTTTCAGTGTGACCTTTCTGTAAGGGGATGTCCCATTGTTTACAGATAGATGTGGGGTCTCTACTACAACCCTCCTCATACTCAGCAATATGTTGGGGGTTTTTTTGCTTGCTTGTTTGGGGTCTTATGAAGCCTATTACCCTATCTCTTTGACACCTCATGATCACACAAGATGGTGTGCTTCTTCCATGTGGGCCCGTTGCTTCTCTACTAGATAACCACTTTTAAACTTCAAGGCTTGAAGGCCTCAGGTGGTATATATTTTGATAGCCAGGCACTTTTCTCCTTCTTCACCACATTTGCTTATGCACCCATTTTGTCTTCAGTGATCATGCTGGTATGGTGAGCATCAAAGAAGGTCAGGTTGTTAGAACAAAGTGTTCTTGCATTGAGGGAGGGCTTGGTCAGAGTCCCAAAGTCCATCTACTATCTTAGTGTATTGCCTTATAAATATATGCATGTAGGTCAAGACCTCTATTTTTCAGAATTAATGTATTTACATATGCACAGACCTATGCTTGTACCACTATCCATAGCTTTGCTTCCTAGATCTTTCTTCTGTTTCCTTTTACCTTCCTCCTTACCCCACCATCATGCTTGTCCTCCTTCCACCTATTAGTAATTCCTCTCAATTAGATTGCTGTTGCTCCATCTGCTGTCTAAAAGTGGTCATAACCCCAGGCTTGCAGAGACCCTCTGAGAGCTAGTCACAAGACCTCACCCTGGGGTTCCCCCGTGCTGCTATCCATCTTGTGCCTACAGTCTAGGTTATTTCTGCTCCACAGCCAGGAGGAGAGTGACTGCATCAGCCATTACCTTCCTTCATCTCATGTACTTTTAAGCTTCGTCCTTCATTCACCTTTACTCTTAGCATCGTCTGTCTACCTACACCTTGTCATTCCTTATTGGTAATGTGCTATCTTTCACAAAAGCTTTAACATTGGGCATCCTTAAACACAAGAGCTGTAGAGACTAGGAAATACACCTCCCTCTGGGCTTGAGTTCTTGTTAAGGTTGTCTCTGCCTTAGCCAAGTCCCCTCTAGTATGTCCTGCTTATTTCCTTTTATCTCTTGTTTTCCATCTCTAAAACAGCTTTCACTGGTTGTGACCCTCTACTGTGGTACCACACTCTATTACTATGGGCTTCTAAATGTGCTCTACCTACCATACACATTTGTTCACACACTGTCAATATTATACAGTTTCCATGGGATACAAGGAGCTTGAAGCAGGATGAACTTCGATGAAAAACTCAGAATCTGTTGGAATGTCACAGTAAGAGAAACATTTGCATTGGAATCAACACATAAAAGTATAGGAATTAGTTGGATGAGATAGTGGGAAAGAAAGAAACATGAACAAATGTGTGACTACTACTTAAAATACATATAAATAATTTCTGATTCTTTAGTTAAACGATCATTAAAATATTGGGGGAATTTTCTTTAAAAATCTTTCCAAGTTCTGGAAAGCAAGGGATTGTTTGTGTTATATTCAGATAATGAAGTATAAAGATAAACTAAACATAAATGTTAAGAAATAATTCTAAAAGGGCAATGGATTATAAAGATCTACATATAACCTCCTCCCTGGGAGATGGACAACAGAAAAGTGGGAGAAGGGAGACATCAGATAGTGTAAGATATGACAAAATAATTATAATTTATAAATTATCAAGATTTCTTTAGGGAGGGAGGAGGTGGGAAGGAGGGGGAAAACTGAAGAACTGATGCGAAGGGCTCAAGTAGAAAGCAAATGTTTTGAGAATTATGATGGCAACACATGTAAAAATGTGCTTGACAAATGGATGTATGTATGGATTTTGAGAATTGTATGAGCCCCCAATAAAATGGTTTTTAAAAAGAGAAATAATTGTTACTAGAAACAGTCCACAATAAATAACAACAGCAACAAAACTATTGATCACATATCATACTTTTCTAAATTGCTTTTTAAGTACAATACTGGTGTTTTAATGGCACAAAAACAATTGACACAGTGAGTTCATTGACTTGGACTGAAATAATATGCTGTGCCTGAAAAATCACCTAAGGTGATATCAAATTCATCTGTGTGGTTTAATGCTGTAGGTCAACCTTTAACAATATAGATCAATCCTCAACATAAGCATTAAATTCCCAAGTCTATATAGGACTTCAGATTCACTGTTTTCATTTTGGGAAGACCTGGAATGAATTCATCCTCTGAGATGAAGAAATATCTCCTGTCTGACATGAATGCCAACAAAGGAGGCTGAAGAAAACAGAGTACCCTCAATTTAGAGTGGGTCCTGTATTTAATGCAAACACTCAGATTGGAGCATTATTTTGAGGCCACAAGGAACCACTTAGGGTAAGAAGTGTAGGCCAAGAAACTGACATGCCCTAATCAACATTATCTACTGCTAAGTTTCAGGTCACAGATTTGCCAGAGAGAAATACCGTCCAGTTGAGGGAGCTAAAACCTGGGAATACTATCTTTCACATTTATGCACGACCAGGAAAGCTATCAACATTTGGCTGGTGTGTGAACCAAATTCATTCAACCAACTCCAAACTTTCTAGACTTCTGCTTCTTGTATGTAAAGAATGCATTAATTTGACTTCAAGAAGCTTGAGCTACAAAATGGTATTAAAGATGCCTAGGGTATTTTCATTATCCAGGTAAAGGTTAGATAGGACTTGTGGGGAACACTATGTCCAATAGCTGAGGGTTGTCTATAATGTAAGAGCATGGCAGGGTAGGGGAACAAAGACGGGGCTTCATAAAGCTTCGTGATAGCTATTGCTATCAAATGGATATATGGTTTAATCCACTGGATTACTGGGATGATTTTCCTTCTATGACTTGGTACTGGTTATGTAAGGCGTCAACCTCCTAGTTTGGGACTTGGTCCATTGGGATGGGCAACAGAACTTCCTGAGTAGAGTCTGGATATAAAGCTCTACCAGAGGACATGGATTATCTGTTTGTCTAGTGTCAGCATTTCTTCAGCCCTACAGTCTTCTTTATTCACTTCATTCAGTCAAACATTTTCTATAGATTTCTGAAAATGGGAGCTTGAGCTCTTTCACGGTTTAGAAATGTAATCGTATAAGGGCTTCATTAACAGAATGAATCTGATGGCAATGTATCCAGTTGGTCAATATGTGGGAATTATTTTTTTATGGATGGTGATACTTAGGTTGGTAGACGCACTCCTCATTCCTAATGACCCTTTGCACAACAGAAGGAAATCCTGCCTTGTCTTTCACTATCTCCACAATGCCTGACATAATTAGCCCCTGTATTGTTAAACTACACTCTATTGTTAAAATACAGCCATTGAAGATGGTTCTATTTTTTGTTAAACTTAAACAAAAAACCATGTTCTTTTCTCTGGACTATTCCATTCCTGTAATATGTCCCATGTATGAGGGAATAATACCTCAACATCTTTGATTTTAATGACATTTTTCCTGAACTTCTTCTAAGAGACAAAAATACAAACTCACTGTGATAGAAAGGACTGAAAGTCATTACAGCCTAAAAGGAGAGGGTAGAGCTGTCCCCATGGGTTTCTTACACTGGAACTATGTGTGGGAATAGAAAGTCTTATTTTTCTCCAGTGAAGTGGCTGGAAGTTTTAAACTACTGACTGAGCAGTAAGCAGCCAAATGTTTCATTAGTGCTCCATCCAAGATAGATTTGTTTATTCTTCTTCCTGTCTGTGGTGTAGTCAATATTCTGCACAAATAACACAACAATTAAAATAAATTAATTTTTAGCTTTACTCATTGTCCACTTTAAAAATATTGGATATGTTGTAATGAATATACCATGGTCTGGTTTGAGCCAAGCTCCCCGTGTTGATTTCAACACTTTAAGTGGATCCTTTGCAGAAGATTTTCTCCAATAAAATATGTTTTTGGATTTATTGACAGTTTTTGCCACAGATTATGGATCCAAATAAAATAAAAACTTTTTTTTCAGGGTAGCAATAATTAAACTCACAACTTTCTTCTAGTTCTTAAACACTTCCTCCTCCCCCACCCCACCCCATTATCATGATACCAATTCTACCTTGAAAACCTGGTTAGACCACAGTATGCACAGTGGTGCAGATGGGAACTGGAAACACAGGGAATCCAGGACAGATGAACCCCTCAGGATCAGTGGTGAGAGTGGTGATACCGGGAGGGAGGAGTGGGTAGGAAGTGGGAGCTGATCACAAGGATCTACATATAACCTCCTCCCTGGGGGATGGACAACAGAAAAGTGGGTGAAGGGAGATGATGGACTGTGTAAGATATAACAAAGTAATATTAATTTATAAATTATCAAGTGTTCATAAGGGAGGGGGGAACAGGGAAGGAGGGGAAAATGAACAGCTGATGCCAAGGGAAAAAATCATATCATTGTGAATGAGGGGGAGTTCGGAGTGGAGACCCAGACCCATATGATTGTGATTGGTTCCCTCTTTCTATCCCACCTTCCCCTTATCCTCATGGTATCGCTACTCTCATTATTTGTCCTGACGGGTTTATCTCTCCTGGATTCCCTGTGTTTCCAGTTCTTATCCGTACCAGTGTACATCCTCTGGTGTAGCCAGGTTTCAAAGGTAGAATTGGGATCATGGTAGTAGGGGGGAGGAACAATAAAGAGCTAGATGAAAGTTGTATGTTTCTTCAGTGGTATACTGCATACTGACTGGCTGCTTTCCTCTCACAACCCTCTGTAAAGGGATGTCCAGTTGCCTACAGATGGATCTTGGGTCTCCACTCTGAACTCCCCCTCATTCACAATGATATGATTTCCCCCCTTTGATTTCTGATGCCTGATTCCATTGACAACTTGTGATCACACAGGTTGTTGTGCTTCTTCCATGTGGGCTTTATTGCTTCTGAGCTAGATGGCAGCTTGTTTATCTTCAAGCCTTTGAGATGCCAGACGTTATATCTTCTGATACCCGGTCATCTTAAGCTTTCTTTACCACATTTGTTTATATACCGCTTTGTCTTCAGTGATCTTGTCAGGAAGGTGAGCATCATGGAATGCCAGTTTAACAGAACAAAATGTTCTGGCATTGAGTAGAAGCCCAATGTCCATCTGCTAACTTAATACTAAAACTATAAATATATGCACATCATCATATATAAACATATTTACATGTATACATGTCTGTATTTAGATATCTCTAAATGCCCTTTGCCTCCTAGTTATTTGCTCTATTTTCTATTCCTTTCCTCATGTCCCACTCTCATTCTCAGACTTCATTTGGGTTTCAGTAATTCCTCTTAGTTACTTTGCTCTTTGTCAAGGCCTACCTGGTCTCCCATTCCCTCCTTGCCATTGATTTTGGTTCCTTTGCCCCTGCATTTGTTAACACATATTTCCTTTCCCCCAAATCCCCCTCTCCCAGATACCCCCGGAACTGCCAGTTCCATTGTTTTTTCCTCCAGATTCTTTGTCCTACCTACCTTATCTAGATAGACCTACATAGATAATAATATGCACAAAAAATAAGACAGTACAAAGCAAAGCAACAAAAGAAATGAAATAACAAAAAGAAAAGCCTGTAAATCAGCAGTTCTCAACTTGTGGGTCGTGACTCCTTGGGGGGGGGGATCGAACGACACTGCCACAGGAGTCGCCCAATTCACAACACTAGCAAAACTATAGTTATGAAGTGGCAACAAAAATAATTCTATGGCTTGGGGGGGGGTCACCACAACATGAGAAACTGTATTAGAGGGTCGTGGCATTAGGAAGGTTAAGAACCACTGCTGTAAATAGTTCAAGGTCTGTTTGTTGACCTTTAGGAGTGTTTTCTGGTGGAGTGTGATGAGGTGCCACTCCTGGCCCCAAAGTCTATTTTTTATATTCCCTTGGGACTCAATGTTCTGCTCCCCTTGTTGTTCTGTCACACACCTTTAGTGTTTTGCCTCAGTGTGGTGGGGTCAGATTGGACACAATTCCCAGTGTCTCCAGTGTTGTTCCCCATCATGCTATGGGTCAGTGAAGGATGTTGTGCCACGTAGTGGGGCCAGCCCTATGGACCTCTCTATGCATTGGCTGCTCTGAGCTGGAATATCGTCTTCAGGACTTGGTGGCCCAGCATGTGCCCTGCTCTCCCTTGCACCTCCTTCCTTTGCACCTGTGTGCTCTGATGAGACATGTCCCTTTCCCTGAGCTGTAGTTTCAGTGTGGTCCTCTGAAGTACATTCTTCTTGGCGGGGGGGGGGGGGGGCGGGGAGACTGTCCAGGTTGTTGGGATTGTGGCCCGCCCCTCAAACCTCTCTATTGGTTCCCTTCTTCATGCTAGTATGTTTCATTCGTGTCATGGAGCACCGGGCTGAAGTCTGGCCCCTCTTTCCCTGTGGAGATAAACAATACCCTCCCCTTTGGTGGGTTAGTACCCCGTTGTCCTTTTTTTTTCCCTTTTGCCCTCTCATTTTGAATTGGCTTCCATATGTATCCCTAGATTTGGTCTGACCCCTGCCATACTACCTAGACCTTGCCCAGGAATGTTTGTATACACTAGCTTTTCCCCTATGCCACTTGTGCATAAATAAAAATCTTGATTCAAAATTATGCTCAAACTATTAGGAATGCTCTTTATTGGTTCAGTTGTAAGAATTTAATTTTCTTTGTTCTGTTTTTGAATCAATACTCAAGGATATAGTCTGGGATCTTCCTTAGTAATCTCTTTACATTCTATTAACTTTAATCAAGAAATACCTCTTTGTCATATGTTATTAATTTGATTTTCTTCCATCTTGATACCATGTTTTTTATTATGCCTAGTTTTCCAGATTTAAAAAAATAGTATCTTTACTGATTTTAAATTACCCAACAACATCCCATTATTCTGTTTGAATAGCTTGCACTATTTTTCACATTAAGGATGCTTATAAGTGCCAAAAGACATACCAGCATTTTTATGGTATTATCTTACCAGATCATATATAACAACCATCTGATATCACCACAAATTTCAGAAGTTCTACATCCATCTTGGATTCCTGGCAGTTCCGTTGATCTGGAATTAAAGGTGTCTCTGAGTTATTTTAGCATCATTTTATATTTGTGTCATAATGATAATAGTTTTAAAATTTGAGAGTTAATTTAAATGTCTCTTTTGTAGAATTCACATTAATATGCACATCGACCAGTCTGCAGACAAGTACTTGTTTTCCAAATTTGGGAACATAGACAATTCCCAATGTGTTTGTTTAATCATATTAATTAATATTCAGTCAGTTATTGAAACATTGTTTATCCATAATACTGTACAGTACATTTGAATTTTTTATGCAATTTGTTTCTTTCTTTCTTTCTTTTGTTTTTAAAGAACAGTTTCCCTTTTTTTTTCAGGTTTGTTTCCCTTCAGCTTCTAATCTTTGCTTAGGCTTTGGAGATGGTCGTCGGACTGTACCTGTAGGTGTAAAATGGGGTGGGAAGGTTTAGACTTTATGTGAAGGTTCTGGGATTCAAGTCACTGGTTCCTGACAACCTTGCTGTGAGTAGCACAACTCACAAAATAACATGACTTCCCATACAGCTTGGGAAGCATATATGCACTAAGGCATTCGCTATGGAAATGTCTCTGAAGGCTGTGGTCTACATTGTTCTCTATTACAAAGTTCTTCATGACCTTGTCTCTGGGCTCACAGCAGGCACAGTTCATGCAGCAAATAGTGTGTCTGTAGCCAGTGGCTTTCTTGGCATGACCATTGTTATGTCTTTCCTTTTTCATCTCTGAAGAGAGGATGTGAGAGAAAGGGCAGTCCCAGCTCCTTCATTTGTTGATGTCATGATAGCTCCTCAAATGGTTGATAAAAGCCCTAAAACAAACAAGTTTCCAGTCTTCAGTATCTCTAGTTAATATTTCCAAATTAACTTGTTTTTAAACTATATATTCAATTATTTGCTATGGAAGGTGTTGCTCCACACCCACACACAGAAAAAATATAATGTAGACGATGGTGTTTATAGTAGAGAGTTTCTATCATAAACTATTACTATAGGATACAGATGGACATTGGACAGTCCAAATGGGCAGTGATGTTTGCTATGTAATCAACTGGCGGACGTGTCACAAAGTTAGTAGAAAAGAGAATTAAAGGTAATGGAAGTTTTGCGCACAAATTCTGAATGGTGTTCATATTGGTAAGTCTATGAGATGAATTGAAATCTTTGGGGAAGTGAATGTAGATGGTTCGAGAATGACAATAATGACAAAACCCAAAGGTAGACTTTATGGAACACACAACCATTTGTCAAATCCTTATCATATGAAAGTTGATCAGAACTTTAAGCTGCATCTTTCTTTTCACACATGTTTGAATGCTTAATCCTCAGATGAAGCTGAATATGTGGACTATTTTTGGACTCAGTGACTGGTGAGGGTGAGGCCGTGGATTTTACCACTGAAGGATGGGCACTGCTGGGTGTTTCTCAGAAGCAACTCTACAGAGATGTGATGGTGGAGACCTTCAAGAACTTAGTGATAGTAGGTATGAATAGCTTATTTCAAATTAATGCATTATTTACCAATTACAGGTGATTGTTGCCTCCGTCACTGGGATAAGGGATAGGGATACCTGGTTAAATATGACAATAAAGTTAATTTTATCTCAGTTCTGATTATATCCAAAGTTTCCCATGATCACAAATCTCTACATATTACAGTCTGCCACTACTCTGTCAGTTTTGCACAATATTAAACTTCCATGATTTTATTATGGAAGCTACACAAGTATTTCAAATACTAGCAGTATTACCCATGCTAAACAGGTATCTGTGCAACTGTGCAACTTCCCAACTGAGCAGACTTGTAGTAAGGAAGAAGTGTTCCACTTCTGGAATATAAGCCACTGGTAAGCACCGAATCATAATGGAACATTCTCTGATACAGTGACAGAAGAAGAGCCCCATGCAGTTAAAAATATCCAAAATCTCATTTTCCACCCACAGACCAGGATGTCAATATCAAATTTCTGATGTTCCAGTTACCAGCACAATGTGTACCACCTATGTAACCATAGTATTAGTGCATTTATTAAATGTTTGAAAGGGAAAAAGTAATTTATTTTGCAAATTATTCATACCTGCATACTTTTTGAAATCTTGAAAAATCAAAGTATTGAAACAGCTTCAGGGAAATGTTAATAGGACTTTTTTTTTCTGTCAGGAGCAGTATGCTGGTAAAATCTATGTTGTTCTCTCAGAGTAGTAAGAGAAATGTCATGGGAGAGGGCAGAAAATTCATTCAGGATCATTGTGTCACGAAAGCATTGACCAACTCTTTATGGAAGAAATTTTACTTGATAAATTTGTAAGTAAAAGTCTCAATTGCCCAAGAACATTCTGCACAAATGCCTGCCCTTGCGTTTTCATTAATTTTAGACATTACTACAACACCTGTGTTCATGAAAGAAAAGAAAACCACATTCATCTTTAGTGTTACATCTGCCCTGTGCACCATAGCTTTTTAATTTGCTCTTCTAATTATAAACTACATATGTTACTGTTGTTGTTAATCTTCAAGGATGCTTAATTGCTAATTTCTCTTTGAACATGGTTAAAACATCAAAAAATATTTACACGACAAAGTATTTCTTGTCTCATAGCTACTTCTTGTCTGTGTATAATGCTGTTCTTTTTGTTTCCTACTGTGAACTTCAATATGCATAATTGGTTCTGCTTCTCATATGTTAATGATTAAGAAAAAACTAACCACTGAAAATGTAATGGTAAGATTCTTGAAAAATGATACAAGTACCTCCATATTACAAAAAATCTGTAAGTTTCTTGGAAGTGTAAAGCAAGATAACAAGAACCCACTTTTGAGGTGAGTGTAATTTATTTGAGAGAGAGCAATGCTCCAGATTTGAGTTGGAAGGATATATTATGTTATTTAAGTACATGTATGAGGAAAGAGACCGAAGCGAGCATTTTGACATTTTAAGTACATGTAGAGTAGATGATTAAGTACTCATCTAATAGCAAAATGAGGCAATTCAGAACCTGCCAGTGCCTCTAAAGAATCAATCCTTTGGTGATCTCCTTCTTTAATACTTACAGATAAGCCGCTCAGAGCCAAAATTGTCTTATCATCTTTTAATACCCCGTCTTTACATGTACATGTAGGAATATGTTGTTTATATATATAAATATGTAAAGATATAAATGATATAAAATAAATATCTGTGCACAATCAACACACCGTCTACACATATAGATCACCTCATATTAAGTTGGTGATCAACGTTCTTTTCACCAGCACTATGACTTAGTAGCCAACACCTAATTCACCTGGTGTAGTGGTGAAGGAAAAAAAAAAGTCACTTTTCATCATTAGTGTTACATCTGCATTGTGTCCCGTAGTTTTTAAGTTGATCTTCTAATTAGAAACTGTACACATTATTGTTAGTGATAAACTTCTAAGATGTGTTTAATTGCCAATTGCTCTTTGAATATTGCCTGCTAACCACAAGTTTGGCAGTTCTAAACCACCACCTGTTCCAAGGGAGAAACCTAAGGCCTTGTACTGCATTGAAAAGCTATCATCTCAGAAAACTACGGGTAAATTTTTACATGCACCTGAAGTGTTGAACTGAGTCATAATCCACTCAAAGTGAATTTTGAGACATAGTTGGTACATCAACAAACCAAAATCCATGAAAAAATAGAAATTATTCCAGAAAACATTTAATTCCATCTCATGTTATTGTAGATGAAAATAAATGTATGTTTGTATATATGCATATGCAGTCACAGAAACATAAGGCTTGTGGTGCATGATATTAAGCATTTCATTGCTAACTGAAAGGAGAGTGGTTCTAACACATCGGCCACACATTATGAGAAATACGATATTATTGTTCTGATAAAAATTAATATTCCTATCTACCTTATAGCGTCACAATGAGTAGAATGACTAAATTACAGCTTATATCTCTATCCATATATCTATTAGAATATAATATAAAAGCATATGCATTACAAATATGGTTGCATATACAAATGTATAACCTATACATATATTAATTCAATTACCAAAATTATGACTAAAGAAATGGCACTCAATATAAAGTGTCAACATTTATTTTAATAGTACACTTAAAATATTTATTGCAGATATATAGTTTTAATCCCTGTGAATTACTTTTAAATATTTAAATATATTTCTCATATGCCCACTTATATCATTTCTCCATATTTTATTAACTCACCAACCATTATGATTGTATCTGATATTTAAATTTATGATTTGTTAGATAATTGAGATAAATTGTGTATGTTTACTATCTATGGGCATAATAAAATGGTAAAAACCTTCTTTTTACCTGCTTGTTTTAGTAGAAAGTATTTGCCCTTGATATCCTCTAGAATATATGAAGTAAATACTATTCATGAGCTCTCCAGTCAAATTGGAATTCTTCCTGAATTAAAAAGACCAGAACACTTATATCCCATGGAACATCTTTGGGATGGAAAATCATTCAAGCATTTACCTTCACTACAGCATAACAAGCAATTTCATACTCAGTTCAATGCTGACAAGTTTAACAAAAATGGAAAAAACAATATGAACATTACAATAGAATTTCTAAAAGAAAGCAAAGGTGACAATAAATAATATAGAAAACTCCATGGAGATCCGTCAACACTCACGGATGATATTGAAATTTTCAATGGAGCTCAATCTCATGAATGCAAGCACTGTGGGAAGGCTTTTACTCAAGACACATGTGTCATTCAACATTTGAAAACTCACAGCAGAGGAATGTGGCAAAGCTTTTCTTAGAGCCTCAGTTCATACTAGACATATGCGAGTTTACACTGGAAGTAGGCCTTATAAATGTAAAGACTGAGAAAAAACTTTTACTAGATCTGCTAGCTTTACACAACATATGAGAATTCACAGTGGGGAGAGGCCTTATGAGTGTAAGGAATACAAGAGAACTCAATCCACAAACCTCAAAATACATATGAGTATTCACAGTGGGCAGAGGTTTTATGAGTGTAAGGAATGTGGAAATGCCTTTAATAATTCCTCAGAACTCAATCAACATATGAGAATTCATAGTGGAGAGAAGACATTATTACAGTAATGAATGTAGGAACTAATTTATTCAATACTCACACCTCATTAACCATATAACAACTCAAAGTAAAGGGAAGACTTATGAATGTAAGGAACATAGTAACAGATTTAGGAATGTAAGGAATGTAGTAACAGATTTAGTGAATCCAAAAACTTCACTGTACATATGAAAAACCCATATTGCAGAGAAGCATTAGGAATTATGACAAAGCTTTATAACTCTTTAGTAGTGTGTGCGCTCAATTTTCTCATCTGCTGACTTCTATAGATGCAACATAAATTTTATGGATCATTAATTTTACTTATATACAAATATTTTTATGACCTCACCAATATATAGGAATTTGGTAATGTTTTATACACTATTTTCTAAAATTTTATTAAAGAATATATTAATAATCCTGTACCACTATTTTCTGAACATATATACTTTTATATGAATAAATACTTGTGGGGATCTAGCTGTCATATGGTATGTGTATTTATAACAAGTTAATATCAACTCGTTTTTAAGTAACTATGAAATTCTGTGATCCAATTGGTAGTGTTTCAATGTAGTTTCTGCTGGAATCACACAGGCTACTTTCTGGATGAACTCAAAGTACTATTTTTGTTAGTAATTGCACAACGCTGCTTGATCTGATAGAGCTATTGGTATGATGTCTGGATTATGCCCTAATAAAATGATCTGGGAAAAACATAAATTTTAAAAAATCAATTTTCATTTACATCAGGGCTATCACATTTTTAACAAAACTCAAGTGAATATTCCCAAATTAATTAAGTTTTCCCACAAGTTTACAGGAATGCTGCTGCTCCACATAACACAATACTTTTTAGCGTTTTAATGAAGGTCGGGAAGACCTCAAAGATGAATTCAAGGCAAGTCACCTCAGAAGGCTTTGGAGACTCTCTTTCTGGGTTTCAAAGGAATCCTCTTTATATTTTCTCAAGGATGATCACAGAGACTTCTCAGGAAGACATCTGAAGAGAATGGAAAGCTGCGCTGGGGAGGAGGAAGAAGGACAGGAAAATGTACCACGGCGTGTGTTCTGTTATGGCACCATACCTGCTCCTCCTGGAGGGTAGCAAGGACTGTCTGACGAGCTCCTCATTGGGAACGACCCATCCACCTGACGCAGCCTTATCTGCCTTCCACACTGCTCTGTGTTCCCAAGCTCAGAGGACATTTAAAACGAACATGATTTGCATCCCTTGAACATGACAAAACTCCCATTTGACATGACATAAATTGAAGAGTGAGAATTCTTTGGGAAATGAATAGAAAGATGAAAACACTTCAGAAGCATATAGGCATAGATAAAGATATGACATGAAACAGTAGCTTCATATTTTGATAGTTTTGTTTAATTAAGGTTTCTTTTTTTAATCATTTTATTGGGGGCTCATACAGCTTATCACATTCCATACATACATTCATTGTGTCAAGCACATTCATACATATGTTTCCATAATCATTTTTAACAAGTTTCTATTATACAATGCTTTTATACTTACCCTTGTGTGTGCGTATTAAACCTACAAGATAAAAATGATATGATTCTGCTCATTGCTGAACCATAGGTATTCACACCAACGTGGAAATACCTTGGAACTGTGGTTGATCTCTCCCCTGAAAACTAATTGTTGTGAGAAAAAAAGAAAGGCAATCCAACAAAAATGTAATTTGATTCTTTTAAATTGTAATTTATTGAAAGATGCTCCTGACCAGTGGTTGACAGTAACTGAAATCTCTATGGTGAAAAACTGAGAAATTTTCTAGCAACTGTTGGAACACACGGCCATTTGTGTATACACCAAGAGGACATCTGTCAGACACTCTAATTTCCTGGCCCAGTGGTACTGAGAATATCAACAACTTACTGCCAGATAGATTTGGATATCAGGGACAGGTCAGAGGTCCTTTTGAAGAGATTCATATGCTTTAAGTTTCTTCCTCCCCCCCCTTAACACGATGTTTTAAATAACTTAGATAAAAGTGGGAGGCCTTCAGAACAGTGGTTTGAATGTTCTTAATGGTCTAGATGTATTCTCACTTCTTCTCAGGAATAAAGCAGAGTTCTCAACTTCAGCATCATTGCTGTGTGAGACTGGATAAGTCTGTATAGGGGCTGTCCTATACACTGTAGGATATTTAGTAGCATTTCTACATGTCAGTAGCCACCCCTACCTACCCCAATTATGACAATGAAAAATGCCTCCAGATGTTGCCACGTCCCACAGTGAGACAAAATTACCCCTCATTAACCACTGAAAGGATCTGCTGGGGCTTCGTTTTTGTTTTCAATCATTGTTTTACCCTTTTTTGCTCTAGAGTCAGAAATACAAGGATCAGTTATCTCAGCTCAACCATAGGATCCTTCACCTGGGTGAGGAGGCCTTTGTCCACAAGGCTCAAAATGAGAAAAATCAAGTACCCGTTCAGTTGCTGACACTGAAGATGGATCGGGCTGGTCACCAGGTGAAAGAGCAGGTGAGTGGGCAGTGCAGAGTGGGAATATGAGAGCAACAACTTAAAGATATGGAGACATACACTGCCCCACACATAGCCAGGAAGCCTGGGGGAAAAGAACATGGAATATCATAGTTTTTTATAAATCTGCTTTATTTAGAAGAGTAGCATAAAGGAATTAAATCTTAAAAAGAGAGTAAATTCCTACAACCTTTCTGAAAAGACAAGTTGAAAATATAGATAGCAAGAGCCTCAAGATCTCATTATAAGAAGTGAAACTTCACTGTTTGCAAATAATATGATTTTATATATTGAGAATCCTAAAGGGTCCACAAGAGACTAGCTGGAAGTCATAGAGGAGTTTAGTAGAGTAGCAGTATACAAGAGTAACAATTGACTTCTTCTATACCAGGGATGGGGGTACAGAAAAAGATACCAAGGAATCAGTATCCTTTGCAAAAGCTGAAATACCTGGGAATAAACTTAACCAAAAACCAAGACTTGTACGAAGAAAACTATAGAACATTACTATAAGAAGCCAACCGGGATCTACACAAATGGAAGCATATTCCGTGTTTGTGGATCAGAAGACTCAGTATTGTGAGAATGTTGATACTATCTAAAACAATCTACAAATAAAATGCATTGCCGATCCAAATTCTAACATCATTCTTCAAAGAAATGGAAACACTGATTATTAACTCCATATAAAAAGGGAAGAAACCCAGGATAAGCAAAGAACTCCCCAAGAAAAAGAACAAAGCAGGTGATCTCACATTACTTGACCCCAAAACCTACTTATACAGCCACAGTTGTCAAAACAGTCTGATACTGGTATACTGATACATGCTCCCTGTCACTAGCCACCCAGGAAATGCGAGTCAAAATGACCATAAGATCCCACCTAATGCCCATAACTAGCCCAATTAAAAAAAACAGAATGTGAAAGGGAGGATAGGGCGGAGGTAGGGGGAGGAATGAGGAGCTGATGCCAGGGGCTCAAGTAGAAAGAAAATATTTTGAAAATGATGATGGCAACAAGTGAACAAATGTGCTTGACACAATGGAAGGATTACAATAAGTTGTACAAGTCCCCAATAAAATGATTTTTCAAAAGAAACAGAACAACAAATGTTGGAGAGTGTGTGGTGAGATAGGAACTCTTATCCCCTGCTGGTGGACTGGTAAATATGTACAGGCACTCTGGAAGGCAGTATGGCGATACCTAAAACAGATGGCAACTGAACTACCATATGATCCAGCAATACCATTGCTGGTATGTACCCCAAAGAAATAAGAAGCAGATCACGGACAGATGTTTCCCTCCCCTATGGTCATCACAGCAGAGTTCATAGTAGCAAAAAGCTGGTGGGTGGGCAGGAAGAAGCTGGAAACAGCCTACATTACCATCAGTACAAGAGTGGATAAAAACTCTGGTACATACATACAATGGAATACATCCCTAAAAACAGCAATGAAACACCTCAAGTTGTAGAGGCATCTGGAAGATATTATGCTGAGTGAAGCTAGTCAAGCACAGAAGGATAAACACTGTGTGAGTCCACGATAATAGGAACATGCAGCAGAACGGGCACAAGTTCAAGTGTGCAGGCCATCCAGTCGTCTGGCTGGGGACCAGGCAGGCCGCTAAAGAGCCACACATCATCTGCTCAAAGTAAGTATCATGTAGGTCACTTGGCCGAAGGTCACCTCATGAGAGCTGGAATCAGATGGATGGGGTGGGGTTGATGCTGGTCCCTGAGAGGTAGCCATGTGGATTTGGGGTAAGGTCTCCCAGAGAGGGAATCAGCCCTGTCAGAGGAATGGGGCTTACTGATGCGAGGGGCAGCACAGGAAAGAAGAAAGGCAATGGTCAAATTTGGGGGAACATAGGTGCATGCCTGTTGAGGGGAGAAGAGGGAGGGCTGACATTGTGGGGGGAGGGGTGTCCAGTGAGGTTGCTCTTGGGAGGACCTGATGCAGAGGGGTTAAGTGGAGAGCAAATGCTTTGAGAGTGATTAGGGCAAAGAATGTATGGATGTGCTTTATACAATTGATGTATGTATATGTATGGATTGTGATAAGAGTTGTATGAGCCCCTAATAAATTGTTTAAAAAAAATAATAATTTTTTTTAAGTTGTATGAGCCCCTAATAAAATGATTTTTTAAAATACTGTAAAAAAAGAAACCAAACTTGACCAACAGTTACCATGGGTGAAGGGGAAAGATCTGTTGCTTTGGGAGCATTGAGTTTGTCACTGTGGTCGATAGTTTGAAAAAGGATAACAATGATAGTTGTACAACATGAAGAATATTATTGAGCCTCTTCTCGCTCTGAATTATACAACTAGAAGTTGTGCAATTGGAAAATATTTCTGTATATTTGTGCCACAGTTAGAAAAAAATAAGTACATGAATTACAATGAGTACAAGGAAGAAGAAAAAGGTTTTCAATTAAATATTGTAACAATTGGACAACTTTTCTTGATCTGATTGAATTGTATGACGTGGGTGAAGTGCTAATACAACTGTTTTAAAAGATGTGATGCAAAACAATAATATGGATTATTCGGGAGAACATGATGCTGAGTGAAATTAGTCAATCACAAGAGACAGATATTGTATGAGACCACTACTGCAAACGGTTTTCATATTGAAAAATAAATAACGAGATAGAAAGAAACTCCATGTGGTTACAGATCAGATCAGGTTTTCTGGGATGTTAGAATTACAGAGTCAGATCATGACCAAGAAAGCCCCATGGAGCACTTCGACTCTGACAAATACATGTGTTGCCGTGAGTTAGAACTAACTCCACAGCATCAGTTTTCGTTATTAACTGCTGTCTCTTGTTCCCATTCAGGATGACGCTTAGGGTTGCCCGTAGGCATGCCCTGTACCCAAGATTAAAGTTTCATGCAGAATAATTTCACTGCCCTTAAAATTCTCTGCTCCACCTGTTTGTTCCTCTATTGTTCCTTGAACTCCTGCTAGTCGCTGACCTTGTTTCTGTCTCTTTAATTTTGCTTTATAATTGGAATCATGCATTATGTAGCTTTTTCAGACTGGTTTCTTGTACTTAATAAGTACTTAAGTTTCCTCCATATTTTTTTCATGGCTTGATGGCTCATTTATTTTTTTTGCTAGATAATATTTCCATGATACAGATATGCTCGTTTGTTTAGCCATTGACCTGTTGAAGGACCTCTTGATTACTTCCAGTTTGGGGCAATAATGAATAAAATTATGATAAATATTTGTATGCAGGCTTTTATGTGGATACAGATTTTCAACTCATTTGAGTAAATACCTAGGAACACAACTGCTAAAACATATGACAGGCCTTTGGAATAGTGGTTACATTACCAGATAAGTATTGGACTGCTGACAGCGAGATTGACAGTTCAAATCCACCAGATGATCCGAGGGAAAAAGATAAGCCTATCTATTCCCATAAAGAAATCCTGTCAGAAACTCTATAGAGGGACGCTGTGAGTCAAATTGGCTTGATGGCATTGTTTTTGTTTTTTTGTAAGCCTATGTAAGAAACTGCCACTGTCGGATTCCTATGCAAAACACTACGCCCTGCGCCACACCTATACTCCTGACAGAGCTTGTTAGCATCCCATGTTCAGACAGAGGCTCGTAGCTAGTAACTTGTAGATGTGTACATTTCGCCCAAATACCATTTTAAATGTCTTGAAGTTAGTTCTTTTAAAACATAATTTTTTGATTGGTAACCTCCTTTTGTCAGGAAATACATGAAAAACAACTTAATACCACAGAAAAGCAAGTGGATAAAGTGGAAATGATCTTAAAGAATATGGAAATGCTTCTACAAGAAAAAGTAGATGAGCAGAAGGACCAGGTGAGTGATAAGTTCTTGTCATTTCCTCACAAACATCTTATATCTGCACACTTCTACCTCCTGGGTATTCACACAGCTGGTGTAGTAAGAGACTGTCTGGTCACAGACTCCAAGAGGCCATGTTCATTAGTTACCCCTCAGACTGAGCCTCTGTCAACACCTTATACTTGAACATAAAGTAATTTTCCACAGGATTCATAATTAATAGCAGTCAATAAAAGATTCTATTATATATATATAACTAGCTTGTTTATTGTACTTATTTTCTTTTGGGTATCATTTTAAGGTTTCTTTTTTGAGATGGCCACATAACCTCAGGAAGGTTATGGATTTATTCATGCATCCATCATTCAGCACATTGCCTACTGAGCACCTACTGTGTAGGAAAGCATTTTTCTAGGTAGACCTGAGATAAATAAGCCCTCATGGAACTTAAATTCTAGAGCTGATGAGAGCTAATAATAAGATTGTAGTTGGCCAAGGGCTTTGAAGAAAACACATTTTCCTGGACTGTAGAGTCAGGGTGTTAGGGGAGACTATACTGCACAGATAAGGTATCTGAGCAGCCCCTTAATCATGACCTAACATATATGAGTGGGTAAAAAAGAAAAACAGGAAAACTCCACTCTGTGGAGCTTTCATAGGATGCATTGTTCCTACTAGCTGAGCATCGAGCAACTTGTTCTGAGTTAGTGCACCCAGCGGCGTCGCCTGGGAAGGTTCTCTGGTCACAGTGAATTTTTTCATAAAAGCAGTTTTGCTCACACCTTGTTTTTTTGTGATGGCTCATTTAAGAGAACTGCGTGTGGCTGTGAAAGTTTGCTTTCTGCTCCAGAAAAATGTCACAGAAACTGTTGTGATGTTGAATACAACTTACAAGGATAGCACTCTGAAAAAAACTCAAGTGTACCATTAGTTTTCTTATTTCCAAAAAGGTAAAATGTCGATCGATAACAAACCTTATTCTGGATGTCCATCAACTTTCCAAACAGACAAAAATGTCCAAAAAATTCATCCACTTTTGCTTGAAGACCAATGATGGACCATTAAAAAGATGGGGAAGTTATCTGGACTATCTTGGAGCTTAGTTCAGTGAAGTTTAACAGAAGATTTGTGACAGGCCACCAAGAAGGAGTGTCAACTGGAAACAAGTTATTCTTGGAAAGAACAACTCTGAAGTGATCCAGACTTTTCTCAAGGTCATTACTGGTGACAAGCAAACTTCAGTCAAGCCAGGGGAAGACACCATCATCACCTTGCCCAAGAAAAACTCGTCAAGTGAAATTAAAGATCAAGATTATGCTCATTTGATTTTTTTGATGTCCATAATATAGTGCATTTAGAGTTCCTTCCACTAGGTCAGACTGTTAATCAAACTTTCTATTTAGAGGTTTTGAAAATATTGTGTAACAATGTGCAACAAAAAAGACCTGATTTGTGGCAGATGGGGGACTGGTTTTACCATCATGACAATGCAACTGCTCACATGCCATCTCAGTGTGCCAATTTTTGACAAGAAACAGCATGCCTCTCTTGTCCCATGCACCTTACCTGACTTCACTCCATGCAACTTCTTTGTGTTTCCACCAATGCAGAGGAACATGAAAGGACAGCTAGTTGATGATATAGAAGAGATGAAGCAAAAAAATGAGAGAGGTGCTGTCAGCCGTCCAAACAGCTGAATTTGAAAAAAAACAATGTTTCCAAGAATGGAAGCGCAGAATTGACAAATGTATTAGGTGTAATGGAGAGTACTTTGAAGGTGATAAGGTTGTTTTGTAAAAAAATTTAAATACAAAGCTTTGAAACAAAATTCCAGGTTTTGGGGGTACCCCATCGTATACCTCAAGTAGAAAACAGATTAGCATTGGGGGAAGCATGTTGCTCACTGGTGGAATATCACATGTGTTGTACTTGAGAATCCTTCCTGACAGGTGCTAAATACCGGTAACATTTCCTGATCACCAGACAGCCATAAATAGGCACCCACACACTTACACTTCCCTGTTCGTGGTTGTGGGAAAATAGTCTCGGCCCTGTAAAAGGTTTTGCTCTACCGAGTGCCAGGCACCATGCCTGTCACTGTTCTACTGTTCCTTTACTTCCTCCTGTCCCTCCCCTACTCCTCTTAAGTCCCCTTTCTCCTCTTCTTTCCATCCTGCCTTGCTCTTTTTTATTCCCCCACTCACTGGGAGCCATCCTTGCCATAAGTATGTAAGCCCATTGTAAAGAAGCCTGGCCCTCTGGCCTAGCCCTCAGCCCTCCTCTCTGCTCTTTAAATGCCCTTCAAAGACTCTGTGCTCACAACCCTGCTTCTCTCCCTTCCATGCTCCTCTCATGGCTCAGCCACTGTTCGTCCCCCCTGCCTGGGTCTACACCTAATTCGCAGCTCAGCTTTCAGAATGGATATAGACTCCAAGCACTCGTACCCCACTGATCTCACTCTGGTCCACACCCCCTCACTTTATGCCCTCTCTCTGGCCTTCCTGGTTCTGCCTTGCATACCGGCCTTGATTTCTTCTTAGCACAGGCGCTGCAATACCTCTGAGATCTCAGCTCGCCTCGCCTCACACCTTCCCATCTTCTTCAAAGTAAAAGTCAACCTTGTCACGGTGTCCTTTAAGGCTCTCTTAGATTTAGTGTCCACTCCTGCCCTGACTTCCTGTCTATGTTTCCTCAGGAGCACACACCTTCAGCTATGGTGGCTGCCTGCTGCTACCTAGTCACCCGAGGCCCTGACCAGCTGCAAGGTCTTTGTAATCTCTCTTCTTGCTACCTGGTGTTCACATAGCCCCTAGATTCCTAAACTTACTTGGCCTACCACCCCTTTTTACAGGAAAAAAAATCACTCATTGTCCACCTGACCATTAAAATCTTTTGTACTCTTGCCCCTAATTCAGGATACGGTTTGGGTGTCTGCTTGTGTAGCGCCCCTGGATGCTTTGAGGCCCAGACATCGTCAATGGACTGTTTCACTGCTACCCAACGGGCAGTACCGCCCCCTTTGGGAAAAACTGGGATAGTCTCTGGACTCTCATTTTACTCAGAACTCCGTTCACATGTCATCTTACAGGAACAGCCTCGGGGTTTCTGTAGACAAGCAAAACCAGTAAAACATGTATGTAAATATATTGAGAAAATTGTACTTCGTGACTCACACACATGGGGGGGTTAGCACGTCCCATATCCGTGGGTCCAGTGGCAACTTGGAGACCTCTGCTGGTTCATGGGGTAGCAGAGGAACAGATGTCTGCAGGTTTATGAACTAGAGCTGCAGGCCAGGCGTTAAGCAAAAACATAACAAAGAATCGAGACGGCTAACCACGATGACAAAATACAACAGAAATAAACCCCCATAGTTTTAACTGTTCGAGATTTTAGCTATTCAAGTCAGAGTTATCATTTTAATTTCCTATAGTCATCTTCAGTACTCTCATCTGGTAACCAGGTTCTTCCCATTCCTCAGTTTCATCGGAAAATCACTGGAGACTTATTCGCTGAGTAGCTCCTGCAAATGTATTTTGGCCTTCCGCTCTCACCCATTCCCTTCTGAAAACCAGAATCTCGCCTGCTAAGCTTTGATACTATTCCCTTCTTCCGATTTGGATTATATAATTTACAATCCATGGATAACAGATGTTGGTGTGCTTCTTCCATGTGGATTAGTTGACATCTCACTTAGATGGCTGCTTGTTTGGAAACAAGCCTTTAAGATCCCAGATGCTGTTCTGTCTGATTAGTGGGGCACCATCTAATTTCTTCACCAATGCTACCCTTAAGGGACCTGATCTCATTCAAGAACTTTTTGAAGCCCCCTTGTATTCTTGACCTTGATAGTTAAAGGTACACTGCTTCTGACAGGTATCAAGAAAAAGACATTGATTAAAGCAATAGCTATGTGCTGTCTTCCAGGAAATGTACTAATGTGCTCAAGCAGTGAAACCACATCTGGATTAGCAGTTACAATCAGAGCCACCACTGGTTAAGTTTATATCAATTCACTGTCACTCTCTTAAGATCCTTTTTTTTTTTTTTGCACAAGACAGATAGGTAAGTTGAATGAGATTGTGGTGGAAATCATCCCCCTCCATTCTTCAAGTCTTTATGGTGACATTAATCTCTGCAGGTTCTCCAGCAATGTAATACTGCTTTTGGTCTAATATTTCTTTGAGGAAAGTTCTAATGGCTTCCACTTGGCCTTTCTTACTGTAATAACCCTTTCTCCATGTGTCAGGGATCCAAAATTCTGCCAATTGCATATTCTGGACCTGGAGAGATTATTACAGGATTATTTCAGAGACCACTGTACCCACTGTTGGATAGGCATGAGCTGACATTTGGGCCTCCTAGAATGAGTGTCAGTTTAGTGCCATAGGGATCCTTTGAGAAATATTAACTATCTATATTCTGACAGTGTAGTGGATTTCTACCTCAGAGGATTCATAGGAGTTGTGGGCCTATACACTTGCTCATCTTGGAATTGATAGAGCCCTCTAAGCATCCCCTGCATGTGTGGGTATGTCCATCTTGATAAATCTACTCTAACATTCCAATTTACTTCAGCTTTTAGACCCCTTTTCCAGTATATAAAAGCAATTCAACTTCATTCAGTATAGGCCACTTCATAGTCCTCATTGTCGTCCCGCAACAATGTAACTACTAGGTACTTTTCTGACGCCGTGAGCTGAAACATCGAATGAAGACTTGCCACTTGGCAGGCTCATAGCACTACACTCAGACTGACACAGTTCCCACACCTAATCCCGAGGCCTTTGTTTCTCCTTGTGTTCAGTAGGAAAAGCAAGCAGTCTCTGTCTGGAGTATGCCATACCTCCTCCTGGGCCACACTTTATGCCTCAAAGAAGTCGTGTCACGGGACAGTGGACTTCACACTAGTTATTGTTCTAAAAGCAAAAAGTGCATCTTGCAAAGCATTTGCCTCATACAAAGATTCCTGGGACACAGCTGTGGGACTATGGTCAGATGAGGATAAGAGGGCTGATTTTACTATCGAAGGTGATTCAGGCAAAGAAGGTGGGTTAATCCCTTCAGATGGGGGCAGGAGGCTGGTCCTTCTGAAAATAAAAAAAGGTAATTCAACAATAAGGGCTCCATGTCCCTAGCTTGATCCTTTTATTGTCTACATTTTCCCATCTCAATTTTCAGGATCTCACATCTTCCCCGTCAAACCTTTCAACATAAGGGATTCAGTTGATGGTGTAATTAGCTATTCTTCAGCTAGGACTCAGGAATGATGGTGGTGTGTGGGTTACAAACTGGACTGTTAGCTAAAGGTCAGCGATTTTAAAAGCACCAGCCACGCCCCAGGTAAAAGATGAAGTTTGTGCTCCGATAAATATTTATAGCCCCCAGAGCCCTCGAGGACATTCGATTTTGGCTTATGCAGTCACTGTGCATTGCAGCCAACTCAGTGGTAGTGAGGATAAGACTCTGGATGGGTTTTCAGCAATCACAACACTGCTACAAGAAATAAGACTTTATTTCAAGATCCAAATAGCAACTTTCAGGTCCTTTATGTACTGCTTGAGCCAGGACTTTGAAGCTCTGGACTCATCATTTTCTCTTTCCGCGTTGTGTATCTGAAAGCTGAACCAGCCAGCTTCACTATGCTTGTGGGTGTAACAAAAATGTTGAAAGATAATAATGAAATAGTAGTCACTCACAGCATTGTCTCTCACAGATGTTTGATCTAATGGTGGGGATATTATGCTTGTCTTTATTGCCACCTCATGCCATGGATTACTATGCCTCTTTACTATTGGAAGTCGAGCAATTAGTACTTTTAAATCCAGCCAGACTTGAGAATAAGTTCAGAAAGCATGCTGTAGTGGAGTTAACAAACCCAGGGACAAGAGAACAACAAGTGCTCCAAAATCAGTGACAAGGATGGTGTAAGAGGCCTAGTAGGGCTTGATCAAGGACAATGTAACTGAGAGGAATTACTGAAACTCAAATGAAGGCTGAGCATGATAGTGGGACAAGAGAAAAGTAAATGGAAATAGAGGAAAGAACTACAAGGCAAAGGGCATTTATAGAGGTCTAAGTACAGGTGTGTACATATGTAAATATATTTATATATGATGATGGGGAAATAGATCTATGTGCATATAGTTATAGATTTAGTATTAAGGTAGCAGATGGACATTGGGCCTCCACTCAAGTACTCCCTCAATGTCAGAACACTTTGTTCTATTAAGCTGGTATTCCATGAAGCTCACCTTCCTGACATGATCGCTGAAGACAAATGGGTACATAAGCAAATGTGGTGAAGAAAGCTGATGGTGCCCAGCTATCAAAAGATATAGCATCTGGGGTCTTAAAGGCTTGAAGGTAAACAATTGGCCATCTAGCTCAGAAGCAACAAAACCCACATAGAAAAAGCACAACAACCTGTGTGATCATGAGGTGTCGAAGGGATCAGATATCAGGCATCAAAGAACAAAAAATCCTATCATGGTGAATGAGGGGAAGTGCAGAGTAGGGACACAAAGCCCATCTTTAGGCAACTGGAGATCCCCTCACAGAAGGATCATGGGGAGGAGACAAGCCAGTCAGGGTGCAGTGTAGCAATGATGAAACATACAACTTTCCTCTAGTTCTTAAATGCTTCCTCTCCCTCCCCCGCCATCATGATCCCAATGCTACCTTACAAATCTGGCCAGAGGATGTAGACTGATACAGATAGGAAATGGAAACACAGGGAATCCAGGATGGATGAACTCCTCAGGACGAGTGGTGATACCGGGAGTGTCAAGGGAATGTAGAATAGAAAGGGGGAACCAGTCACAAGGATTTACATAAAACCCCCTCCCTGGGGGACAGACAACAGAAAAGTGGGTGAAAGAAGATGCCGGACAGTGTAAGACATGACAAAATAACAATTTATAAATTATCAAAGGTTCATAAGAGAGGGGGACTGGGGAGAGGGGGGAAACAAGGAACTGATGCCAAGGGCTCAAGTAGAAAGCAAATGTTTGAGAATGATGATGGCAACAGATGTACAAATGTGCTTGACACAATGGATGATTGTGTGGATTGTGATAAGAGATGTAAGAGTTCCCAAGGAAAGTATATAACTAAAAAAGAAAGAAAGCATTCTGTGTTGGGCCGGGTTGACTAGAGAAACAAATCCAGAGATACTCATATATGTATAAGAAAAAGTTTTATCTCAAGAAGTAATTATGGATCAATAAAAAATTCCATCCCAGTCCAGCTCTTCAGTCTATAAGTCGCTCTTCAGACTCATTAAGTCACATGCAATGATGCAGAATGCAGGACAATCACAGGCCAGTGGGTGTAGTTATGTGGATCCAACTGACCGTATCGTAGTGCTTGCAGCAGCCAGGAAAGTGAAGGCACAGAGAGTGGGGGAGGTGCCTAGGACCCTGCTTATGAGAAAGTCTCGCTCACAGAGAGTCACCATCAGGGTGTGACCTGATTGACAGACTAAACTCTACCCTTACACTTTCATATATCTTCAAGTTGACATGAAATGATGTAACTACCACTTATTCTTTGAGTTTTGTTCTTCTAGAATCACTCTTGGTGTCAAATAGCTAAGTCTGAGTTCTCGAGAGGGGTGCATCAGTGAGATGCACACATACATACATATAAAGAGATTTGCTGCATGGTAGGGGTTTATGCAGTTGTAGAGGTTGGCAAGTCCCAAACCTACCGTATGTGTCCAGTGGAAGCTAAGGATTTCTGATGACTTGTGGGGTTGTAGGACTTGTGAATCCACGACCTGCTGGTTAGGATGGAGACTTCTTCAGGTTTATAACACAGGAACTGCAGATCAGGCAACTAGAGTGCAGGTCAAGAAAGAGAGCAAACTTTGCCACAACTTCCACTTCGATAAAGGAAGCTGGCCACACTCCCGAGGCAATTTCCCTTTCAACTGATTGGCTGTTCATATCAGATCACAAAAATGAAAGTTGATTCCATTATGAAAAAGCACCTGTCAGACTGATGAGAATCATAGTCTAGTCAAATTGAGGTTTACATTAGTCGTTACAGTTCCCTCAACCAACTAGTTGCCCCCCTCTTGCTCCTTGCTTGGCTTTCTCAGCACTTCCCCCATATGGCATACTAAGTTTGGTTCTCATTAGCATATGTGGTGCACAGCCCAGAGACTACGTTCACCACTGCTTCGCTAGTGCTAGAGCAAGACCTGGCATGTGGGCGCTTACTGACTATGTTCTACAAGTGAAATTTGGTGTTGACTGAACCCCATGCTGGGATTCTTGTGCCCTTGTATTTTGAATGAGGTCATTGCTAGTGTTTCCTGTCATTCACATCTGTGAAACCGTATGGGTTTGGCAGAAAGCTCAGACTCAGGAAACAGCAGTGGGGGTCAGGGACACAGTGATTCCTAGGGCAAGGGGCAGTAAAGAACCAAAAATTGTTGTCATTCTTTGCAATTCATTATTGTATCGTACAATAGCCTTTCTGAGAACTGTTGATTTGTGACTCTTGGGTCTTCCGGTTAAACTGATTCCCACAATTTCCCTTAAATTTTCTCCAGTACATAATTCATCACACCCTCAGTTGGAGGTCTCACTTCAGGGTAACAAGAAGTGTCATACACGCAATATTTTTGTTATATCCTTAAGAACCTAAAGTTATCATTTCAACGACCGTGGAATGAACAGGGTCGGGAGCATGTACCCCTTCCCTGCACTCACAGTAATGGGTGGCTCTCTTCCCTCTCTAGTTTGAAAACAGCGTGAAGTCCAATTTGCTGCTCAAGGAGCTTTATGTGGAGAACGCACACCTGCTAAAAGCCCTCCAGGTTACTGAAGAGAAACAAAGAGGAGCTGAGAAAAACAGCCTCATCTTGGAAGAAAAACTCAGAGCTCTCAACAAATTAATCAGTAAGATTTCTCCGGCATCCCTCTGTGTGTAAAGACTGCTTGCTTTCTTGGAATTCATTCTGAAAAGAAAATCTTAAAACCTGAGCCACTGTGATGCCTTAATCACTTGCAGCTTATTGGCCATGGTCCTCAGAAACAGGGCGACTGTGGTGTCTGGCTCGTTGCAGCAGCATGTGCTCTGTGCCAGATCCTGGGAACATACACGTGTTGGACAAGAGCACATTTTTATAAAACTCCCAATTTTACCACTGGGAAAACATGATGGAAACACTTGGTCAGGCCTGACAGAGAAAGTGGGTTAAGATAATGCAGTTCCAATACTGCATTTTCGACTTAAGCTCTCATTGCCATCGAGTCAATTACAATTGGTAGTGACTTTGGCTTCAAAGATTAAAATGTAAAGTAGGGCTCTAGACAGCTTTATCATATTTTTCCTTTTAAATTTCATTTATGTTTTCTTAAGCAGACACACAACAAAACATACATCACTTCAGCAGTTTTTAATGTATACAGTTTGCTGATACGGATTATATTCCTCCGGTCTGTAGCCATTTTCAGCTTTTTTGAGTTGTTGCTCATCTGTTAGCATAAATTCACTCCCCTTAGAGTTCCAGGGGAGTCCCGGTGGCATGGTGATGACAGCACTGGGCTGCTAGCCACAAAAGCAGCACTTTAAATCCAACAGACTTGGGAGAAAGACATGGCTGTCTGCTCCCATGAAGAGTTGCGGTCTCAGAAACGCACAGGGGCAGGTCTACTCGGTCCTGTAAGGTCATTGTGAATCAGAATTGATTTCATGGCAGTGTGGTTGGCTTTGTTTTTTGTTTAAAGTCCCAGGCAAATACTTCAAGTTGTTTTCCATTTTATTCCACATACATAGTTGTTAAAAGATCATCAAG